>NW_006922100.1:1434954-1445551 GCF_000298275.1 Orycteropus afer afer | reverse complement strand
TTTACTTTTGTGGTTTTGACAAAATGAACCTTTTATTGAAGAGTGATGTACAATATTAGGGATATATTTAATATTTTTTTTCCTTTACTTTCTTCACTAATATGGTTATCTAAGTAGTCAAGAAATCATTTGCATAATTTACAAGAGTTGGTCAACCATAAAATGAAGGCTTGAAATACATTTTCACTGTATCATATTAAGGAGACTGCGAAAATAGGCACCTTGGAAATGAGTAAATTTTTTGATCCAGCTACATCCATACAAAAAAATTAGGCCAGTTTTGCTTAGCAATCCCAGTAAGTTTTTTTTTTTTTCAGAATACAGTCAACTCCTCTTGAATGGTGTTTCTATACTCTTGATGTGAGATTTAACTTTAATTAAATGTTTGCCTTTATATTTTTAGTGTTTCTTTCTTCTCTGCATAAAACTAAGTATCTGTATTGAAGATGTTAACTATCTTTTTTGGGAAAAGGCATGAAACATGAACATAGAGGAAAGTTTATGATGATAACAAATAGACAAACTCGATTTTAAATGGTATAGATTTTCAAGGTCTGTGGCATAAGACAAGGGAGAAATCAAAGAAGACATGGGACTCCGTTCTATTGGTTCAATGTAAATGCTATGAGAAGGGGCTTTCAATTGTAATTTCATAGTGGGTAATACAGGAAGATTTTGCAGGAAATCCAGCCCACTAATCAGCCCAACCACAACCTACAAGTTTAGTAAACCAATAAAATGACTTGTAACTCATTTTTCTCTTGTGTTTGTTAGTGTAAACAATAGCAGCACCTACCTCACAGGGTGATCAGAGGCTTACACAGGATAAGTGATGGGTTGCCCTTTGTAGCATATAAGATAGTGTACACACATTCTAATTGTACTCCCCCCCCTTAATTGAATTGAGAAATTCAGAGAAAAAAAAATCCAAAAAGTCTTATTAATTAGCAAAACCAAAAACCAAACTAACTGCCATAGAGTCAATTCTGGCTCATAGCAACCCCCATTGAGTTTCCAAGGTGGCAAATCTTTACCGAAGTAGATTGCCCCATCTTCCTTCCACTGAGTGACCAGTGAGTTTGAACCACCAACCTTCTGGTTAGCAGTCAAATGTCTTAGACACTATGCCACCAGAACTCCTTTTATTAAATAGTAATTGTTTCTAAATATCAGGTGGTGTAGTACCTAAGGCATTTGACTGCTAACCAGAAGGATGGCTATTAAACCCAGCAGCCACTCTGTGGAAGGAAGGCTGGGCAGTCTATTTCCATAATTTATGACTGCCTTGGAAACTCAAAGGGAGTTGCTATGAGTTGGAATCAGCTCTATGGCAGTGAGTTTGGTTTGGTTTCTGTTTTTAAGTATTTATTCATTTGTTCACATACTTTTTCTCCCTTGTATCAACAGTATATACTGGTAACAGACTTTGTTGCAGAGCTGCTTTATGCTAGGTCAGAGTTCTTGTCCCCAAGAAAAGACATAAAAAAAAAAAAAAAATCCATTTTGACAAGTCTCAAGGCCAGTAAAGTTTCGGGGGAAAGTATCTTCCACCAGAATTTTATTTTTATTTTAATATTCTGAAAGGGCTGACAGAGTTATAAGTCAGCAGTCATCCATGGTTATTGTATCTCAAAATCTCTAGCTGGTAGCTGGACAATTGCCAGTCAAAATTTAATATCAAATTATTTTTGTCAAATTGTAAAAAATGAGGATATATATAAATGCTGCAAAGAGACAAATGACCAAATTAGCCATTGTTGAGTCTTTTTTTTTTTCATATGAAATATTTGTACAATTTCAGCAGAGACATCTGGTAGAAAGTGAAGCAGAGCTGTAGGATATGATCATGTTCTATTATGCAGTTTCCTAAAAATATCTCATCAAACTACTGAAAATTGTGTAATCTGTATTACTGTGCATCCTTCTGCTTTTCTTTGATATAAAACCAATTCATCTGTTCTTAGAGCGTAGAAAATCAGAAACCAAATTCACTGCCATTGAGTCAATTCCAACTCATAGCGACCTCCTTTGGGTTTCCCAGACGGTAAATCTTTACAGAAAGAGATTGCCCAGTCTTCCGTCCATGGAGTGGCTGGTGGGTTTGAATGGCCAACCTTCTGGTTAGCAATCAAATGCCATAGGCACTGTACCACTAGAACTCATTAGAGAGTAGAGGGGGATTTTGAAATCCTGTTGGTATCTCTATATTGTGTACAAATGAATATTCACTTTAGTTGCTCCACCAGCACTGCAAAGACCATAATTCTAGTCTAATTACAAGAAGAACATCAAATAAATCCCACTTGAGGGAAATCGTACAAAATACCAGGCCAGTACTCTGAAAAACTGTCAAGGTCATTACAAATAAGGAAGAGCTATGAAAGTGTCATAATTAACAGGAACCTAAAGAGAAATAATGACTGAATAAGTGCAATGAATGTTATCTCTTGGATGGAATCCTGGAACATAAAAGGGACATTAGGTAAATCCAAGGAAATTTGAATAAAGAATTCAGTTTTTTTTTTAATGTATCAATATTGGTTCATTAATTATAATGTACCATATTAATGCAAGATGCCAATAATAATACGGAAACTCTGTTCTATCTTCACAGTTTTCATAGAAAACTCACAATTTCTCTCTGCTTCCTCACCATCCACCTACCACATGCATAGAAAATCAGTTTGCTAGACAGATTGGAAAAATGGAGGCAATTTTTACAGTATTTTAAATGAAAACCCTGTGACACATTTCTAGATAATACAAAACTGAATGAAATTATTGACTCATAAGTATTAGTAAAATATCTATATAGACTGGAACAATGGAAGTTATCCATAAAAAAATAAATTTATAGCCAGATATGAGGTCAGATATTCTAAAGATGGTAGAAATACAATGATGAATAAGATAGTCCCTTTAATAAACCTTAAAATATTGGAGGAGGCATAATATTAAACAAATAATGCCTGTTAACACAGTTTAGATTATCTGCTTATTTTATGTTCTGATAATACTCTATTACTATCCTTATAAATTTATCTTCTTTTTCTTCAGTTGTATAGTTCATGAGGATAAGTGATGAATAAGTCTAGTTATTTCACTAACTTCAGAATTTCCTAAAATAAAACTTAAGCAGTGAAATATTAATTGAAGTACAATTTATAACTGAAAATCAAAGAAGAAAAGTTAGCATAAAATATATAAAATAATACTAAGAGTTAAAGCTATTCAAATGTGTAAGAAGCATCCTTGTAAACTAGAGAAGCCTCTACCTCTTTACATTTCTAAGTTGAGGGTTAAACTCTATGGTTATTCTGTAAGGTTCCTTCCAATTTAACCTCCTCTATTTCTATGAACAGAATACATCAACAGAAATTGAATATAAATTGAATATATTGATATAAGTTAATGAAGTATCTGTAATGAAGGGAAAAGTGTATACCTGGGTCAAAGTCATACAGAGAGTCATATTAGGTAAAGATTTGTGAGGCAAGAAAACTCCTAAAATTCACAGATGTTAAGAAAAATTTGAAGACTGAATTGCATAGGAAGAGTAGGAGCAGAGAATTATGGGAAAGGTCATGAAGGCTGAGGCTTGCTCCAAATAACCCACTGGATATTTTTAACACATGCTATGAAGGCAAATCTAACTTTTATCCTGTAGAAGATTTGTGCTAAATAAGCTAATATGGCAAAATTTCCTTGAACTTTCTCTTAGTATAATGTCGGGGGAATTCTTTATTATGAATATACTAAGTAGTGGTTATTGTCTCACATTGGTTTTCCTCAAAAGCAAAGTACAATAAAATAAAGATGGTAATGATAACAAAATTAGGAACTTTTGTCAAATTATGTTTTAAAGAAACCATTTAAATAAATATAAAATTCTGTTTAGTATAATATTAATGATCTATCTCCATTTTCTATTCCATTATTTTCTGTAAATTGGCAACCTATGTTATCTGTTGTTGTTGTTGTTATGTGCTGTCGAGTTGGACCTGACTCATAGTGACCCCTCCTTGGGTTTCTGAGGCAATATCACTACAAAAGTAGATTGCCGAACCTTAGTTCAGATCATCCATGTACCCCACTTGGGCTAACCAATGATTTTTTTTTTAATGAATTTAAAAATAGTATAATATTAAGTACTCTACATACATCATTGTAGATTTCCACATGGATTTTCAAAAACAAATGTGAAAGCTTGACTGATTACCCTTTTACATGTTTTCTCCCAATAAGAGCCAAGATTATGTTCAGATAGTCTTTAAGGATGATTTACTGAGATTTATTGATTTGAAGATTTTAAAAGATGGATAGTAAAATGCACAATTAATTCTGACCTCTTTTCACAAATTGTACTCGAATTAAACATACTGTGCTACAATTAAAATGATACAATTGAATTGTACACATTAAAAAAAGAAAGAAAGAAAATGGGGTTAGAACAAATGAAGTAGTATAACTAAGAAACTCAAATTCCTATACAATTTCAAGCAAATAAATTAGTAAAGTAGGTGTGCTGGAAATGGGCTGAACTTTTAGAAAAGAGGGAATGTTTACATAGCACTTGAAGGAAACTGCTACATTTTGGGTCCATTTATTTCTTTTTTCTACCACCCCAAAACTTCTATTCACTTTGGAAAAGATTCAAGGGAATTTGTAAAATAGGCATTGGATTAAGTAAGACAATACATTTTTGTTCAAATATTACAGTAACAAGTGAAAATAATAATTTATAATGCACTATAACAGATTTTAGGTATGGCTTATAAACTGCCTTTGAAGAGAAGTTCAAACAATGTATTTAGTGTTAAAATAACTGTATATTGAAAGGTATATTCATTTAGAGCTTAAGTCATTATGAGTTTTAAAAGCCTAATTCGTCTATATCACAACTTATATTTTCTCATGCTGTAAATTTGTGTTAAGTGTGATACAGGGTTAAAAACATTTGCCACTCTTATATTACTGTGATGGCCTCTCTCACATTTTTGGAGCTGCATCAACTTCCTGCCTTTAATCTCATGTCCTTGTGATTCATCCTTCACACTGTCTCTGAGCAATCTTTTAAAATGTAAATTGGAAGATTTCACTGTTTTCCTTCAAGTTATTCAGTGTTTCTCCACCACCTTGAAGATTAATCCAAATTACTTCGTATGTCATATACAGTCTTCTAGGGTCCTGTTTCTTCAGTTATATATGAAAAAAGCTGAGTCTTTCATCTCCTGTGTCTGTCTCTGAGAGTCCAACACTACTGGTAATTTCTTGAGTGTTCCATGGAGTCCCTGGGTGGTGCAAGCTGTTAATGATCAGCTGCTAAAGGAAAGATTGGCAGTTCAAGGCCACCCAGAGCTGCCTCAGAAGAAAGGCTTGGTGATCTACTTCTGAAACATTAGCCATTGAAAACCCCAAGGAGCACACTCTACTCTGACACATGTGGATCATCAAGAGTTCGAATCAACTGAATGACAACTGGAGTTGAGTGTACCCTGTACTTGGATATTTGTCCTTTCTCAGCCTAGATTGTTTGTTCTCCAGGATCTACTTAAATCCTTCCAGTACTTAAGTAGCAGCTTCATTTTCATACATACCTTCCCTGGAAGGTCACTGTAGTTATTCTGTTTTCCCTGTGAAGCTGGTTTAGTGCCTCATCTCTGCTTTGCCTATGGACACTTCATCATATTGCTTGTCACTATGTATTTAAAAGTCAATGTTCCCTTGTTCTCCAACTATATTCTTTATAAAAAAGCATACATGTTTCTATATCTTATTTTATCACCTAAAAATAAATCTTGAGAACATTTTCTTTAAGTACATACAAACCATCCTTACATAGTTGTATTTTATTGTAGAGATGCAGAGTTTAAATTAACATGTTCAATCATCACTACAGGCACTGCATAGTCAGACTGCACAATCAGAACATATACCGGAGTGACAGTGCCACATCACAACAAAATTTTTTAGCGGCTTGTAATTTCAGGCATTTAGTTCTCATTCTCAGGTGAAAAAGTCCACTGCTTTTGAGTTCAGATTGATTCACTGTTTCTTAGTCTTGGACTTAGGCTGAAGATGAGGTGACTACTTGAGGTATGTTTTCATTATGGATGGCAGGAATGCAAGAGAGTTGGCCAAACCTTACATGAACACTTATGTGTTCTGTCTGTCCATGTTTCATTGGTTAAAACACAAGGCATAGGGACACTATGGTAAAAGCAAAATGTGAAGAAATATTTGTAAACAAGTTTGACTATCTAACTGAATGTCTGTCCTATATGGATGTATTACAATTTAAGTTAACAATTGTTATTAATGCATGCCAGAGATTGTTTCTAATCCCTGATTATTATAAGCAATGCAGTAATGAACAGCTTTTTTTACTTTCAGCTTTATAAGTTTCTGTGGTTACACATTCCCAAAAATGGAATTTCTGAGCTATTATATAAACATTATTATTTTTCAGAACTTGTATTCCAAGGAGTTTGCATTAATTTACATTTCCATCAACAGTCCATACAAATGTTTGTTTTTCACCCTCTTCCCTATACTGGAAATAGGAAATTGTTATTTTAATTAGCATTTCCATAGTTTCTAGTGAGCTTGAGCAATTATGTATGTGTGTGTATCACATAGTCTTTCCTTTAATAAAAACTGTTATCCAGGTTTTCATTGAATTCTTGTTCTTTCTAAAATAATATTATCTTTTTACATGTGAATGAGTTATTTACATATCCCTATATATTCACACTTTTCCTCCATATGTGTCTATGGAGTTTTCCTTTACTCCAAGTCTAGGAACAGGGCTCAATAATACCACTTGGAAAGTTTGAAAAATGCCCTCTGGTACCTGGAGATTACAGTTGCCACCTGAAAATCAAACCCATGAGAAACTGTGCTATATAGGTGTTCTGGATCAGAGAGAGATTTCTGTGTTGGGAACAGTCTACATTTCCTGGGTTTGTGATGGTCAGGGATAAATGAATATTAACAAGGGACAAGATGTGGGTATGTGGTGGAAATAGCAGAAAAGGATTCTAAATGATCAGTTGATGATATATATTCATGTGTATAAAATAAACTACAGCATAGACATACCAAGAGAACTCACAAAACACCCGGCTAGGGAAGGAATTAGCTTTAGAGATCTACCAAGCTCAGTAGTGAACTATTGGTTGAAAGTTTGTGTGCCAATATCTCTTACTATCTGAGCATCCCCTGTTCACCTTTCTCCTATCATCTCTATCCACCCTCTGTCTCTGGATAGAATAAAAACAATTATGGAGTAGACACACTGGTGAAGGACAGGAACAAGAAATTTTATTCTTATACAAATCATATTCTAATAGAGTGCAACAAACTATATACTTTTAAATTTTTAAGTGAAAAAAAAATATAAGTGACTGGGTGGCTATTTTAAATTAGATAGATAAAACTCTTGAAGAAAATGACATGCAAGAACATGTTTGAATGTCAAGCGTTTTAGGGAGAGGATAGACACAATTTAATTATTTTTTTTAAAAAATTATTTGTCTAGTTAATATATTTTTTTAAAAAATGATTATTTACAGCTATAAGAAAAATAGCCTAATTCAAAGGAGTGGAACCTAGGTTCTGTAAAATGTTCCAGGAACAGATCAAGTCCTATTTTGATTGTTTTAAGGCATTGAGAATGAAAGAGAAAGAGCTAATACATCTCTCTCTTCCACTACATTTTCAATGTGCAAATTGATATTGAAAATTAAAGCAGATAACATCAACAACACATCAAAACTTCAGAAAATGCTCTCTTATGTACGTACAAAACTCCTAAAAAATATAACAAGTATAATACATGGTATATTGAAAGAATAAGACAGCTAAAATTAGCAGAGCTTAGTCCAGGAATTGAGGACAATTCAGTATTATAAAATATGTTACTCTATAATACACTTATTTCTGAACAAAATAATTTATTGAAATAGTAACACATGGATAATCAAACATTATTAAATATATGTGTATGTTTATATAGTTTGGCTTATAGGAACATTTAAGATATATCTGAAACTATATACTAGCATCATGATAAATAAATAAGTATTTTCAATAAATTTAGGAATAGATATGGCACTCACTGCTCTTAATAAATATGATTCTGGATTCACTATGCAATAGATTCATCAAGAAAACTAATCGATAAATTTAGGAAAATTAAATCCAAGATATCTTTTCATGGATAATATGATTTTATAAATGCAGGACAGTCAAAAGTGGGGAAAAAGCTATCACAAACAACAAGAACAGTGAAGTGGCTGTATAGATAAGTAAAATGTAGAATTTAAGATCCCGTTAAGAGCAATAACCTAGGAATATAGTCAGTTAAATGTCCTTGGGTGGTGCAAATGTTTTGTACTTGACTACAAAGCTAAGTAAGGGTTGGTAGTTTGAACATACCCAACAGCTTTGTAGAAGAAAGACCCAAGAAAACTCTATGAGGCAGTTCTGTTTTGTTACACATAGGGGGTTGCCGTGAGTTGAAATTGAGTTAGTGGAATTTTTTTTTTTTTTTTTTTTAATACTCATATGAAATGTTTAGGACATAAATCAGGGTTTGTCAGTTTCAATATTATAGATATTTGAGTTCAGGTAATTCTATGTTTTGGTGGCCTGTTCTATGACCTGGAGGTATTAAGCATCATTACTGGCTTTTATTCACAAGATGCCAGTGGCTACCTACAACCTGGTTGTGACAACCAAAACTATCTCCAGGTATGCAAATCTCCTCATGGAAGCAAAATAGGCCCTGATTGGGAAATCCTTACTTTAATGAACAAAAATTAAAAATGTGCTGTTTGACATAAGGGGAAAGAGAAAAAAAAAGCTTTGATAAAGGCAAAGGCATATATTTTTCTTATATAAGAGAATGCAATATTGTAAAGAAGGTAGTTCTCCCTATTTTAATAGTTACTGTTGTTGTTAGATGTTATCAAGTTGATTTTGAATCATAGTGACCCAATGTGACAGAGTAGAACTGCCTCATAGGGTTTCCTAGATTGTAATCTTTATAGAAGCAGATCATCAGAGCCACTGGGTGGGTTTGAATCACTAACCTTACTCATAGGCACACTCCCCCCTTCATAACATACCTAATCGTTCAGCCTGTCCACCCCTCTATCCACCCATATATCAATGTTTGCCAGAGAATTGTGATGTTTTAATCATATATGTATGAATGAAATTGACATCATCAACCTGAAAGATTATATAGGAACTTCAGGGGACAGTGAATTTTGTTAATGGAAACAGTTCAGAAAAGGAAGGTGAAAATGGTCGCACAACTCAAAAAATGTAATTAACATCATTGAATTGCACATGTAGAAATGACTAAATTGGTGTCATTTTTGCTGTGTATATTCTCAATAATCAAAAAAAATAAATAAAATTTTTTAAAATATGGATAATAACAGGGGACAAACATAACCTTAATTTCAATTCATTCTGAATACCTACTTATGAGCTGAATGGCCAAATGGGATTAAAGATATAAATATAAAATGAGAACAAGCAAATCAATACATAAAATTATTAACTAGCTCTTCAGACCTTGATCTCTTTTTATTTTTCCTGTGATTTTCCAGGATATCTTGTTGAATTTTTCAATTTCCTCTGAATAGAAGTTCATTTTTTCTGTTTCTCTCCACTCTAATATCTTGCTTAGGATGTCATTCCCTAGAGTGTCATTCCTTAACTTCCTGCTGCCATATTGGAATAGCTCCTGTGTAGCAGTTCAAACACACAAGCTGCTCCATGGAAGGAAGATGAGACAATCTACTTCTATAAAGATTTACAGCTTTAGAAAACCTATGGGGGTCACTATGAGTTGGAATCAACTCCATGGCAGTTTTTTGGTTAAACCTCTTAACCAAAGCCCTGGTGTAGTGGGTAAGGTATTTTGATGCTAACCAGAAGATTGACAGCTAAAAACTGGCAGCTGCTCCATGGGAGGAAGAGGAAGCCATTTCTAAGATTTACAGCCTTGGAAACCCAATGAGGATTGCTATGAGTTGGAATTGACTCAAGGGCAGTGGATTTGGTTTTTGGTTTTGGAGCAAGTGGTTAAACACTCAGATGCTAACCAGAAGGTTGGTGGTTTGAACCCACCAGTTCCTCTGTGAGAGAAAGATGTGGTAGCCTGCCTCCATAATGATTACATCCTTTGAAAACTATGAGGCAGTTCTACTCTGTCACAGGGTCAGTATGAAGAAGAATCAACTTAACAGAAATGAGTTGAGGAGCTCTGCTGTCATAGTGGTTAAACACTGGGTTACTAACTGAAAGGTCAGTGGTTAGAACCCACCAGCAACTCTGTGGGAGAAAGATATAGTGGTCTGCTTCCATAAAGTTCACAGCCTTGGAGACCTTATGGGGCAGTTATACTCTGTTCTACAGGGTCACTGTGAGTTAGAATTGAGTTGGTGGCATAGAACAAAAGAACTCATATATATTGTTGTTGTTGTTATTTGCCGTCGAGTCAGCCCCGACTCATAGCGACCCCTCCTTGGGTTTCCAAGGCAGTATCACTACGGAAGTAGGATTGCCCAACCTTCCTTCC
>NW_006922100.1:1429078-1434854 GCF_000298275.1 Orycteropus afer afer | reverse complement strand
TTCCAACTTTTGCATTCCAGTCACCAGTGATAATTAACACATCCTGATTGCATGTTTGGTCAATTTCAGACTGCAGAAGTTGATAAAATTCTTCAATTTCCTCATGTTTGGCTTTGGTGGTTGGTGCATAAATTTGGATAATAGTCATATTAATGAGTCTTCCTTGTAGGTATATGGATATTATCCTATCACTGATAGCATTGTACTTCAGGACAGAACTTGAAACATCCTTAGTGATGATGAATGCCATGCCATTCCTCTTCAAACTGGTGTTCCTGGCATAGTAGATTATATGGTTGTCTGATTCAAAATGGCCAAAACCAGTCCATTTCAGCTCACTACTGTCTAGGACAACAATCTTTATGCATTCCATTTCATTTTTGACAACTTCCAATTTTCCTAGATTCATACTTCGTACATTCCATGATCCAATTATTGATGGATGTTTGCTGCTGTTTCTCCTCAATTTAAGTGATGCCACATTAGCAAATGGAGGTATAGAAAGCTTTACCTTATCCATATGAGTAAGGCTGATTTTACTCTGATAATGAAGCTCTTTCGCAGTCCTACTTTGAGAGCCTTCTAAGCTAAGTGACTCATCTTCCTCCTCTGTTTTGGACAATGTTTCTGGACTATTTATAAAGTTGTGCAGTAATGTATCAGACAGTGTTTCTCTGCTATTCACAAGGTTTTTCCTGGCCCATTCTTTGAGAAGTGGATGGCCTCCTCCTTCCTAGTCTGTTTCAGCCTGTAAGCCAGGCTGATACCTGTGCAACAGGTGCACCCCACTGGGTTTGAAACACCAGTGGCACAGCCTTAAGACTCACAGCAACACGTCAGCACAGTAGGACAAACTGATAGACAAGTTTGTCTCCCTTAGCTGCTGGAAACCCCTCCACCCACCCTTAGCTGGATCCCTGCAGCTAACTCCTTGAACTGTTCTAGCCCCCTTTGCCCTTTCTGTCCTCTCCCTGCTTCCCGCCTCACTGCTTGTGGGGGGTGGCCTGGGTTCCCTCTCCTCACCTGACTCCCTGATGTTGACTCTTCGATCTGTTCCTATCCCCTTTGCCTTTTCTGTCCTCTCCCTGCTTCCTACCTTGCTGCCTGTTCTTAGGTCCCTGGAATCCGAATGAGAATGCTATCTCTTTAAAGTCCAAAATGGCCACCACTTGTAAACAATCAAAATGGCTGCACCCTCCAGACAAACAAAGAAGGTCAGTGGAAAAAACAAGAAAACCTGCAGTATCTGGGGATAGGGCAATAAGAGAAAGAAGGCAGAGAAGGAGACTAATGAAGAAAAAAATGGGAAAAATGCAAAAAGTAAAACAAGGAACAGGATTAACCATGAGAAAAAAGAAGAAAAAAAAAAATTTGCAACCAGGAAAAGAGAAAAGAAAAAAGCTGAAAACCAGGGCCTGGGAGAGGAAGAATAAAAAATAATAGTAAAAAGGACAAAAGTATTAATAATAGTAGTAGTTTTAAAACAGACAAAAGCAAGCAGACTAAAAACCAGAAAAAAGAAAGAGAAAAAAAATCGGGGGAGGGCAGGGCAGGGCACCCAGGCTCTGTCCAAGCACACAGAGTGAGATGGAGTTCCATGCAGGCCCAGAAGGTGGGTGGGAGTGGGGGATGGCCGAACCTCCATTCACCAAGTGGATGTGGGGTATAAGAGTAACAAGGGGAATGCCACACCTTTTCAGTCATCCAGGTCAGGAGTGTCCTTGGAGTTTCTTGGATATCAGATTGCCTCCGTACACACTTATAGAAGCTGGCAAGTCCAAAGTTCCACATTAGTAGCTATATATTTATCAATAATTATTATTACTGTTTAGGATCTGGATGGCTATATCTAGATTGGAGATATACTACCTGAGAGAGTCAAAGGTTAGAGTGGTGAAATTAAGCCAAAATGATTAGAAGGCATCAAGGTTGAGCTTGGAAAACTAAGATAACTTGAGAAGTGCAAGAAAGGTCAGATGCAAAGGCAAAAATGGAAGGAAAAAGAAAATCGGATAGCATGTGACCTGAATGAAGTTAATGGCAAAACAGGAGTAAAGTAAGGACTGTCTTGAGAGTCATATAATGTAACTGAAATACTTTGTAGATACCAATACCAAGTAGACACTTTTAATGGTGTAGTCCAGTGTTGAACTCTAATTTTTATGGAGTTACCAGTGTTCAAGGAGCCCTCGTGGCTTAATGATTAAGCACTGAGCTGTTAACTAGTAGGTTGGCAGTTAGAACCTACAAGTCACTCTGTGGGAGAAAGATGAAACAGTCTGCCTTAGTAAAGATTTACAGCCTTGTAAATCTTCTGGAGCAGTTCCACTCTGTTCTATAGGGTTGCTGTGGGTCAGAACTGGCTTGATGACAATGGGCTTGGGTTTTGGTACCAGTGTTGAACTTGGATCCCTACCAGTGTATGCTTTTACTTTATATTTGTGATGCATTTAATATTTATAAGGCATTTAGGGACAAATTTCTAACTTCATCATTGTGGACTCAGTGATGACTATCAGTAAGGTAGGAATAAATTTCATGGCCTTGTTGCAAAAGAGTATTGTATTGTGTACTGCGTTCCCCTATATATTTGTTAATTATCTTGACGTTTTTTTCTTTCTACTTGCAAAACAAGGAAATATCAATGTCATTATTGTGGAATTGTATATTTAGCCTACTTGAGACATTTTCTCCTTAATAATAAATATTAAAAATTATCATTAATGATTTCTGAATTTTGAATAAAGATCTCCTCCACTATCTGAAAGTTGAGTGTTCCTATGAAATCTTTCCTAGGCTGAAATGGCATAAAAGAAGCAATTGCCCTTTATTTACATGGAAAAATTTTTGAGTATTCCCAAACCCAAAAAATAACCTACCAAATCATGCCAAATAACACATAAAACCTAAAATAACACTGACATTTAGTATTCACAGTCATGGTTAGCAGCTGCGGCGGCTTTATGCTGAGATGCTGAGTGTAGTTCCTGGAGAAGGAGCTTGGTTCTGCCACTGTGGCTGCTTGGGGTGCATGCCACTCTTTAAAGGCTTGCTGCAAAATAAACACTAATGGCTAGTTTTGCTTTTTGCTTGCTTTCATAAAGGTGAAAATCCTCTTCAGATATCTTTCAGTTAGCAAAAATAGATACTAATGTAGGTCTTTGTTAAAAACAAATGGCATAAAGTGAACTTTTGAAAAGAATGGCTACCTGTCTAAACGTGTCATGGATTGAAAAAATATCTATTTTTTGCTTTGTTTTTTGTTTTTTCCCTAGTAATAGGATGGCCTCCTCTTATAATTCACCTTATAAATTCTAACGTAAAATTCACATATGGGAACAAATTAAAGAATATAAGAATGAACTTTGTCTAGTAATCTATGAAGAGAGTAACATGTGTGGGAGTATGTGTGAGAGAGAAGTACTTTATTTAATACTCACAATGTAACTGGGTTGCAGTTATTATTTTTAATTTAGTGATAAAGAAACTGTAGTCTTAAAAGTGAAGAGACTTGCCCAAGATTCCTGAGAGAAAGAAGCAGGATCAAAACTGAAAGAGTTGTGCTCCGAATCCAAATTCAGTTCTCAGAACTTCACAATTTGCTACTGGACAAGCAAACTGAATTAGAGATGCTAATACATTCAGTACACATCATATTTATTATGATTTTTTTTCATAATTATTCCAGGTTTCGAGAGTCCAATGGGGTAGTATAGGTCTGTGGCAAGAAATTTGGTGATGAGATGACCAAAGGAAATATCAGGGATAAAAGATCACTGCCTTCTTATTAATTACAAAAAAATAATAACAAAAATTAGGTTAATATTCTCAGTGTGATCAGTGTCATCAAATATTTCCATGTGAAAGGATATACATGCAATCTCTTCAGGGAAAACTGTTCATAGCTGTTAAAATAGAAGATATTAAGAATAAGTGATATTCAATGTCTGTGCTTTTCATACGGGGCCTCAAATAATTGAGTTATTTTTAGTTGTGAAAGAAGTAAAATGAGAAAAAAAGAGGTCATTAGTCTTGAAGAGTCTGTATGAAAAGAAGAATGAATGGATGGATGAGTGATTGTGATGGACTGAAAAAGAGCATGAGTTTTGGAGACAGGCCAATCTGATTTGGAAGCCAAGTTCTGCCAGTTGTTGGTGATTAAGACTACTTTTATTTCCTCTGCAAATTTCAGATTCCTCTCTTTTAACCATTTTGTTGATATATAACATAAATACAGTGAGTGCATTGCACAAGTGAAAAGTCATGTGAATTTTTGCATATGACCATCTCCAAGTAACCACCTCCAAGGTCAAGATTTAGAACATGGCTTGGTACTCCTACCCAGTCAATATATCCTCTCCTTTTGTCCAGAGGAAAATGCTGTTCTAATTTATTCGAAAATGTGTTAGTATGGCATGTTATTGATTTCAATATATATGAATTTAGGCAACATATCTGGCTTCTTTCATTCCACATTATATTTGTGAGACTCATCCATTTTATTTAAGTATACCAGTGTTGTTGTTGTTGTTGTTGTTGTTGTTATGTGCTGTCGAGTCAGACCCAACTCATAGTGACCTCTCCTTGGGTTTCCAAGACAGTATCACTACAGAAGTAGATTGCCCCATATTCCTTCCGAGGAGTGGCTGGTGGGTTTGAACCACCAGCCATCTTGTTAGCAGTCAAGTGCATCAGACACTACGCTACCAGAGTAGTTCATTTAAATTTATGTATGATATTCCATTGCATAGCAACCTCACAGTAAATGGAGAAAAGATTGAGCTTGCCAGGGATTTCCTTTTACTTGAAACCATAATCGATATTCATGGAAGTAGTAGTCAGGAAATCAAATGTCATATTGCACTGGGCAGATCTGCTGCAAGAGACCTCTTTAAAGGGTGAAGGAGCAAAGACGTCACTGAAGACTAAGGTGCACCTGATATAAGCCATGATATTTTCAGTCTCCTAATGTGCATGTGAAAGCTGGACATGAATAAAGAACACCAAAGAAGAGTTGATGCCTGTGAACTGTGGTGTTGGTGAAGAATACTCAAAATACCATGGAATGCCAGAAGAATGAACAAATCTGGCCTGGAAGAAGTGCTCCTTTGAAGTGAGAATGTCCACCCTTCGTCTCACCTACACTGGTCATGTTGTCAGAAGGAAACCATCCCTGGACCAGTCGTGCTTGGTAAAGTTGAGAGGCAAGTGAAAAGGGCAAGACCCTCAATGAGACGGATTGACACAGTGGCTGCTGCAATGAGCTCAAGCATAGTAAGGTTTTGAGGATGGTGCAGGGCTGGGCAGTGTTTGATTCTGTTATGCTTAGGGTCGCCATGACTTGGAGCTGACTTAATGATACTTAATAATAGCAATATTCCATTGTATGGCTATACCAAAATTTATTTAACCATTCTACTGTTGAAAGAGATTTAAGTCATTTTTGTGTTGTGACTTTTAAGATAAATTTTCTGTGAACATTTTTCAATATATTTTTGTTGTTGTTATGTGCCATCAAGTCAGACCTGACTCATAGCGACCCCTCTTTGTTTTTCCAAGGCAGTATCACTATGGAAGTAGATTGCCCCATCTTCCTTTCGAGGAGTGGCCGGTGGGTTTGAACTGCCAGCCTTCTGGTTAGTAGTCAAGTGCTTTAGCCACTATGCTACCAGAGCTTCCTTTCAATATATAGTTATTGTTTACTTACACTTTTTTCCTGGAATATGTTCCTAAGCAATGGAAAGATGAGATTATGTTGTTGTTGTTGTTATGTGCC
>NW_006922100.1:1424499-1428978 GCF_000298275.1 Orycteropus afer afer | reverse complement strand
CATATGATCTAGAACCAATGGTAATGAAGGAAGAAGTAAAAAAAAAACATGTACATATGATGATGTAAATAGAATGACTCATAAATTTGATAGGAATTATGAAATTAACAAACCATTCCATTTAGAAGCCATGATATTTATAATTTCAATAAAATATCCAGAAATACTAAAATTAGTGGGTAAAATTTTAATAATAATCAGGTTATTTACATAGTATCCAAGTATGTCCTTACTAAATACTAATTAATTGTAAGACAAAAATAGAAACATGTCAGACTCCACCTTATCCAAGCTATCAAATTTAAAGTCACTGGTAAAGGGATAAATATTTATAATGTGCCCTCTGACATCATGCACTGAGGATAGTATAAAAATTATTTGCTATACTTACTAAAAAATCATAACTTGAGAGTAATCATAGGAGCTCTAGTGGCATAGTGCCTAAGGCATTTGACTATTAACCAGGAGGCTGGTGGTTCAAACCCACCAGCCACTCCTCAGAAGGAAGCCTGGGCAATCTACTTCCGAAGAGATACTGCCTCGGAACCCCAAGGAGGAGTCGTTGTGAGTTGGATTCCACTCAATGGCAATGAGTTTGGTTTTTTCAGTTTGAGAGTATTCATGAGGAAACATCATCCAAACTCAAATTGAGGGACATTCTATAAATAAATAGCCTATGATTTTGAAAATATCAAGACCAGAAATATATTGGCTGTGATGGAGAGTCCTTCCTTCTTGACATAATTTTTTGACGTTCCTTAGCATTCCTATGTATCACTTGATGTCTATGCTTCCACTGTGTGTATCTCTGTGTTTATTGTACTATTTTTTGTAACTCAGAAGTGATTTGGTTTAGAACCCATCCTACACTGGTATGACACCATTAACATAACAAAAGGAAAATGGGATCACATTTCCAGGTACAAGGATTAGAATTTCAATACATATTTTGGGACGACACAATTTAATCCATGATTCTGACTCATAGTGGCACTGGAGGACAGAGTAGAATATTCCCATAGGGTTTCCAAAGCTGTCAGTCTTTGTGGATGCAGACTGACTCAGCTTTCTCCCATGGTACGACTGGTAGATTTGAACCACTAACTTTTTGGTTAGCAGCTGAATGCTTTAACCACTACACAACTCAAGGTCCTTCCATAGCACTTAGGGTGCTACATTTGTTACAATTGATAATTTAATATTGATAATAAATTATTATTAATTGAAGTTCATAGTTTACATTTAGGTTCACTCTTTGTGTTGTATTGTTCTATGAGTTTTGACAAAATATAGTCATGTGTCTGCTATTATAGTATCATAGAATATAGTTTAACTGCCCTTAAAATATCATGTGCTTCCCCTATTCAGTCTTTCCTCTTTCTTTCCAAACCTCTATCAACCACTGATCTTTTTACTGCCTTTGTAATTTTGCTTTTTCTGTAATATTATATGGTTGACATAATACAGAATGTAGCCTTTTTATACTTTCTGCTTTCATTTACTAATATGTGTTTAGTGTTTCTTCCTGTCTTTACATGAATTGATAGCTAATTTCATTTTATTGCTGAATAATATTCCATTGTATGGATGCATCGCAGTTTGTTTATCATTCACCTGCTGAAGAACATCTTGCTGACTTCCAAGTGCTGACAGTTATGAATAAAGCTACTACAAACACTCTTGTGGAGGTTTTAGTGTACACATGTTTTCAAGTCACTGGGGTAAAACCTAGGAGGATGATTACTGAATCGTATGGTAAGACTATATTTAGCTTTGTAAGAAAATACCAGACTATTTTTCAAAGTGGCCAAGTGACTGCGTACCATTTTACAATTCCACCAAAAATGAATGAAAGTATGTATTGCTCTACATCTTTGTCAATATTTGGTATTGTCAGAATTTTAGATTTTAACTATTTCATTAAATAGGGTTAAATATTTTGTACATAGGGTTTCTATGAGTCGGAGCCGACTCAATGGCACCTAACAACAACAAGAATAGGTGTATAGTAGTATCTCATTGTTTTAATTGGTAATTCTCTAATGACATATGATGTTAAGCATCTTTTCATATGCTGTTTTCCATCTGTGTATATTTGTTGGTGTTACATCTGTTCAGGTATTTAAATTAGGTTGTTCCTTTAGTTTGTATTCAGTTTTAATAGTTCTTTGTATATATTCAGATAGGTTTTAGAAACATTTTCTCCCAATCTGTGACTTGTTTTCTCATTCTCTTCACTGTTACGTAGTTTTGAAGTACAAAACTTGAAAATGACATTCCACATACCATACAAGGAATTCCTAATGCTGTCCAATAGCACTGTCTTTTTCCATTATATCCCAAATAGACCAAAGAGATACTTTAGTGTCTTCTGCTAGACATATGACTTTCTAAATTATGTAAATATGTGTATACAGGATAAATACATATTATTTATATTTCCCAATTTTTATGTATGTTCACTAAGCAAATATGTCTCCCAATAGTCACAGAAATTTTTGCATCAATTTTCAGGGAATAAAAACATAGATTAGTCCTCAAGAATCGTTGTTCTGATAATAGTATGGTTATTTAAAAGGGTAGATAACAAGTTTGACCAAGATAGTTACAAACCTCAAAGTTATTTTCTCAAGTCTGTAAACTTTTATTGGTATAATGCCTTAGTGGCACTGGTTCAACATGACTGTGAACTAGAGTATGATGGAAGAAAATTAGTGACAAGTAAAAATGCTGAGGTAAGCAGGGGAGAGAACATGACAGCTTTTAAGTGACATAATAAGGCATTTGGACTTTACCCTTATGACAATGGTGGACCATTTGAAGAGCTTAAAATGAAGGACTCAAACTTTTGAAAAATCTCTTTGACTTCCATATTGATTAGACTGGGGCAACACTGTGCTCAGGATTATCAAATGTAAAAATTGTTTCAAAAGTGAATGGTTTCAAAAAATGGTTCAAGGAAATCCAAGTAGCTGTTATTGCCTCTACTTATTTTGTAGATGTTGTCTGGAGAAGTTGAATGGTAAGGTAAATAAACATGGGGCATGTTTATTTTCTAGGGCAGTGGCTGTGATTGAAATACATTAGTGCAAACTGAAGATATGATTAACATTTGATTTATTTAATTTGGATTGATGCTTATATTTGATAAAGAAGAGTGTGATACAGCTTTCTTATAATAATTTATTATTATTTAACAATACTTTGATTAAATTTGTCCCTAAAATTAAAAATTAGAAAGTAATTGATTTAAATTAATTGATGGAAATACGTGTGTATGACCAGCTGAATTACCACAGACTTGCCCATTTTTTGTTAAATCTCAAGTTAACAGTTTTAATTCTAACAGCTGGGCTGATGAGTGTGAAATAGCCCAACAATGTAGTTGAGGGGTTGGGGATATCAGCCTGTCAGTACAGACACTTATTTTAATAGGTCTCAGATCATCTCTGACACTATCCCCTTCTACTCACATAATTTTTAAAATAGGGGTTTATTATTAGATAAATGTTTGGCTTAAATTAGGACAGAATTTAGAGTTACAGAGTGTTACAAAGGGAAGGATATAGAGGCAAGCTTTTCCACCTTCTCCATATTAAATATACAAGATGATTAATATACAGAGAATTTAAGTGACTTATCCATGGTTGTACATGATTATACCCAGTGCAAGGGTCAGAAACAATCAGATAACAGTGGAAAAATAATGAGCTTTTGTGTTTTATCTGGTTTCAAATCTCAGCTTTGTCATCTACTATGCATATATTGATCATGTTTATTAAAATTGTTTAACTTTATTTTATCATGTGTGTAATAGAAAAATCATAATACCTATACTTTAGAGAAGGAGCCCTGGTAGCACAGCGTTAAGTACTTGGCTGCTAACCAAAAGGTCAGGTGTTCAAACCCACTAGATTCTCAGTGGGAGAAAAGGCAATCTGCTCCCATAATGATTACAGGTTAAGAAACACTATAGGATGTTTTGCTCTGTCCTACAGGGCTCCTGTGAGCCAAAAGTGACTTCACAATAATAACACACAGTGGGAAATTTATATGAGACAATATGTGTAATGTGTTTAATTTCCTTACTGGAACACATTGTTGTTGTTGTTGTTAGGTGCCATCGAGTTGCTTCTGACTCATAGTAACCCCATGCACAGCAGAAGGAAACACCGCCGAATCCTGCACCAGTTCCATGATCCTTGCTATGCTTGAGCCCATTGTTGCAGCCACCGTGTCAATCCATCTCATCAAAGGCCTTCCCCTCTTTCGTGGACCCTCCACCTTACCAAGCATGACATCCTTCTCCAAGGAATGGTCCCCTCTGACAACATGACCAAAGTCTTTGAGACGAAGTCTGGCCATCCTTGCTTCCAAGGATCATCTTGGCCGCACTTCCTCCAGGACAGATCTGTTAGTTCTTTTGGCAGTCCATGGTACCTTCAGCATTCTTCACCAGCACCACAACTCAAAAGCATC
>NW_006922100.1:1420888-1421879 GCF_000298275.1 Orycteropus afer afer | reverse complement strand
ACTCATAGCGACCCCTCCTTGGGTTTCCAAGGCAGTATCACTATGAAGTACATTGCCTAATCTTCATTCTTTGAATGGGTACTACAAAACAGTTTTCCAAAATAGTTATCTCAATGTACATTTCATTAGCAATGGATAGGTGTTCTGTTTCTCAATATATTTGCCCACAGTTGATAGTCTGAGTCTAATTTTATCCATCTCAATATGGCATATTAATGTCTCATTTTTGTTTTAATTTTCATTCACTTAAAGACTAACTATGTTGTGAATATTTTCATATAGTAACCCCTTGATATCCTCTCTTAGGAAGGTATTGCTCATATTTTCTGCCCAATAAGTTCATTAGTTTGTTTATCTTTTTTTTTTTTTTTTGATTTATTGTATTTTAGGAATTTTTTGTACAATCGGAATACAAGTCATTTGCCAGATACATGCATTGTTACTATTTAGTAAATTTTGTGTCTATTTCAGAAATTTTTGTAAATTTTGTGTCTATTTCAGAAATTTTGTACATTTTGTGTCTATTTCAGAAATTTTGTGTACTCATATGACAGAAAATGTTTCTCTCTTTCTTTTTATTATCACTAGAAGTGCCAATATTTTACTTTCCCATTTAAATCTATGATTCAAGTCAAAGTTGGTAAATACAACTTACCAAAACTGACACAAGAGAATATAGACTATTTATAGTGAGTATGAGCTGAAGAAAAAATTCAAGCCTCAAGTTGCGATATTGAAACATTCTATGGGCAAAATATTGAATGATGCAGGAAGCAGCAAAAGAAGATGGAAGGA
Organism: Orycteropus afer afer; assembly: GCF_000298275.1. Lineage (NCBI taxonomy): Eukaryota > Metazoa > Chordata > Mammalia > Tubulidentata > Orycteropodidae > Orycteropus > Orycteropus afer. Next base: position 1,421,084 of record NW_006922100.1, on the reverse strand, counting down.
ATACACAGTCACTGTACAAAAGAGAATTGGTCAATGTTCATCTATTTCAGGAGGTAGCTTATGACCAAGAACCAATGGTATTGAAAGAATTAAGTCGAAGCTGCACTGAAGGAGTTGGCAAAAAAACAAGGCACCAGGAATTGATGGAATATACATTGAGATGTTTTAACAAACAGATGCTGGGCTGGAGCCAATC
>NW_006922100.1:1416484-1419957 GCF_000298275.1 Orycteropus afer afer | reverse complement strand
CATTTGACTGCTAACCAGAAGGCTGGCGGTTCAAACCCACCAGCCACTCCTCAGAAGGAAGGTTGGGCAATCTACTTCCATAGTGATACTGCCTCGGCAACCCAAGGAGGGGTGGCTATAAGTCAGGTCCCACTCAATGGCACATAACAACAGCAACAACCCAAGCCATGGTATTTTCTTTCTCCCCATATGCATGTGAGACTGGGCAATGAATAAAGAAATCCAAAGAAAAGTTGATGCTTTTGAGTTGTGGTGTTGGAGAATACTGAAGGTACCATGGACTGTCAGAAGAACCAACAAATCTGTCCTGGAAGAAGTGCAGCTGGAATGCTCCATGCAAGCAAGAACGATCAGACTTTGTCTCAGCTACTTTGGTGATATTGTCAGAAGGGACCATTCCCTGCAGAAGGATATCATGCTTGGTAAAGCTGAGGGTCAATGAAAAAGGGGAAGGCCCTCAATGAGATGGATTGACAGTGGCTGCAATGACAGTCTTGGGTACAGCAAGGATTGTGAGGCTGCTGCAGAACCAGCCAGTGTTTCGTTCTGTTGTACACAGGGTGGCTATGAATCGGAGCCCACTCGATGGCACCTAACAACAACAACATATTGAGTGTTCCAACATATGTCTATTTGTTCAAGTCTATTGATTATGTTCAAATTGTATTTATATGTTTTTTTCCTTAGTTGTTTGTTTTTTTCTATTAATTAGAAAGAGAGGTGTATTAAAAATTGTCCACTATGATTATGGATTTGTATTTTATACCTTTTAATTCTGCTTATTTTACTTTATTTAGTTTGAATCACGCCTTTGGGTGCAGACTGATTTATTATTATTATTATTCTGTTAACCTTGATCAGTTTATAAATATTTAATTTATTTTCTTGTGTGTTGTAATATTTTTTTCTTTTAAAACATTGATTTTTCTGATGTTAAATTTTTACACCTTTTTTTTAGGGGCTGTTTACATGGAAATCTTTTTCCAAACCTTTATCTTATATTTAATGTATGGCTCGTAAACAGCAAGAAACTTTTAACTTTCTATTTTAGTGTTTATTCAATTTATATTGAGGTAGGTTCTTACCGAGGTAGTTGTGTTTAAGTCTACTATTTTGCCCTTTTTTATTTTCATCCTATCTCTTTTTTTTGCTTCTATATTTATCCATCCTTGACTTCTTTGGACTTTACCAAGTTTTCATAGTTTGTTTCATTTCTTCTATTAGCTTTTAAATGTTGAATCTGCTATTATCATTTCATTTGTTAAACTAGAGATTTCATTATGTCCCATATGTTTATTATAATCACCTTAAATTATTAACTGTACCATTTTTCAAATGGTTCAAACTCACCAGCTGCTCCCTGGGTGGAAGATGAGGCAATCTACTTCCATGAAGATTTATAGCCTTGGAAACCCAATAGGGGTCACTATGAGTCAGAATCAATACAATGACTGAGGATAAGTACATTAGCACTAATTAACTCTATTTAACCCTTCAACTCTTAATGCTATTATTTTAATACATTTTATTGCTCAATTTTATAAATCTTTCAAACATTATTGCTATTATTGGTTTAAACTGAAGATATCTTTTATTATTGCTTATATACATTTTGTGATGCTTGTTTGTTTACATTTTTGTTTTGTTTCTGTTCTCCGTTTCTATCAGTAATTATTTTCCTTCAGGTTTAAGAACTCCCGTTAGTATTTTTTGTCAATTAATTCTGTTAACTTGTATTTGTCTAAAAAATGTACTTTTTATTTCTTCATTCTGAAAGATTGTCTCATTGGGTATGGTATTCTTGATTAGTGAAGTTTTCCTCAATTCCAAATTTCAAATACACAATTTCATGGTATTTAAGCTTCAATATTTTCTGTAGAAAATTCAGAAACTTTTTTTAAGTTAATGTGTCTTTTTTCTTGAGCTGCTTTTAAAATTTTTCATGTATTTTTTTTTCCTCAGAAGTCTGACTATCTTTCACTAAAATGTAATTTGTGTATTGGTAATTTCTTTTTATGCCATGGAGTTTCATGAATGATTTGAATATGGTGATTGATAGTTTTCTTCAGTGTTGGGTATATTCAGCAATTCAGTGATATCAGACATTCGTCTCTATCTTCTCTGGAACTGAAATATTATGTATGTTAGACTGGTATAATGCTTTTCATTGTCTTTACTGATGTTTCCATTCTTTACTCTCTTTGTTCTTCAATTTGGATAATTTCTTACCCCAGTCTTTGAATTCACTGATCCAGGTGAAATTCATTCCAATGAATCCCTGATTTCAGATATTGTACTTTTCAATTCTTGATTGTTCTGTATTTAAACTTTCTGATGATAGTCTTCTTATTATCCATTAAGACCTTGTTTTCTATTCTCCTTAACTTTTCATAGTACATATTTTAAAGCCTTTTCTGCTGTTATATTATCTAGATAATTTGTGTTTTGTCTGTATTTTTGGGTATTCACTTTGTAAAAAAAAAAAAACACACTGTCATCCAGTGGGATCCGACTCATAATGACCCCTCCTTGGGTTTCCAAGGCAGTATCACTACGGAAGTAGGTTGCCCAATCGTTTCACTTTGTAGTCAGTCATTATTCTCTTATATTTTGCATGTAGAATTTTTTGAAAATTATATATTTGATATTGTGTAAGAAAGGACTATAGAAGTTGTTGATTATGTGATTTTTTTTTTATCAAAAAGCATTTTCTCTTTGCTTTCGGGGATCCTAGTTCTATTATGTCATGCTAGCTCTGGTAGCATAGTGGCTAAGGCACGTAACTGCTAACCAGAAAGCTGGCGGTTCAAACCCAGCAGCCACTCCTGGGAAGGACGATGGGGCAATCTACTTCTGTAGTGACACTGCCTCGGAAACCCAAGGGAGGGGTCGCTATGAGTTGGGTCCGACTCCCGGCACATAACAACAACATAAGTCTTTGTGACTATCAAATACCGCAATGGTTTCTCTCTCTCAAAGTAGTCCCTCTCCTGGCCAACCAAGGCACTCAGTCCATGCTCAAATTGTGAAACTTTCCCAGGAAGAATACTGCCAGAAATAGCTCATGTGGGAAGGGTTATTCTCTACCTAGATTGTTCGTTAATTTGGCCTTTTTATTTCCATGGCTTTCTGATGCCCTTATAAAAATCGTGTTTGCATTGTATCAATTTTTCTAGCTGCATTAGTGAAAGCATTAAATTGCCACAAACTATAAAACTTTAATAAGAAGTAAAATGCAAGGCTGTAATTTGTCATATATAAAAACTCAATGAAGTAGGAAAAAATTATCCAAATATTAATATTATATAATTAGAAGGTGTAAAAACGATAAGGAGGCCACATGTTCCGACCTCCTCTAATTCCACAAAGGGAAGACAGGGTTACCAGCAGTAACCCAAGGCCTATTACTGCCAGGCCAGACATGTTGCCTCCCTCCAGTCCTTTCTCCAACCGTTCCTCCCAGCGCACCCACC
>NW_006922100.1:1392848-1416116 GCF_000298275.1 Orycteropus afer afer | reverse complement strand
GCACGTGAGAGAGAGTGGGAACCTCCCAGAACATTTTATTGTGCCACGCCCAACAGAAATAACCCAGGTGGGCGACTTTAAAATCAGGATCTCCTCAGTTGCTAATAGCAATTCCCACCTTGGAGTTTACAAAGACTTATGGGTAGAAAAGCCACACTAAGTAATTTACTACACCGCAGAAGGACTCAGAATATGTAATAAATTTGCCCAATTAAAATAGGTTGGAGAGAGAAAGTTAAATAGTTAATTAATGGAAAGTAATTTTATATATATTCCTGCAAAACAGGCTATTTAAACCAAAATACAGAGACAAATTTACATTATTCATGCATTCAACCAAATGGTTATTGAGGAGCTCTGGTGGCGTAACAACATTCGACTGCTAGCTGTTCAAGCCCACTAGCCACTCCACAGAAGGAAAATGGAGCAATCTACTTCTGTAAAGATTTATTTCCTCAGAAAACCAATGGAGGTCGCTATGAGTCAGAATCAACTCAATAGCAGTGACTGGTTTGCTTTGATTTACTCTGGGCCTGGTGCCATAGAAGGCAATGAGATATATAGAAGAGCAAGGCATTGGCCTTGCCTTTATAGCATTCATAATTTTAAGGAAATTAGTCATATTTTCTCTTTACAAATACAATAATCAAGTCATGCACAATGTACAGTTAGTACATAAATAAAATAGATAATTATAGTGAATATAGGCATATAGAGAAGGTGCCATGGGTTTTATGATGTTTGAACTGGAATATAATAATTAAGAATTATTTTCTGGAATAGTGAGGGAGTTGTAAGCACAAAGAGTTCTTACACAGATAGAAAAACATATGCAAAAGGCTACCAACATAAAATAGTTTAATGCATTTGGGAGTTCTCAGAAATTTATTACTATTATTGTGGGAAGTATGCTATACTAGGAATTTGTGGGTTTCAGAAATTTCTGAAAATGAAAAATATCTTTTTCTATCTGTGTAAGAACTCTTTCTGCTTACAACTCCCTCACTATTCCAGAAAATAATTATTAATTATCATATCCCAGTTCAAATATCATAAAATCCATGGCAACTTCTCTCTACATAAAGGAGCTCTGGTAGCATAGTGCCTGAGGCACTTGACTGCTAACAAAAGGCTGACGGTTCAAACTCACCAGCCACTCCTCAGAAGCAAGGTTGGGCAATCTACTTCCATAGTGATACTGCTTCAGAAACCCAAGGAGGGGTTGCTATGAGTCGGATCCAAATCGGTAGCATTGGGCACATATGCATATGAGAGCTCAACAATAAATAAGGAAGATCAAAGAAGAATTGATGCTTTTGAGTTGTGGTGTTGGCGAAGAATAATGAAAATACCGTGGACTGCCAGAAGAACAAACAAATCTGTCCTGGAAAAAGTGCAGCTGGAATGCTCCTTGGAAGTGCAAAGGGCAAGACTTCAGCTCACTTACTTTGGTCATGTAGTCAGAAAGGAACCTTCCGTGGAGAAGGATATCATGCTTGGTAAAGTGGAAGGTCAGTGAAAAAGGGGAAGACTCAACGACATGGACTGACACAGTGACTGGAACATGGGCTCAGGTATATCAAAGACTGTGAGGCTGATGCAATATCAGGCAGTATTTTGTTCTGTTGTCCATAGGGTCACTATGAATCGAGCTGACTCGAAGGCACCTGATGACAACAATGTCTTATACCCTATCCTACAGTAATTGGGATATACATTTTAGGCAGACATGACAAACTGAAGTTTGTATATCTTAAGATATAAGGGAAAATAAAGGTAGCAAAAAACATAATATACCAAGGAATATCCCCTCTCACCAGCCCCTAAAGAAAAGTGAGTGCATGGATACTTCCCTCAAGAAACAAAAGTCTAGTTGTGAAGATAAGATTGATATATAGGGACAAATTAAGGAACAAAAGTGCCCACTGATGTGGAATTGTCCTTAAAAATAGTCAGATGACAAAGAAGAGGAGAATACAATAATGTATGAAGTCATTGTAGAAGGAAATAGCTGAGGAAGGAAATATCTATCCCCAAAGTGTAAAAGCATTTATTCTGAAACCTAAAAAAAAAAAAAAAAGGTGAAAATGAAAAATACCTAGATAAAAGGAAAGACATCCTTGTACCAAGGATGGGAAGATTTAATATTGTCAAAATATAAGTATTTTCCAAATTGATCTAGAAATTCACTGAAATCCCAACAAATTACCAGTTGCATTTCTTTGTTTCCATCTTATTTTTTTTCCAAAAAGTGACTTCTTGTTCTTAGGTACCATTATGTCAACTCCAACTCATAGCAATCTTTTGTACAGCAGAATGAAACACTGCCACTATCCTCACAATTTTTCCTATACTTGAGCTAATCGTTGCAGCCACTGTGTCAATCAATGTCATCAAAAGTCTTCCCCTTTTTCACTGAATCTCTACTTTAACAAACATTATATCCTTCACCAAGGACTGGTCCCTTCTGACAACATGACCAAAGTATGTGAGATGAAGTCTGGCCATTTTTCCTTCTAAGAAGCATTGTGGTTGAACCTCTTGCAAGATGTTGTGTTGTTGTTATGTGCCGTCGAGTCAGCCCCGACTCATAGCAACCCCTCCTTAGGTTTCCGAGGCGGTATTACTATGGAAGTAGATTGCCCAACCTTCCTCCCGAGGAGTGGCTGGTGGGTTTGAGCCACCAGCCTTCTGGTTAGCAGTCAAGGGCATTAGGCACTATGCCAGCAGAGTCCTTCCAAGATGGGTTTGTTCATTCTTCCATCAGTCCACGGTATTTTCAGTATTCTTCACCAACACCACAATTTAAAGATATCAGTTCTTCTTTGGTCTTCCTTATTTGATGTCCAGTTTTCACATGCATGAGAGGTGATTGAACATACCGCGGCATGAGTTAGGCACACCTTTGTCTTCAGAGTGACATTTTTGCTCTTTAACACTTTAAAGAGAGATTTTGCAACAGATTTGCCCAGTGCAATACATTGTCTGATTTCTTGACTGCTACTTCCATGAGTGTTGATTGTGGATACAAGTAAAATGAAATCCCTGTCAACGTTAATCTTTTCTCCATTTATCGTGATGCTTATTGGCCCTGTTGTGAGGATTTTTGTTTTCTTTATCTTCAGGTGGAATCCATATTGCAAACTGTAGACTTTGATTTTCATCAGTAAGTGTTTTAAGTCTTCTTCACGTTCAGCAAGCAAGGATGTGCCATCTGCATATTTCAGTTGTTAATGAGTTTTCCTCCAATTCTGATACCATGTTCTTCTTCATATAGTCCACCTGCTTGGATTATTTGCTCATTATTATATCTGGTAGCATAGTGGCTAAAGCACTTGACTGCTAACCAGAAGGCTGGCGGTTCAAACCCACCAGCCACTCCTTGGAAGGAAGGTTGGGCAATCCTACTTCCGTAGTGATACTGCCTCGGAAACCCAAGGAGGGTTCGCTATGAGTCGGGGCCGACTTGACGGCACATAACAACAACAACATACAAACTGAATAATAATGATGAAAGATCCACCTCTGATGCATACCCTTTCTAATTTTAAAACATGCAATATTCCCATTTTCTGTTAGAATGGCAGCCTGGTCTATGCACAGGTTCCTTACGAGCACAATGAAATGTTTTGGAATTCTCATCCTTCTCAATGTTGTCTATAATTTGGTATGATTCATATAGTCAAATGCTTTTGCATAGTCAATAAAGTACAGGTAACAACTTTTTGGCATTCTTTGCTTTCAACCAAGATCCATCGGACAAAGATATACCTCACTCCATGTCCTCTTCTGAATCTGGCTTAAATTTCTTGCAGTTCCCTGTCAATATATTGCCACAACCATTTTTGAATTATCTTCAGCAAAATTTTACTTGTGTATGAAGGTTGGGCAATCCTACTTCCGCAGTGATACTGCCTCGGAAACCCAAGGAGGGGTCGCTATGAGTCAGGGCTGACTCGACGGCACATAACAACAACAACATGATTTTAATGGTATTGTTCTATAATTTCCACATTCTGTTGGACCACCTTTCTTTGGAATGGGCATACATATGGATCTTATCCACTCAGTTGGCCAGGTAGCTGTCTTCCAAATTTTTTGGTGTACATGAGTAAGCACCTCCAGTGCTGCATGCGTTTGTTGAAATATTTCAGTGGGCATTCCATCAATTCCTGAAGCTTTGTTTTTCACCAATTCCTTCAGTGCACCTTGAACTTTTTCTTTCATTACCATCAGTTCTTAATCATATGATGCCTCTTAAAATGGTTAAACATTGACCAATTTGTTTTGGTCATAAATATAAAGGTAATAATGAAAACTATAAAACCCTTAGAATCCAACCTAGGAGCAAATCTTTATATCCTTGGAATAGGCAAGGAATTCATCACAAGTGATGAAAGAAAAGTAAATAAATTTCATCAAAGTTAAAAATATTTGTGCTGCAAATGGTAATATTAAAAAAGTGAAAAACACAAACCCCAAGATGGGAGAAAAATATTTGCAAATCATCTATAAATAAGGGACTTAAAGGACATGTATTGAGAATATATGTAAAAAATTCTTAAAATCAGGAATAAAAAAATGAGTAACCAATTATACAATGGGAAAGGATCTAAATAGACATTCTCTATAGAAGATATACTAATGGCAATAAACATGAAAAATGCCCAACTTTATAAGCCATTAAGGAAATTTGTGAAAATAAAAACCACAAAGACATAGCATTTCATACCTACTATTGTTAGTTGCCACTGAGTCAGCTCTAACTCATTTTGACCTTATGTAGATCATAATGAAACATAATCCGTTTTTGTATCTTTATGATTGTTTGTATGTTTTTACTCCATTGTTGTGTGTACTGTGTCAGTCTATCCTGTTGAGGGTTTCCCTTGTTTTTGTTGGCTCCTTTACTTTATGAAATATAATATCCTTTGACTGGTAACAAGAAGGCTGGCAGTTCAAACCCACTAGCCACTCCTTGGAAGGAAGATTGAGCCATCTACTTCCTTAGAGATACTGCCTCGAAACCCAACGAGGGGTCGCTATGAGTCAGAAAGGACTAGATGGGAGTGAGTTTGGTTTGGTGAGGATGGCTATAATAATATATATATATATATATATATTTTATGTAATATAAAGGATGGAGGAGGATGGGCAGAAAACAGAACCCTCATGCACTACTGGTGAAAATGCAAAGTGGTTCAGCATTTTGGAAGAGAGATTTGGAGTTCATCAAAATCTTAAATATAGAATCACCATATGAATTTGTATTTACTCTAAAAGATAATATACTAAAAAGAAGTGGTATACTTAAAGAGAAATCAACAGTCCTTTTTCCACCATCATTTTGAGGGCAGCCACCTTCCATCCTTGCTATATCTTTTCATAAGACTTCAAGATCAAGAGATTCCTGGCCAAGAAACTAAAGAATTTTCCCCGATGGATTTGAAGGAAAACTGGTAGTAAAATCAGATACAACTCCAAGAGGAGATATTGGAGAAAAACCAAGTTAAGTCTACAAAGAGTCACACATGTGATGGCACATGTATTGACCTGGGTTCACTAGCATTCTACCATATCAAGTTCACTAACATTCTATCATGTCAAGTTTGAAATTTCACCATGATATGATCAATTGAACATGTATTGGACAACTTATGGATTCTTCCTTTCTGTTTATGCTCTCTTATTAAGAGATTAAATAACTAATATATATGGGATCATTTTGGCTTGAAAAAAAAGAGATAAATCAACAAACAAAAAAGTGCTATACATGAATGTTTATAGCAGTATTAATCATAATAACCAGATAGTGGAAACAACTCAAATGTCCACCACCTGATGAATGGAAGAATAAAATATTGTTCGATAACAAAAAGAAATGAAGTACTGATGCATGTTACAGAATTTGTAAACCTTGAAAACATTTTTTTTTAGTGCAAAGAGACAGATGCCATAGATCATATGGTATATGATTCCATTTTTTATGAGTGGTCAGAAGAGGCAAATCTATACAGACAGAAAGATTAAGGTTGATTATGGTGGGGTAGTGGGGAAGGGGCTCAGAGGGGCTAATGGAAGTGACAAGTTTCTTTTTTGGATGATGAAATTTTTCTAAAATAAATTGTGGTGATGGTTGCTAATGTCTATAAATATATTAAAAGCCAGTGAATTTTATCCTTTAAATAGATCCATTACAGGTTATAAAGCCCTATAAAGCTGTTTTAAAAAAGAAGGAATAAATGTAGGCATTGAGGTTTCAATACTTTCAGTGAAGAGAAAGACAAAGGCAAGAATGCTGGACAAATTAAAGGCAATAAGCAAAACATGTTTGTGGATATAAGCATGGTTTGTGTAGAAGACAGAGAAAAGATCACTGAAGCTGGAGTTAATGGGCACCGTTGGAGAACAGTGAGACATGGGCAAGTTGAGAAGGAGAATTGAATTGGGAAGACTCTGAATTGAGCAAAGGTAATTGTGTAGATTGTAAGGAGTCATGGATATTGATAGAACATTGACAAAACTTGAAATCAATGTCTAAGAAATTCAAATAAATTGCTGTGGGTCTAGTGATTACATGTAACATTGGCATTCAGTATCTCTAAGCCTGTTGGCTTCAAATGTATGGATATCTCTTTATTAGATACTCACCACTACAAAACTCCATTATGTAGGCTCTCATAATTTCTAACCAGGACCATTTCAATAGCCTCACATATGAGTTCTCTACATGCCAATTTTATTTTCCACTTTGATCTGTCTTGACTGCTCTAAAATGGATTTACATAAAATACTAACATGTTTATATCATACTCCTGCTAATAACTTTAAACAGACTTATCGCCTACTAGCTAAAGTATTTGTTTCTATATTTAAAAATTCTCTTTCTCTATTGGGTCTATCCATTAGCACATACATTTGTTCTATCATCTGTCATTTTAGTGAATGAATGAAGGATTATTTGCTTGTCACCATCTGCCTCTCATTTACAGCTCTCATATCTCTGCTCCCATTGACAAACAAAAATTTCAAAAGTTTACTATTCTCTGTGTCTAATTTCCCAGTCACCATTTGTGGTAGTTTCAAAAATGTTTCCCTCAGAGATACTTATGACCTAATCTCTGGGACCTGTGAAGCTTACCTGATGTGGCCAAAAAGGGCCTTTCTGTTGTTATTGTTAGGTGCCATCAAGTTGGCTCTGACTCATAGCAACCTTTTGTACACTAGAGTGAAACATTGACCAGTCCTGGGCCATCCTTACAATCCTCACTAAGCTTGAGCTCATCATTATAGCCACTGTGTCAGTCCTTCTCATTGAGGGTCTTTCCCTTCTTCACTGACCTTCTACATTACCAAGCATAATATTCTGACAACGTAACTAAAAGAGGTGAAATGAAGCCTGACTATTCTCACTTCTGAGGAGCTTTCTGGCTGTACTTCTTCCAGAACAGATTTGTTTGTTCTTCTGGCAGTCCATGGTATTTTCAGTGTTCTTTGCCAACACCACAATTCAGAAGGTAGAGATCTGAGTCCTGGGGCTTTCCAACATGGTGATACTGAAGTAGAGAAGAGACAGGAAAGGAAATTGAGAAATGACATGAAGTATGAAGAATAATTGAGATCAGTAAAATCATGGGAACTGAAGTCAGGAATTTTTTTTTCTTCCCCTTCCTTCCCTGTGCCCTTCTTAACTAAGCATTCCTATCCATCCAGCTTTCCTTCTATATGAATGCTGCCCCTCTGGTGTCTCATGACTGATTGATCTATGGGGTGCATTTCCCTAGAGTAGGTGGGTACATTGCCCAGGGGTAGGTGTTCTGCATGTAGGTCTTTCTACTGTTGGGCTGAGAGCCAATCCTTGGAAGTGAGTCCATTTCTAGGCCCGAAGTGTAACCAGGGGACATAGTCTTGGGGGTCCCACCAGTCTCTATCTGACCAGTAATTAAGCTCATTTTTCTTTTTGAATTTTGTTCCACATTTTTCGTCTCATTCTATGCTGGATCTCCAGTTTCGATCCCTTTGTGAGCAGTTGTCATTCATTGGTAGCTGGGCACCATCTAGTTCTTCTGGTATCAGGGTGGTGAAGGCTGAGGTCCTTGTGGTCCATCTTATCTTTGGACTAATTGTTTCCAGATGCCTTTGATTTTCTTCACTCTTCTTTGATTCAAATGAGAAGAGACCAATAGTTGCATCTTAGATTGCCACTCAAAAGCTTTTAAGACCCCAGTCTTTTCTCACCAAAGTAGGTTATAGAACAGACTTATATGTACTATGTTGTGCCAACTGAGCATGATGTCTCTTGAGACTACAGTCCCAAGCCCACAGGCGGTGATTCTCTCAAGGAGTTTGGTTGTCTCTGAGAAGTTACTCCAACTCGCTTCTGTTGCTTCTGTAATGTATGTGGCTAATTTTGTAGTACAAGTGCATATGTAAGAATATCTTCAGCCAAATCTATCCTTGGTCTTGGGTATATTCCTGTTGACCTATCCCCACCTGATCTTCTTACGTCTATGTCTTTATTCATAGCTTGGTGTTTGGAACTAGTGGTAACGCAGTATTGTGCATGTAATAGTATTTGCTTCTGTTTTCTATATCTTATGTGCATGTTTGGTTGCAGAACAGACTTTATTTCCCCAATGTCATCATGCTTGTCACAGACACTTTCCATACCATCCTTACTCTCACCCAAATCAACATGCGACTCCCAACTAGTCCGAAATTTTCCCTCTCCTGCTCTCCCTTCCCCAGTAACTAACAAAGTGAATTTTCTTCCTTGAGTAAACTTTTCCTTGACTTTTTACAATAATGGCTCATACAATATTTGTCCTTCTGTGATTGACTTATTTCACTCAGCATAATGTCCTCCAGATTCATTCCTGCCATGAGATGATTTGTGTGTTCTTTATTATTCTTTAATCATGCATAGTACTCCGTTGTGTGAATGTACTATTGCTTGGTTATCCATTCATCTGTTGATAATGGCCTTTAGGTTGTTTCCTTCTCTTTGCTATAGTGAATTGTCCTGCGATGAACATTTGTTGTTGTTTGTTGTTAAGTGCCATCGAGTCGTTTCCGACTCATAGTGGCCCCATGCACAGCAGAACGAAACACTGCCCGATCCCGCGCCAGCCCCACAATCCTTGCTATACTTGAGCCCATCATTGCAGCCACCGTATCAATCTATCTTGTTGAAGGCCTCCCCCTCTTTCATTGACCCTCCACCCCACCAAGCATGACATCCTTCTCCAGGGGATGGTCCCTTCTGACAACATGACCAAAATAGGTGAGACGAAGTCTGGCCATTCTTGCTTCCAAGGAGCATTCTGGCTGCACTTCCTCCAGGACAGATCTGTTAGTTCTTTTAGCAGTCCATGGTACTTTCAGCATTCTTCGCCAGCACCACAACTCAAAAGTATCAACTCTTCTTCGGTCTTCCTTATTCATTGTCCAGCTCTCACATGCATACGAGGCGATTGGAAATATCATGGCTTGTGTCAGGCGCACCTTAGTCCTCAAGGAGATATCCTTGCTCCTCAGCACTTGAAACACTTCCTTCGCAGTTGACTTTCCCAATGCTACACATCGTCTAATGTCCTGACTGCTGCTTCCATTGGCATCGATTGTAGAACCAAGCAACGTGAATTATTTGACAACCTCAATCTTCTCTCCATTTATTGTGATGCTGCTCATTGGTCCAGTTGTGAGGATTTTTGTTTTCTTTATGTTGAGACGTAATCCATACTTCAGACTGTATTCTTCAACCTTCATCAGTAGGTGCCTTAAGTCATCCTCATTTTCAGCAAGCAAAGTTGTATCGTCTGCATATCTCAGGTTGTTAATGACTCTTCCTCCAATCCTGATACCACGTTTTTCTTCATACAGTCCAGCTTCTCGGATTATTTGCTCAGCATATAGATTGTATAAGTGTGGAGAAAGGATACAACCCTGACGCACTCCCTTCTTGATTTTAAACCATGTAGTGTCCCCTTGTTCTGTTCGAACGACAGCCTCCTGGTCGAGGTACAGATTCCTCATGAGTACAATCAAGTGCTCGGGAATTCCCATTCTTCTCAATGTGATCCATAATTTGTCATGATCCACACAATCAAATGCCTTTGCATAGTCAATAAAACACAAGTAAACATCTTTCTGGTATTCTTTGCCTTGAGCCAAGATCCATCTGACAACAGCTATGATATCCCTTGTTCCACGTCCTCTTCTGAATCTGGCTTGAACCTCTGGAAGTTCTCTGTCAATATACTGCTGCAAACGTTTCTGAATGATCTTCAGTAAGATCTTACTTGCGTGCGATATTAATGATATTGTTCTATAATTTCCACATTCTGTGGGATCACCTTTCTTTGGAATGGGCACAAATATGGATCTCTTCCAGTCAGTTGGCCAGGTAGCTGTCTTCCAAATTTCTTGGCATAACTGAGTGAGTGCCTCCAATGGGGCATCTGCTTGTTGAAATATCTCAATCGGTATGCCATCAATTCCCAGAATAGCGATGAACATAGGTGTGCATATGTCTGTTTATGTCCTGTCTCTCATCTCTTTAGGATATATTCCTATTAATGGAATTGGTAAATCAGGAAATATTTTAAAAAGGGAGCTGTATTCATCTAAGTTAAATACTACTATGTACCCATAAAAATTAGGTCAGAAAAGCAGGCTACAGAGAGGATCTTCAAGGGTCTTTATATGTTGTTGTTGTTATGTGCCATCAAGTCAGACCCGACTCATAGCGACCCCTCCTTGGGTTTCTGAGGCAGTATCACTATGGAAGTAGATTGCCCCATCTTCCTTCTGAGGAGTGGCTGGTAGGTTTGAACTGCCAGCCTTCTGGTTAGCAGTCAAATGCCTTAGGCACTACACTACCAGAGCTCCCAAGGGTCTTTATAGGTATTATTAAATCAAGGGCCTTCAAACTGGCATATTAGCCAAGATCATCTGGGTAGCCCCTAAATACAAAAACAAGTTTCTTTCTTTGTTTCTTTCTTTTTTAATAAGACATCACCAGAGGAAGAGTGCACACAACTGACAGATGAAAGCAATGTGACCACAGAGACCAGATTACTGTGGCCAGAAGCCAAGTTTGTAACCACGAGAAGTTGGAAAAGGCAAGGAATAGATTATACTCTAGAGCTTTCAGAGTAGTGCAGCCCTGTTGACAGCTTTATTTTGACCAAGTGATATTGACTCCAAACTTCTGGCCTCCAGAACTGTAAGGAAATTTTTTTTTTTTTCATCCACTAAGTTTGTGGCAATTTTTATAGCAGCCTCAGTCAGGTAATACACCAATCTTTATTTTTCCAACCCACTTCAGTCAAGATCCTTTCCACACTATTGTTGTTATTATGTGCCATCAAGTCGGACCCAACTCATAGCAACTCCTCCTTGAGTTTCCGAGGCTGTATCACTACAGAAGTAGATTGCATCATCTTACTTCTAACCCTTTCCACACTACTCTTTTCAAATAGCCATTGTTAACATCTTCTCTGTAGCCTACTTCTCTGACCTCAGTTTTTGTGAATGCATTGTTGTATTTAATTTAGATGAATACTTCTCCCTTTTTAAAATATTTCCTGACTTCAGCTCCCATGATTTTATTAATCTTGATTATTCTTCCTACTTCATGGTCATTTCTCAATTTTCTTTGTTGTCTCCTCTTTACTCAATATTACCATTTTGGAGAACCCCAGGACTCAGTTCTGGACCCTCTTCCCCTAGGTTTGTAGGCACAAAGATTAAATAATCTTAGCCAGCTACAAAGTTTTAAATATTATCCAATTTCTCATTGACTGAGACATTTAAAAAGATCTTTAACCCTGACCTTCCAATTAGCCTTAGACTCATATTTCCAAATGCTTAATTGATATTTCCAGGTGTTTCAAACTTAGAATGTCCAAAAAATAGTAATTTATTTACCACCCATCACTAACAGTTCTTTTGCCAATCATCTTACATCTCAGTATATGGCCATATACTGATAGCCTATGAAGTTTTCTCAAACCTAAAACTGAAGATTCATCATCACTTTACTTCACCCTATACCCAAAACATTGGGAACATCATCAATTGTCTTTCACAATGTAGCTACAATAATAAAATCTTCACTTTCCCTCATAATAATGCCTATAAAGCCTTATATGATTTGGTCTGTCTAGTAGAGTTATTCTCTGCTCTCTAGCAACAAGATGATTTTGTATTCCCAAGCTTTTTAACTTGCTATTCTCACTTCCTTGAGTTCCTTCCCTCCTGTATTCTCAAGGTTAACTCCTTACTGATCAAGTCTCTACTCAAATATAATCTTAAATTCACCCACTTCAGCCATCTAATACAAATATGTAAAACCCCTATTCCCTCACCAATTTTTTCTCATATTAACCTGTTTTAGTATCTTTATAGCACTTAATGCGATAGATAGTTTTGTTGTTGGCTTATCTCTTTTATTTTTACCATCCTCACTGGTAAAAAGCCTGCATAATAAATTTCTACAAGAATAAAAATTTCCGCAAGAATGAAAATTCAAAGTTGGTTTAGCATAGCAGTTAAGCCCTTTATATTTAATTCATCTATGAATTTACTACTCTAAATAGACAGTCCATGCACCTGTTTATCGTAACATTGTTCCTTTTTTCTAGAATGCCTTTATCCGGAAAAATCCATCTCTCTTATGATAGTGATAAAACCCTTTCCAGAAGCACCCCCAACACACATTCTCTCATAGCCCATTGGCAGGAATTTTATCTCATTCCAAGCACTAAACTGATAACTGGAAAGGCAATGAGAACACCATTATTGGTATGTGTTTGTCATGTGGAGGACAGCTATTCATTTGATCAAACTCTGAACTATGCTAAAATAGAAGATAGGGAAAATAGCTGTGGGGTAGAGCACTAACGATGTCTGCTACACATAGCACTAGAAAAGTCATTGCAGGATCTCCAGCTCACTGCCATCAAGTCGGACCAGACTCATAGTGACCCCTCCTTGGGTTTCCAAGGCAATATCACTTTGAAAGTAGATTGCCCAATCTTCCTTCCGAAGAGTAGCTGGTGGGATTGAACCACCAGCCTTCTGGTTAACAGTCAAATACCTTAGGCACTACTACTCCACCAGAGCTCCCCACTGTAGGATGGGGTGGACCTCACTGCTATTGAGTCGATTCCAACTCATAGCAACCCCTTTTGGGTTTCCCAGGCAGTAAATCTTTATGGAAATAGATTGTCCAATCTTCTTTCCATGGAGTGGCTGGTGGGTTTGACCTGCTCCTTCTAGTTGGCATTCAAATGTCTTAGGCACTATGCCACCAGAGTTCCTTGCAGGATAAAGAAGATATTACATAATTGGCATGTCAGTAATAGAACTATAATTTACACATTTCTGTCTTTTCCGTATTAGGATAGGCAAACAACATTTCTAAGCTTAAGTATTTTAAAAGGCCAGTTGGGCAATTCAAAAATCTTACTGGAAATAAAGCAAAATGACTGCTTCCTACTTATTATCATGTAAGCGTTCTCACTACAACTTATTTGTGAGGTAAAAAAGATAATTTGTTTCAAGATTTAAAAAAATCTCATTTTTCATGCAAGTATTCTTGTTATTTCTTTCTTATTTCCTGTGAGTATTATGTCTACTGCCCTTCCACAGAAAATAAAAGAATATATTTTATATGAATAAAATATACTAATATCTCTGCTGGCAATTTCCATTTTTTATTCATATTCTATTCTGTTACTATTGAAAGAGACAGGAGTTTTTCCATGAACCTATTCTCTTTGCTGTCTTCCTCATGTGTCCCAGAGAGAGCTGTGTCATTGTAGGAAGAGAATATGAAACGGTAGCACATGTGACTCTGGAAAATATAAATCTCTCCATTCACTGTGGAAAACAATTTCACAGTGTACGTGTGGAGTCTCTGTATGTTTCTGCTGTTTAACTGAGTAATTTCACTTCAGAAATACCATTTAACTAAATAATAAGATGAGAATAATGATTTAAATATAAGAATTTTCACTGAAGTGTTATTCATATTAAGGAGTAAATTGGCAATTTCCTGATTATACAAAAGTAAAAGTTTGGTTAAGTAAACTATGGCATATCCATATAAATAGAATATAATACTATTAATATAAATGGTGTTCATTAATATTTAATGTTATGGAAAATCATTTATAATAAATTATGTGAAAAAGTTGGCCACAAAACTGCAGGAACTGCAAACTTCTTAGTGTGTGGGAAAACTGTGTGTGTGTATATGTGTATGTATAGAGACACACACAGAGAAGTGGTGGTATAAAAATATATAAGATTATAGTGATTTTCTCTGAGTGGTAGCTAAATTTTATGCTTTTTTTGCTATGTTTTTTAAATTAATCCATTTATTTATGGATAGGTAGTAGTGTGTGTGTGGTACATTTCAAAAAAGCAAACAATCAAAAAAAAAAAACCACACACTCACACACTGTGATGGTGTTAGAGGGGAAAATGTGGAACTTGGCTTTATTACTCAGTAGTGTTATGAGCATCTGACTCAATGGCACCTAACAACAACAACAACAACCTTCTGAGGGCTGGCTGTTGATGAAGGTGAGTGCAAGATGAATGGCCATGCTGCTTGGAGTCCTACATGGGGGACCTGGTTGAAATAGGCAATCGGGGACCTGGTTGAAATAGGCAATCCTCTGGTACCAACCCTGTGTTCAGGGAAAGCAAGCAAGGTCAGAGTTCATTAGGATGATACAAAGTTCAAATGTAAGAGAAAATAAGGAGAAAGCTGTGTCTCCCAAGGTCAATATACAAATAAAATTTGGAGTTTTAGGTTTATGGAATCCATTTTTTTTTCCCCTGAATAGATCAACTGGTGTAAGCACCAGTTTGGCACTCCTATGTTCCCCTCCTTTTTGTCTCTAACACCTTTCCAGGCTCCCTGATCTCTATAGAAGCCCCCATTTAATACAACCATGGAATTTATTCATTATTCAACATTCATTGAATATGTGCATTAGAAATATAATGCATAAAAATAGATATCAGTCTTGATATCATGGAATTAATCTCTGTAAGCTTTACCTTCCACTTTTCACTTTGAAAAATCCTTCCTGATTGATTTTTTTTAACTTTTTACCATTTTCTCTCTCTTTATCTTGAAATGTTCTGCCTGTTTTATTTAATTGAATCTTCCTCCAAATATTACTTCTTTTATTATGTGTTTAATTTATAAGCATACAGACGATGAGAAAATTAGAGATCTTATACTTGACTTAGTGTCCAGATCTTAATATTTTTAAGATAATAACATCAATAAGCTAGTATGTGTCAGTCATTATCATAAATGGTTTATGCTAAATATTTACAGCAAATTCATGAGGTAGCCATAGTTTTTTCTTCCATTTATAGGTGAGGAAATCAAGATCCAGAGTGTTTTGTGTGAATAAGATCACGCTTAAGTCACAAAGATTGTTATTTGTTGGAGATGAAGTTCAAACCTGTGTAGCCTAGCTTCAGAGGTCATACATTTAACCTCTTATTTCCTTCATGCATCTGATATCTCTTTGTCAAAATTAGGTATCAATATGCTTCATTTTCTGATTCTCACTGAACTCATCTATAAATCAAATGTTTGAGTCATTCTTTTATTGTGAAATTTCAATTCCCTTCAAAAATATATGTAAGGCATTGTGCTATGCATTGAGGATAATAATGCTGAATCAGACACAATCTCAGACTTTGAGGTATAAATGTATAAGCATATAAGAATGTGGGTAATTCAAGAGCAATCACTGACCAAGTAGTTATAGACACTGACTGAGTGCAAAAATTCATTAAAGACTCAGAAATAGCATTGAGAAATAATCATTAATTGACTTGTAGAGTTTAGTTTTGTCAATCTAGAGTCAAATCCATAAAGACACAGACTTACTGTATTTCATTCCTTGCTTCTCTATCATAGTGTTTGGCATTGGTAGCTATTTAACAAATATAAAGGGCTCAATCAAGTGAAGTGGAATATTTTAATAATGTTGATATCCACCAACCTTATTGGGCACTTAGTCTATGTAACCCCTGGACTCTACTCTTTATATAGATATTTTATAATCCTTACAATAACACTACTCTGTGGTTACTATTTCCTCCATTTTTCCAAATGAGAAGCAGAAGGTCAGAGAAATTATTAACTGGACCTAAGTCACACACAGGATAAGGATATTATTAAATTTGAATCAACATTTCATTCTTAACCATTTTCATATCTGTTTCAAAGAAAGAATATATAGAAGAGCTTCATCATGGCAGACATTCAAGAATTTGTTTTCTTTTTTGTTTCATTCATCTTATTTTTCATTCAGCACACACTGATGGGCTTACTTACAATGGTGTAGATTTTCTCTAGGTACTATAGATATTGCGTGAGTAAAACAAAGAGTATTCTTATACCATGTTTCTTGTCTATTTTATATTCCTTTCTCCTCCTCTATTCATGCAGCCAGTAGCAATTCCACTATTCTTTTTCAAATTTTATTCTGTATTATTTCTCTTCCCAAGACTACTTTGCAACTTGCCTTGCATTTCACTAATTGAAGTCCTATTCTTTTTTTATGCTACATTCATCTGGCTTTCATTCTATTGTTTTATGTAAATTGATCAACATATGTTGATGATAAATTTGATATTTGTGATTATTTCTGCCATTCACTGCTGCCACGCCTGCCATCTCTCTGGCCCAGGATCAGCTTCATTGTGTTTCTCCACATCCCTCTTGTAGCTGTCATGAAACACTCAGAAGGGAACTAAATACGGGGAAATTTCCAAGTCCCAACCTCCTGGGGATTTATGGGGAGAATTTCAAGGTGCCAAACTAGTAGACTTCATAAAAATATGCATCATGTTCAGATTCATTTTTACTTCTGAGAATCTATTTTAAGAGCAATATCTGTGTTTAAAGCTACCAAAACACCAGGTGCTTTCTGTTTGTTATTACTTTCAGTGTTCCACCCAGTAAATCTTTGCCTGTCTCTGGCTTTTGAAGATATTTCCCTAAACTTTCTTGTAAAATTTTATAATAGTAACTTTTGCATTTAGGGCTCTGGTCTATCTTCAATTATTTTTGTATATGGTGTGAGAAAGGCATGGTGATTCCTTTTTTTAATGTATATATATTGGTAACCAGTTGTTTTAACATAAATTATTGAAAAGATTTTTGTGAGCTCTGGTAGTGTAGTGCCTAAGGCACTTGACTGCTAAACAGAAGGCTAGTGGTTCAAACCCACCACCCACTCCTCGGAAAGAAGATGGGGCAATCTACTTCCGTAGTGATACTGCCTCAGAAACCCAAGGAGTCGCTATGAGTTGGGTCCGACTTGACGGCACACAACAACAAACACCAACAATTCAATAGCATAATGCTTCCAGGGAACGTAAGTATATTTGGGTATTCTCTGTTTGGTTCCATTCTTATATTTTTTGTTGTTGTTCGTTGTTAGGTGCCGTCGAATTATTTCCAACTCGTAGCGACCCTGTGCACAGCTGAATGAAACACTGTCGGGTCCCACACCAGCTCCATGATCCTTGCTATACCTGAGCCCATGGCTGCAGCCATTGTGTCAGTCCATCTCATTGACAGCCTTCCCTTCTTTCCTCGAGCCTCCATGATCCCATCTGACAATGATCCCTTCTGACAACATGACCAAAGTAGGTGAGACAAAGTCTGGTCATTCATGCTTCCAAGGAGCATTCTGGCTGAACTCCCTCCAGAACATATGTTAGGTATTTTTTAGCAGTCCATGGTACTTTCAGCATTCTTCGCAAGCACCACAACTCAAAAGCATCAATTCTTCTTCAGTCTTTCTTATTAATTGTCCATTTTCTTACTGTTCTGCAAAGACAAACTGTCTTGATTAGCTTTACAGAAAGATATTAGTCAAGTAGTTTAATTCTTCCAAATTTGTTCTTTTTCACAACTGTGTTGTTCATTCTAAATCATTTATCTTCCTTGCAAATTTCAGATTTAAATTGCAATTTGTATTAAAAATGCAACAATGATTATGATCCAGATTATATCAAATATATAGATTAATTAGGAGAGAATTGTGATAATAGCAATATTGAGTTTTATAATCCATGAACATGTTATAGCTCTCCATTTACTTAGGTCTTATTTAGTAAGCAACATTTTGTGCTTTCCAGTGTGGTAGCTTTGTCCATTCTCATGTTGCATTTTTTCCCCCCACAGGATTTTGGATATTCTGAAGCCATTGTAAATGGAGTTTAAAAAATTTTTATTTTCCAATGTTTATTTCCTGCCATCAAGTCGGACCAGACTCATAGTGACCCCTCCTTGTGTATACAATTGATTTTTAATAAACCCACCCAACTCGCCATCAAGTTGATTCAGAACAATAATGATCCTATATGACAGAACAGAAATGCTCCATAGGGTTTCTAAGGGAGCTCTAGTGGCATATCGCCTAAGGCATTTGACTGCTAACCAGAAGACTGGCAGTTCAAACCCACCAGCCACTCCTCAGAAGGAATATTGGGCAATCTACTTCCGTAGAGATACCACCTCAGAAACCCAAGGAGGGGTGACTATGAGTCAAAATCGACTCAATGGTGGTGAGTTTTTGTTATTTTTTAAAAGGGTTTCTAAAGCTGTATATCTTTATTGAAGCAGACTGCCCTTTCTTCCATATAGCAACTGGTGGGTTCAAACCAGTGACCTTTTGGTTAACAGCCAAATGCTTTAACCACAGTGCCACCAGAGTACCTTGATTTTTAACAGTGGCTTTTTATTCTGAAACTTTGCTACCTAGTGTATTAATTTTAAAAATTTCTTTGTTGATCCAGTTAGGCTTTTCTACATGACAAGTAGGTCTATGACTAGAGGCTGCTTTAACACATCCTTTTTTTATTGTTACATATTTATTTTCTTTTTTCCCTTTCCCTCAACACAATTTTAAATAGAATTAGTGAAAGAGTTCCTTGTTTTCTTATTTATAACTTAGGGAAAGAGTATATAGTGTTTCACTACTAAGTAATATGTTAGCAATTTTCCTTTTTGTAAGCATCTGTACTTTTCTGTTTATTTACTTTTTTTTCTTGTAAAAATGTAGATAACATAATACTTACCAACTCAACATTTTATACATATCCAATTTTTAATAAATATTCTTTGTAAGAGAAAGCATATTCTTACCCTCGATATTTGCTATTTTGCTTAGAGTTATTATTATTATTATTAATGAATATTGAATTATATCAAAATTTTTATCTGTATTTATTAAGATGTTTATAAGCAATTTGGTATGTAATAGCCCAAAATAGAAGCAATGAAAATGTCCATCAGCATATAAATAGAAAAATAATTTTAGGCATATTCATACAATGGAATACTGTTGTTGTTGTTGTTGTTATGTGCTGTTGAGTCAGATCCGACTCAAAGCGACCCTTCCTTGTGTTTCTGAGGCAGTATCACTAGGGAAGTAGATTGCTCAACCTTCCTTCCCAGGAGTGGCTGGTGGGTTTGAACCACCAGCTTACTGGTTAGCAGTCAAAGGCCTTAGCCACGGTGCTACCAGAGCTCCCACAAAGGAATACTACTCAGCAGTAAAATGTAATGAGCTGTTGACACATGAAACAATGTAGTTAAGACTCATATAATTATGGTAAGTGAAAAAAGAGATAAAGAGAGTTGCAAAATAGGCACAGGGGTGGCTTCTTCTGACCTCCTCTAACTTTACAAGGGGGAGAAAGAATCACCCTCAGGAACATCAGCCCAAGGCTGACTCCTTTGAGGCAGAACTCAGACATACCACCATCCTCCAAACTTTTTACCAATCCTGACACCAACCTTCCCTCCCATGGCACTCTCTACTTCTCTGTGGGTTTGATCATTTGTTGCATTGGCTCACAGAACTCACAGTTATGGGGTTTATTAGGGAAGCCAGGTTACAGTTCAGGTTCTGGAATGCTCAGGATACACATTTTCAATCAGGACAGCTACTCTTCTGCCATATCACAGGCACATCTCTCTTGTCCGTGGTCTCTCAGCCTGGCCTCTGCTCTGCTTTGGGGAAGTATTACAATGCTCTTTTAGCTCTGCCAATAGTGGTACGTAGGTGTACCCACTCTGCCAGCAAGCCTCCTGCCCAAAGGAACTCAGCTTTCTTGTTCCATTTGCCAGCAAGCTCATCATTCTGTCTCATGCCTGGCTCTTATTTCTGCTGCCTCTACTGTCACTGTCTCTCTGCCATCATCTCAGTGTAGGAATCTCAGGACCAAAGATATACTCCACTCCTTGCTTTTCTTCCTTGATGGTAGTGAGATCCCCCCTTTTCCACCTTTGAGATGGTTCATTTTAAGCCTAGTAAGATGGCAAAATTGACCAATCCTAATGTTAGGGTTCCATAAACTTTATTTGCACAGTCTCACCCCCACAAAGTTGCCATGCACCTTATTTATATTAAGATTATTTTCTTAATTGGAGTAATCATTTCCTATGGTGTATAAATATGTCAGAATTTGCCTGATCGTTCACCTTAAATACAGTTTAAACACATGTGATAGTTGTTGCTGTGTGTCAACTTGGCTGGACCACAATTCTATGTGGTTTAAGCTGTTGTGATGTGGTTATTCCCACAATGGGATCAGATGATTATGTTTTGAGCAGTCAATCTGTTGAAAGGGAGTTTCCCTAGGGGTGTGGCCTGCTTCCAGTATATCTAAATAAGCTTTACTCGTTTTGTTTCTCTAGAGAACCCAGTCTAACACATTTGGTACCGAGAGTGGTTCTAGAGAGACAAAATAATAAGGATGGGCTTCCTAAATTGGTTCTCCAATTTCATTAATGGTAAAGGCACTAGTGACCCTGCCTCTGTTAGTAAAGAGGGCCCTGCTAATCCATGGTGTGAGGTGGCAACATTAATATGCAAAATAGCACCACCAATAGATCAAGCACTTGTGAGAAGTGAGGCTCTGGGTGATCACATATTTGATAGTTTCCTGCAATTTTGTCAGTATGAGGAGTATAAGGAAGCTGGTGGGTTGGTCCTACTTACACTAGACAAAGTGGTGAAAGAGTGAGATAAGCTCAGAGCTGCTGAGTCTTGGCTTAAGCACCACATAAAAGACCTCAGTGTTTCCATTGTGCTCTGAAAGAATGCCTTATTTCTTCTACTAACAGAGCTGATATTGCTGAAAACCAAACTCAGAGTCTTACTGTAAGCATGGCTGAATTACAAGGCCAATTAAAATGCCAACCCAGAATGGTGTCTGAAGTTAAAGTGAGGGGGCATTGATTAAGAACAAATGGGATCCTGAAACCTGGAATGGGGGACATATGGGAAGATAGTTAGGAAGATCAGGATATGGAGCCTGCAAATTCTGTTGAATCCCTGTCATCTGAACGGATTACTGTAAAACCATTATCCCTTCCACCTCAGTTTGATGGGATTAGCCCAACTGGTCCTGCTGGGGCATTGCTTGAGGCAGAGACCATGGAAGACATTCCTGAATGTTCTCAGGAACTGCCTCAACCACCCACTGTTGCTGCTAGACCTATAACTAAAGTTAAATCCAAGCAAGCCCCAAAAGGTGAAATAAAAAGTATGACTGAGGAGGTGGTACGCTACACCCAAAAACACCTACTTGATTTTGCTAACATGTACAGACAGAAACCTGGAACACATGTATGGGAATGGCTACTGACAGTGTGGGATAATGGTGCAAGGAATGTCAGATTGGATCAGTCTGAGTTTATTGATTTAGGCCCACTTAGTACGGATTCTTCATTCAATGTTTCAGCTCGAGAGGTTAGGAAAAGATCTAATAGTTTATTTGGTTGGTTTACTTAAGCATGGATTATGTGGTGGCCTACCTTAAGTCAACAACAACAACCTTAAGTCAAGTGGAAGTACCAGACCTGCCTTGGTATAATGTAGAAGAAGGTATCCAGAGGCTTAGGGAATTTGGCCTGTTAGAATGGATTTATCAGATTAGACCCCTAGAGCCAGAAATGGAGAGTCCAGAAGACACGCCTTTCACCAATACAGTGAGGAATAAATTTATGTAGGGAGCTCCAGCATCCTTGAAGGCTGCTGTGATTGCTATTTTATATAAACCTGATTTGACAGTGGAAACTGCCTTAATTGAACTAAGATACTTAACTATGATGGGGCTGATTGGACCTCATGGTAGTAGGGGCCAAGTAACAGCAGTTAACAGACAAAGGCAAGGTGGGTGTGGTTACCGTAATGGACAGCAGAGTTGGAACAGTAATCAGAATAGTCTGACTCATGAGGAATTATGGCACTGGTTACTTGTGCTAGGTGTTCCTAGTAGTGAAATACATGGCAAGTCTACTAAATATTTACTTGATCTGTTTAGAAAGAAGAATTCTAGGTCATGTGAACAGCAACCTAGATTGAATCGCCAGAATACAGAGTCATGACCTCTCAATCAATTCCCAGACTTGAGTCAGTTTACAGACCCACAACCCCTTGAATGAAAGGGAGGCCAGGTCCCTTTGAGGAAGGACACCACTACATTGCCAGAAATCTATAATGTCAATCTTTCTCCCAGCCTTTGCCAAAGGGATTGGAGACCTTTTACGAGAGTGACTGTTCATTGGGGAAAAGGAAATAATCAGACTTTTCGGGGATTACTGGACACTAATTCCAGGAGACCCAAAGCATCATTGTGCCCTACCAATCAGAGTGGGGGCATATGGAGGTCAAGTTAATGAGGGAGTCTTAGGTAAGGTGCGCCTCACAGTGGGTCCAGTGGGTCCCTGAACCCATCCTGTAGTGACTTCCCCAGTGCCAGAATGCATAATTGGAATAAATATACTCAGCAATTGGCAGAATTCACACATTGGGTCCCTGACATGTGGAGTAAGGGCTATTATGGTAGGAAAAGCCAAGTGGAAGCCAATAGAACTGCCTCTACCTACACAAATAGTAAACCAACAGCAATACCACATTCCTGGAGGGTTTGCAGAGATTACTGCCACCATCAATGACTTGAAGGATCAGGGGTGGTATTCCCACAACGTCCACATTTAATTTGCCTATTTGGCCTGTGCAGAAAACAGATGGATCTTGGAGAATGACAACAGATTATTGTAAACTTAATCAGGTGTTGACTCCAATTGCAGCTGCTGTTCCTGATGTGGTTTCATTGCTTGAGCAAATTAGTACATCTCCTGGTACTTGGTATGCAGCTATTGATCTGGCCAATGCCTTTTTCTCGATACCAGTTTCAAAA
>NW_006922100.1:1386532-1392671 GCF_000298275.1 Orycteropus afer afer | reverse complement strand
ATCACATTGGTCCATTATATTGATGACATTATGCTGATTGGGCCTAGTAAAGAAGAAGTATCAATGACTCTAGACTTACTGGTGAGACATATACATGCTAGAGGTTGAGAAATTAACCCAACAAAAATTCAGGCACCTTCCACCTCAGTGAAATTTCTAGGGGTCCAATGCTGTGGAGTATGTTGAGATATTCCTGCTAAAGTGAAGGATAAGTTATTGTATCTGGCTTCACCCACAACTAAAAAGGAGGCACAATGTCTGGTGGGCCTCTTTGGATTTTGGAGGCAACATAACCCTCATTTGGGTGTGTGCTGCGGCCTATTTATCAAGTGACTCGAAAAGCTGCTAGTTTTGAGTGATGCACGGAACAACAAAAGGCTCTACAACAGGTTCAGGATGCTGTACAGGCTGCTCTGCTACTTGGGTCATATGATCCAGCTGATCCTAGGGTGCCCGAAGTGTCTATAGTAGATAGAGATGCTGTTTAGAGTCTTTGCAGGTCCCTATTGTTGAATTGCAATGCAGACCCTTGGAATTTTTGGAGCAAAGCCCTGCCATCCTCTGCAGATAATTATTATCCTTTTGAGAAACAGCTTTTGGCTTTTTACTGGGCTTTAGTAGAGACTGAACACCTAACCCTGGGCCACCAAGTGACCATGAAGTCTGAGCTGCCCATTACATACTGCGTATTTTCTGACCCACAGAGTCATAAAGTTGGACGTGCACAGCAGCATTCCATCCTTAAATGGAAGTTGTATATCAGAGATTGGGCTTGAGCAGGACCTGAAGGCACAAGTAAGTTGCATAGGAAATGGCCCAAATGCATGGTCTCCACTCCAGTCACATTACCTTCCCTGTCCCACTCCGCACCTATGGCTTCATGGGGAGTTCCTTATGATTAGTTGACTGAGGAAGAGAAAACTCATGCCTGGTTTACAGATGGTTCTGCATGATATGCAGGCACCACTCAAAAATGGACAGCAGCAGCACTGCAGCCCCTTTCTGGGACTTCTTTAAAGGACAGTGGTGAAGGGAAATCTTCCCAATGGGCAGAACTTTGAGCTGTGCACATGGCTGTTCACTTTGCATGGAATAAGAAATGGCCAGATGTGCGATTATATATGGATTCATGGGCTGTGGCTAACGGCTTAGCTGGATGGTCTGGGACTTGAAAGACGCATGATTGGAAGTTTGGTGATAATGATGTATGGGGAAAAGGTATGTGGATAGATCTCTCTGAATGGGCCAAAGGAGTAAAGGTATTTGTGTCTCATGTGAATGCCCATCAAAAGGTGATCTCGGCAGAGGAGGACTTTAACAATCAGGTGGATAGGATGACATGTTCAGTGGAAACCAGCTATCCTTTTTCCCCAGCTACTCCTGTCATTGCTCAATGGGTTCATGAGCAAAGTGGCCATGGTGGCAGGGATGGAGGTTATGCATGGGCTCAGCAACATGGACTCCTGCTTACCAAGGCTCATTTGGCTACTGCCGCTGCTGAGTGCCCAACCTGCCAGCAGCAGAGACCAACACTAAGTCCAAGATATGGAACCATTCCTTGGGGTGATCAGCCAATGTTGTGTAGTAAATTACTTAGTGTGGCTTTTCTACCCAGAAGCCTTTGTAAACTTTGTGGTGGAATTTGCTTTGACCAACTCCTGATTATAAAAGTTATCCACCTGGGGTATTTCTGTCGGGCGTGGCACAAAACAATGTTCTGGGAGGTTGCTGCTCTCTTTCAGGTGTTTAGAATTCTGATGTTATGATTGGTTGGTTTGGCCACTCTTCCAGGCTCAAAAGGAGGCCTCCTAGAGGCAGAACTCTCTCTGACTGATGGCTGAGGAAGGATGCACTCCAGAGAGACACGCTGCTGTGAAAGAGACATAAGAGACATGCATTGCTGAGAGAGACACCAAGGGACATGACTGCTGGGAGAGAGACTGTGAGAGACTGTTGGTTGAGAGACAGCAGCCTGGGAGAGAGACTGAGCATTTTTCCTTAACTTGAATTGTATCCTGGTGCTTCACTAATAAACCCCATAATCTGTGAGTTCTGTGTGGCCACTGCAGTGAATTATCAAACCCAGGAGAGAGGTGGTGGATGCTTTAGGAGGAGCGGTTGGTGAGAGGGCTAAAGGGAGGCAGCATGTCTGGCCCTGCAGTCATAGGCCTTGGGCTACTGATGGTGATTCTGTCTTCCTCTTGTGGGGTTAGAGGAGGTCAGAACATGTGGCCTCCCTGTCATTTTGGCAACCAGTGACTTGGTGGCAGGTTGATTACATTGGACCACTTCCATCATGGAAAGGACAGCATTTTGTTCTTACTGGAATAGATACTTATTCTGCATATGGATTCTCCTTCCCTGCATGCCATGCTTCTGCAAAAATTACCATCCATGGACTCACAGAATGCCTTATCACTATCATGGTATCCCACACAGCATTGCTTCGGATCAAGGGGCTCACTTCACAGCAAATGAAGTGTGGCAATGGGCTTATGCTCATGGAATTCACTGGTCTTACCATGTTCACCATCATCCTGAAGCAGCTGGCTCAATAAAATGATGGAATGGCCTCCTGAAAACACAATTACTGTGCCAGCTAGGTGGCAATACCTTGAAGGATTGAGGCAGCGTTCTCCAGGAGGCTGTATATGCCCTAAACCAGCATCCAATATATGGTTCTGTTTCTCCGATAGCCAGGATTCATAGGTCCAGGAACCAAGGGGTGGAAACAGGAGTGGTATCACTCACTATTACCCCTAGTGACCCACTCAAAAAATTTTTGCTTCCTGTCCCTGCTACCCTATGCTCTGCAGGTCTGGAGATCTTAGTCCCAAAGGGAGGAACACTCCTACCTGGAGACACAATACTGATTGCATTTAACTGGAAATTAAGAATGCCACCCAGCCATTTTTGCTTCCTCATGCCTCTGGATCAACAAACAAAGAAGGGCATTACTGTACTATCTGGTGTGATAGATTCTGATTACCAAGGGAAAATTGGATTGGCTTTACATAATGGAGGTAAAGAATATGCCTGGAATACAGGAGATTCTTTAGGATGTCTGTTAGTACTACCATGCCCTGTGATTAAAGTCAATGGAAAATTACAGCAACCCAATTTTGATATGACTGCTAATGGCCCAGACCCTTCAGGAATGAAGGTTTGGTTCACCCCACCAGGCAAAGAACCATGACCAGCTGAGGTGCTTGCTGAGGGCAAGGGAAATACAGAATGGGTGGTGGAAGAAGGTAGTTCTGAATATCAGCTACGACCACGTGACCAGCTGCAAAAATGAGGACTGTGATTGTTATATTTTTCATTGTATATGTGCATCAAATATTTTTGTTTCCTTCTGTTATGAACTGTGAAATGTAAACAAGGTTAATGCATATTGGTTGTATGTGTGTTAGCGTATCATGTTAGGCACAAATATGACTTTATAATTGCCTTATTTAGATATTATATATGGTTAAGAAGATGCGTACAACTGCCAAGTTGACAAGGGGTGGACTGTGATAGTTGGAGCTGTGTGTCAGCTTGGCTGGACCACAATTCTGTGTGGTTTAAGCTTTTGTGATGTGGTTATTCCCATGATGTGATCAGATGATTATGTTTTGAGCAGCCAGTCTGTTGAAAGGGAATTTCCCTAGGGATGTGGCCTGCTTCCAGTATATCTATGGACATCTTGGGAAAAAAGACATTCTTCTGTGGATCGGGATTCTGTTGTGCTGCCTACAATGTCCATGAGTGAACAATCTACCATTTGGCCTGGAGATCTTGGATTCATCATTCGTTGGAGTCAACAGCCAGTGTATTGCCTGCCAGCCTTGAGTTCCTCAGTCCCTGTGGCTGCAAGAGTTGGGAAAAGCCTCCAGCCTGACGTTTGATCCAGGAACTTTGGACTTGCCAGCTTCTATAAGTGTGTGAGCCATTTTCCTAAGATAAATTTCTCTATATATACATATATATAAGCTTCAATTGTTTTGTTTCTCTAGAGAACCCAGTCTAACACAACACAGATAAATTAGTTATCTTTTAATACATCCATTAAAATACTAAAAAGTAAAACAAATTAAAAGTCATCTACTAAACAACTCAAGAAGGAAATCCAAACAGAAATTAAGAATTTCTGTAAATAATGATGAGGAAAATACTATGTATCAGAATCTGAAGTATGCATTTAGTGATCAGAGGAATAATCACTTAAAAATCCTCTATCAGTAAAATCCTTGGAAGGAAAATTGGATGATCTACTTTTGTAGTGATACTGCCTCGGAAAGGGCAGTATCACTACAAGGAGGGGTTACCATGAGTCGGATCCAACTTGACAACAATGAGTTTTTTTAAAAATCAATAAAATCAAAAGAATATAAATAAATACATTACATATTCAACTCAAAAAGCAAATGAAAAGAAAGCAAATCAAATTATAACAGAAGAAAAAAATGAAAATGAAAATCAAAATAAATGAATCCGAAGACAGAAAAACAATGCTGCTGGTGTTGCTGTTAGGAGTTGTCTCCAAATCATAGTGACCTTTGTACAACAGAACAAAACACTAACCAGTCCTGTACCAGCCTCATAATCCTTGCTATACCTGAGCCCATCATTGTAGCCACTGTATCAATCCATTTCATTGGGGGCCTTCCCATTTTTAATTGACCCTCCACTTGACCAAGTATGATATCCTTCTTTAGGAAATGGTCCCTTCTGACAACATAACCAAAGTAGATGAGATTAAGTCTGTCCATTCTTGCTTCCAATGAGCATTCTGGCTGTACTCCTTCCAGGACAGACTTATTAGTTCTTCTGGCAGTCCCTGCTACTTTCAGTATTCTTTTCCAACACCACAACTCCAAAGCAACAACTCTTCTTTGGTCTTCCTTATTCATTGTCCAGGTGTCACATCATGTACATGAGGTGGTTGAAAACATCACGGCTTGGGTTAGGCACACTTTAGTCTTCAAAGAGACATCTTTGCTCTTCAGCACTTTAAGGAGGTCTTTTGCACAGATTTTCCCAATGCAATACTTGTCTGATTTATTGACTGCTGTTTCCATTGGTGTTGATTGTGGAACCAAGTAATATGAAATCTTTGACAACTTCAATCTCTTTACCATTTATTGTCATGCTGCTTATTGGTCCAGTTGTGAAGATTTTTGTTTTCTTTATATTGAGGTGTAATCCATACTGCAGACTATAGTCTTTAATCTTCATCAGTAAATCAAATTATTATATCAAAAACTTAGTTCTTTGAATAAAATCATAAGATATAAACTATTACCTAATCTAAACACATAGAAGTAAAAAATATCAGAGTATCTAACTTTTAGTATAGGTGAATATGAAAAAAAATAATAAGAGAATACTTTAGAGTACATGCCTATGAAAATAAATTGAAAATAAGAAGAAGTAGGTAATGTCTTAGGAAAATGCACTTTGCTAAAATTAGCCACAATAATCATGATGCTTAAAAGAACAATTTTCATATGAAAAATAGAGAAAAGTACTGAAAATATTGTTATTAACTAGAGTCAGTTTTTTTAATTGGATTTTTAATCTATTATTCCTCTGATCACTAAATACATCCTTAAGATTCTGAGACAGTGTTTTCATCATCATTATGTATAGAAATTCTTGTTGCAGTAGAATTAGTTTTGACTCATAGAGACCATATGTACAATAGAACGAAACAGTGCCTGGTCCTGCACCATCCTCACAATTGTTGCTATGCTCTTGCTCATCATTGCAGCCACTGTGTCAGTACTTCTCATTGAGAATCTTTCCCTTTTTCACTCTCTACTTTACCAAGCATGATAACCTTCTCTTTGACAATGCCTGTAATTCAAATTAATCAATTCTTATTTGGTCTTCTTTATTCATAGTCTAGCTTTCACATGTGTATAAGGCAATTGAAAATACAATGATCTGGGTCAGGAGCACTTTAGTACTCAAAGTGATTTTTAACACTTTAAAGAGGTGTCCAATCAACTGGAGGGCAGTGAGTTTTTTTTTGTTTTTTTTTAAGAGATCTTTTACAACAGATTTACCCAATACAATACTCCCTTTTATTTATTTACTTATTTATTTAATGCATTTTATTGAAATATAATTTATGTACAGTGAAATACACAAA
>NW_006922100.1:1359062-1385377 GCF_000298275.1 Orycteropus afer afer | reverse complement strand
ATCTTCAACAATTTTCTCTGTGGTTTTATTTGTCTCTTCATGTTCTGGAATTCCAATTACACGTAGGTTATTCATTTTGATGGTATTCCACATGAAACTTAGGCTTTCTTCATTTTGTTTTAATCTTTTTTCTGATTGATCTCTTTCCAAAGAAGTGTTCAGGTATTTGCCTTCAATCTCCCTGATTCTGCCTTCCATTGATTCAATTCTGCTCTTTTGCCTATTCAATATCTTATCTATTTCTGAAAATTTAGCATTAATCTTCTGGATTTCTATGTGTAAATTTTGTATCATTTCTAATTTTTCATTTATTTTGTCATTTTCTTCTTGTATTGTCTTTTGAAATTGTTCTAGGGCTTACTCTGTGTTTTCCTTGATCTGTCTCTCAATTTGTTGAAGATACCTAAATATAATTCTTTTGAATTCCTTATCAAGGAGTTTCAATGCTGAGTCTTCCTCAGGGATGTGTTTTGAATCTGTATCCTGGTCTCTTGTTTCTCCTGCCTTATCTTGCTTTTTTGTGTGGACTGTGGTGTTCTGTTGTTTCTACAGCATTGTGATGTTTTTTGTGTTCATATTTAATTGGTGATTGTATGTTGGAGTGACTTGCTCACAATTTTTGTTTTCTTTGTATGTTGTCTACACAAGCAGGGTATTGTGTTCCTCTATTCGCTAGTTGACAGCACTTATACACTCACCATCTGTCTCCTTTCCTGTTGTCAGCCTCTTGTGTGTCCCTACTGACCTTGGAAAACAGAGCTTATTCTTGGGTCCCTGGAATCTGAATGAGAATCCTATCACTTTATAATAAAAAATGGTTGCCACTTGTAAAGATTCAAAATGGCTGTACCCTCAGTCACTTTAAATATCTAAAATGGCTGCTGCTTGTAAACATTCAAAATGGCTGCACCCTCGGTCACTTTAAATATCCAAAATGGCTGCCATGTGTAAATAATCAAAATGGCTGCACCCACTGGACAGCAAAAAGTCAACAGCTCAGGTTGTCTCCCTCCTTGCTGTTTCCCTTCCTAGTCATAAGTCACCAGTACAGTCGTGCTTAGTGACCAGGGCTGATCTTTAGGTCAATTCTTAGGTAGCAACACCACTTGGAAATAATCAGGGTGTTGATCCCATCAGAGTAGCTGACAGTCCACAGCTCCAACCGTCTCTGTACTTACTGTTTTCATTCAGGTTTTCCCACTAGTTGGTGCCTAATCCACTTCTGTATAGTTCCTTTCAAAGCTCAGGGCTCCAGTACTATCTTCTGTATCTCTGTCAATTGGTTTTTCTTTTCTTTGTTGAAGAGGGTCTGTGTTGCTTGTCTGCCTATTCCTCCATCTTACCAGAATTCTCCCTTTGATTTCTTGACTGCTACTTTTAAAGTCATTAATTGTGGATCCATGTAAAATGAAATCTCTAACAACTTTATTCTTTTCTACATTCATCATGATGTTGCTTATTGGTCAAGGTGTGAGGATTATTGAAGTGTAATCCATAATGAAGGCTGTAGTCTTTGATCTTAATCAGTAAGTGCTTCAAGTCTTATTCACTTCCAGCAAGCAAGGTTGTGCCATCTGCATGTTGCAGATTGCTAATGAGTCTTCCTCCAATCTTGATGCCACATTATTCTTCATATAATCTATTTTCTCAGATTATTTGCTCAGCATATAGATTGAACAAGTGTAGTGAAAGAATACATTCTGGACACACATCTTTTCTGATTTTAGTTCATGTAATATCCTCTTGTTTTTGTGTGAACCACTGCCTTTTTTTTTTTTTTTTAATTATGATTTGGGTGAAAGTTTACAGAGCAAATTCACTTTCCATACAACAGTACACATACACTTTGTCTCATGACATTGACTACAATTGACCAGTGCAACAGATCCCCTCCCACTTCCTCCTGATTGTTACCTCTTCCCTGTGTCCACCCCTCTATGCACTCCTGCCCCTTGAGCTGTATCCCTGTGCATAAACAGTCCCTTTTTCTCCCATGATTGTTCTCTCCAAGGACTGTATCTACCTCGGGGAAATATTCAACTCATATGCTTGTCTTTTGTTTGGCTGGAAGCCATTGGTGTGGGTTAAATTCCAGACTTGAGGACAGCTAGGGGCCATAGCCTCAGTGGTTCCACCAGGTTCTATCAGACCAGCAAGCCCAGTCCCCTGTTTCTTTTTGCCAAATAATTTTAAATTTTGTTCCACATTGTTCTCCCTCTCTATCCAGGATCTCCTACGTAGATGCTCCTCCGAGTGCTTGACAGTGGTAGCTGAGCACCATCTAGTTCTTCTGGTCTTATAGTCATATAGGCTCCAGATCACATGGTGTACCAGCTGCTTGGACTAATTGTTTCCATGAATCTTTGTTTTTCTTCATTCTTCTTTGCTCTGGACAAGGAGGGACCCATCACTACATCTAGATGGCTACTTACAAGCTTTTAAGATCCCAGTCACTACTTGCCGAAGTAGGAGATGAAACAATGTTTTGTGTAGTATGTTATGCCAATTGAGCTTGATGTCCCTTGTGACTATGGTCCCAAGCCCACAGGTTCAACTACTCAATCCTTCTGGGTAGCTGGCTGTGACCAAGAAATGTCTACAATCTTGTCCCTTGTCAGCTCTACTATATACCTGGGAATTCTTGTAGTTTCCTCATGAGCATTATTAAATGTTCTGGAATTTCAATTCTTTGAAATGTGATTTATAATTTATTATGATCCATACAGTCAAGTGCCTTTGAATAGTCAATAAAATAGAGGTGAACATCTTTCTGGTATTCTTTGCTTTCAGTCAGGATCCATCTGATATCAGCAATGATATTCCTTGTTTCACATCATCTTCTGAATCTAGCTTGAATCTGGCAGTTCCTTGTCAATGCATGCTGCAACCATTTTTTAATTATCTTCAACAAAATTTTACTTTCATGTGATATTAGTGATATTGTTTGATAGCTTCCACATTTTGTTAGATCACCTTTCTTTGGAATGGATACATATATGGATCTCTTCCAGTCAGTTGGCCAGAGAGCTGTCTTCCAAAATTCTTGGCAAAAACTAGCAAGGGTTTTCAGCATTGCATCTGTTTGTTGAACCATCTCAATGGATGTGGTGGTTAAAATTATTATGTGTCAGCTTGGCTGGGCTGTGGTTTTGAGTGGCTGGGCAGGTGCAGGTAGTTATTCCCCATGATGAGATTGGTAATAAACTCTATGGGCCAGGGACCTGTGGAATGGCAGGATATCCAGGTAAAAAGGGATGGGAGGCAAGGCTAGGCCCCAACCCCCTAGAGCCAGGAAAGGGAGGGAGCGGCCAGGGACCACAAAATGGCAAGTTCCGGGCAGGAATTAGGTAAGGAGAGTGTGCAGAGATTTCCAACAGCTAAGGGAGATGAATTTGTCTGTCAGTTTGTCATCCTGTGGAGCTTGTACATTGCTGTGAGGCTTGAGGTTGTGCCACTGGTGTTTCAGACACCAGCGGAGTTGCACATGGTGCACAGGTTTCAATGCAGCTTACAGACTAAGACAGACTAGGAAGAAGGAGGAGGCCATCCAATTCTCAA
This sequence comes from Orycteropus afer afer, assembly GCF_000298275.1. Classification (NCBI taxonomy): domain Eukaryota; kingdom Metazoa; phylum Chordata; class Mammalia; order Tubulidentata; family Orycteropodidae; genus Orycteropus; species Orycteropus afer. The sequence continues at coordinate 1,381,819 of NW_006922100.1, read as the reverse complement.
AAATTAGCCAGGGAAAACCATATGAATAGCAGAGAAATACTGTCTGATACATTACTGGGCAACTTTATGAATAGCTCAGAAACATTGTCCGACACAGTGCAAGAAGATGAGACCCTTGGGTCAGAAGATACACAAAATAGGACTGGGAAAGAGCTACCTCATCGGAGTAGAACCAACCTTATGATATGGATAAAGTAACCTTTATCAGGACCTCCATTTGTTGACATGGAATGACGCAAATTGAGGAGAAACAGCAACATCCATTAATAATCAGAACATAGAATGTGTGAAGCTGAAACTAGGAAAATTGGAAATTGTCAAAAGTGAAATGGAACACATAAAGATTGATATCCTAGGCATTAGTGAGCTGAAATGGATGGGTTTTTGGCATTTTGAATCAGACAACCATATTATCTACTATCTATATCTATTATCTATGCCAGAAATGACAAATTGAAGAGGAATGGCATGGCATTCATAATCACAAAGGATATTTCAAGATCTCTCCTGAAGTACAATGCTGTCAGTGATAGGATACAACCCATACACCTACAAGGAAGACCCATTACTACTACTATTATTCAAATTCATGCACCAACCACTGAAGCCAAAGATGAGGATATTGAAGACTTTCAACTTCTGCAGTCTGAAATTGACCAAACATGCAAGCAAGATGTGTTGCTTATCACTGGTGATTAGAATGCAAAAGTTGTAAACAAAGAAGAATCACTGAAAGTTGGAAAATTTGGCCTTGGTGACAGAAATAATGCTGGAGATCACATGACAGGATTTTGCAAGATGAATTACTTATTCATTGCAAATACTTTTTTTCAACAACACAAATGGTGACTATACACATGAATTTTGCCAGGTGGAGTACACAGAAATCAGATTGACTACATCTGTGTTAAGAGGTGATGGAAAAGCTCAATATCTGCAGCCAGAACAAGGCCAGGAGCTGACTGCAGAACAGACTATCAACTGGTCATACGCAAGTTGAACCTGAAGTTGAAGACAATTAAAACAAGTCCATGAGAGCCAAAATATGACCTTGATAATATCCCACCTGAATTTAGAGACCATTTGAAGAGCAGATTTGATGCACTGAACACCAATGACCAAAACCCAGAGGAATTATGGGATGACATCAAGAGCATCATCTGTGAAAAAAGCAAAAGGTCATTAAAAAGATGAGAAAGACAGAAAAGGTCAAAATGGATGTCAGAAGAGACTCTGAAACTTGCCCTTGGGCTAATAGCTAAAGCAAATGGAAGAAATGACAAGATAAAAAAGCTGAACAGAAGATTTCAAAGAGCAGCTTGAGCAGGCAAAGCCAATTACTGTAATGAAATGTGCAAGGACCTGGCATTAGAAAACCAAAAGGGAAGAACACACTCAGCATTTCTCAAGCTGAAAGAACTGAGGAAAAAAAAATTAAGCCTCAAGTTGTGCTACTGTAAGATTCTATGGTTAAAATATTGAATGATGCAGGAAGCATCAAAAGAAGATGGAAGGAATACACTGAGTCACTGTACCCAAAAGAACTGGTTGATCTTCATCCATTTCAGGAGGTGGCATATGTTCAAGAACCAGTGGTATTGAAGGAAGAAGTTTAGCTTCACTGAAAGAATTGTTGAAAAACAAGGCTCCAGGAATTGAAAGAATATCTACTGAGATGTTTCAACAAACAGATGCCCCACTGGAGGCACTCACCCAAGAGATTTGGAAAATAGCTACCTGGTCAACTGACTGGAAGAGATCCATATTTGTACCCATTCTAAAGAAAGGTAATCCCACAGAATGGAAATTATGGAACAATATCAGTAATATTGCATGCAAGTGAAATATTGCTGAAGATAATCCAAAAATGGTTGTAGCAGTATATTGACAGAGAACTTCCAGAAATGCAAGCTGGATTCAGAAGAGGATGTAGAATAAGGGATATCATTGCTGATGTCAGATGGATCTTGGCTCAAAGCAAAGAATACCAGAAAGATGTTTACTTGTGTTTTATTGACTGCAAAAGCATTTGATTGTGTGGACCATAACAAATTGTTCATAACATTGAGAAGAATGGGAATTTCATAACACTTAATTGTAGTAATGAGCAACCTGTACATAGACCAGGAGGTTGTCATTTGAACAGAAAAAAAGGAACACTATGTGGTTTAAAATCAAGAAGGGAGTGAGTCAGGGTTGTATCCTTCCACCATACTTATTCAATCTGTATGCTGAGCAAATAATCAGAGAAGCTGGACTATATGAAGAACATGGCATTAGGATTGGAGGAAAAATCATTAACAACCTGCGATATGTTGACAACACAACTTTGCTTGCTGAAAGTGAGGATGACTTGAAGTACTTCCTGATGAAGATTGAAGAATACAGCCTGCAGTATGGATTACATCTCAATATAAAGAAAACAAAAATCCTTACAACTGGTCCTATAAGCAACATTATGATAAATGAATTGAAATTGTCAAACACTGCATTACTTCATTCTACAATCGATGCCAACGGAAGCAGCAGTCAGGACATCAGACGATGTATAGCACTGGGCAAATTGGCTACAAAGGACCTCTTTCAAGTACTGAAGAGCAAAAATATCTCCTTGAGCACTAAGGTGCACCTGACACAAGCCATGGTATTTCAATTACCTCATATGCATGTGAGAGCTGGACAATGAATAAGGAAGACTGAAGAAGAATTGATGCTTTCAAGCTGTCGTGTTGTACTTTTGAGCTGTGGTGTTGGCAAAGAATGTTGAAAATACCGTGGACTGCTAAAAGAACTAACAGGTCTGTCCTGGAGGAAGTGCAGCCACAATGCTCCTTAGAGGCAAGAATGGCCATACTTCGTGTCACATACTCTAGGCATGTTGTCAGAAGGGACCAGTCCCTGGAGAAGGATGTCATGCTTGGTAGGGTGGAAGATCAACAAAAAAGGAGAAGGCCCTCAACAAGATGGATTAACATGGTGGCAGAGGCAATGGGCTCAAGTATAAAAAGAATCATGGAGCTGGCTCAGGACCAGAGGGTGTTTCGTTCTACTGTGCAAAGGGTCTCTATGAGTCAGAGATGACTTGATGGCACCTAACGACTTCTATGGTGAAATCTGCTGTGAGCAGGTAACTGCCTTCAGGGTGTGCCCTTTTTCCAGTATATAATGAGAAGTTTTCAGAAAAGTCTTGAGCTTTTTGGCATGTGTGGATCCTGCATTAGTCAAATTTCATCCAGTAGCCTGCCGTGTTGCCTGCCAATTTTGGGATTGTACCTGGACTTGAACCAGCAGCCTGCTATGTGCCTGTTAATCTTGGGATAATGCCATTTTACTTGTCCACCTTGGCGCCATCAGCCTCAGCAGCCAGAAACTGCATGAGTCAAAAAAAGTCTCCAGGTCTAAAGGGCCTGGAATAGGAGACAGAGTGAAAGCCCGTGGTTGAGGTGCCTTTACCTTACCCTTGGAGATGGCACACTGAACTCAGATTTCTAGTCTCCTAAACTGTAAGATAATAGATCCCTGTTCATTAAAGCCATCCACTTGTGGTATTGCTGTTATACTAACATGAGAGAACCAAAACAATGCGTAATCCATCACTTCCTGCAATCTTCTTTTTTCCCAATGCCTTCAATGCAGCTTGAACTTCTTCCTTCAATACCATCAGTTCTTGATCATATATTACCTTCTGGAATTATTGAATGTGGATGAATTCTTTTTGGTACAGTGACGTTATTTAATCCTTCCATCTTTATTTTTCACTTCCTGCATGGTTCAATATTTTGTTCACATAACCCTTCAATATTACAACTCAGGCTTGAATTTTTTCTTCTTTTAGCTAGAGAAATGCCCAGTGTGTGCTTCCCTTGTACTCTTCTGATTCCAGGTCTTTGTTCATTTAATTATAATACTTTACTTCATCTTTGCAAGCTAGTCTTTGAAATCTTTTGTTCAGTTCTTTTACTTCATCATTTCTTCCATTCACTTTAGTTACTCTCCATTCAAGATCAAGTTTCAACATCCATTTTGGTATCTTCTTTCTTTCTAGTTTTTCTAATGACCTTTTCTTTTCTTCATATATGACATCCTTGATGTCACTCTACAACTCACCTAAGATTTGGCCATGAATGTTCAATGTGTCAAACCTGTTCTTGAGCTAGTGTCTAAATTCAAGCAGCATATACTGAAGGTTAGGAGCTCTGGTGGCTCAGTGCCTAAGGCATTTGACTGCTAACCAGAAGACTGGAGATTCAAACCCAACAGCCACTCCTTGGAAGGAAGGTTGGGCAATCTACTTCCTTAGTGACACCACCTCGGAAACCCAAGGAGGGGTCGCTATGAGTTGGATCCAACGCGATGGCAGTTTGTTGTGTTGCATTTGGTGTATCAAAGGCACATAACAACAACAACAACAAGGTTATACTTTGGCTATTGTAGACTTGTTTTACTTTTCTTTAGCTTCTGCTTGAACTTGTATATAAGCAACTGATGGTCTGTTCTGCAGTGGCTCCTAGCCTTGTTTTGGCTGATGATATTGATCTTCTGCATTATGTCTTTCTAATTAGGGTAGTATTCCTCAAAATATCCTGTTGTTGTTGGTGTCATGTGCCGTCAAGTTGAACCTGACTCATAGTGACCCCTCGGGTTTCCGAGGTGGTGTCACTATTGAAGTAGATTGCCCAACCTTCCTTCCAAGGAGTGGCTGGTGGGTTTGAATCACCACCCTTCTGGTTAGCAGTCAAATGCCTTAGGCACTACGCTACCAGGCCATAATATTTTTGCAAGGAATGTCCAACAACCTTTTGAGACCAGATAATTCAAATGATAATACCAGTTGTTTTAGAGGACAAACAATGAAATCTAATTTCTAGTGCATTTTAATGAAATCAATATAATATTGATATCTAAACCTATAAAATTAACATGAAAAAAATTATATACTAATGTCATGTATAAATATAAATTTTAAAATATTAAATATATTTTTAGCTGATAGATTTAAGCACTACATTAAGAGAACACTGTATTATAAAATACCTATCAAGAATGAACTAATGGTTCAGTATTAGAAATGTATTGATATGATTCACCATGAAGCACATGGTTATCCACTTACATGATGGGAACAATGTGAAAATTTAATATTCATTCTTGCATGTGTTGTGATACTAAAAGTTATGCCACCGGTATTTCAAATATCAGCAGGGTCACCCATGGTGGAGAGGTTTCAGTGGAGCTTTTAGATAAACCAGACTGGGGAGAAGGATGTATAGCCAGTTGCATTTCTGAAAAAATGGCTACTGAAAACCTTATTAATAGCAGGGAAACACTGGTACAGTGCTGGAAGATGAGCCCCACAGGGTGGAACACACTCAAAATAGGACTGGGGAAGGACTGTCTCCTCACAGAAGAGTCAACCTTAATGGTGTGGATGGAGTAAAGCTTTCATAACCTTCATTTGTTGATGTAGCATGACTCAAAATGAGAAGAAATAGCTGTCATTAATAATTAGAACATGGTGTGTAGAAAGCATGAATTCAGGAAAATTAGAAGTTGTGAAACAGGAAATGGAACATATAAAGTATGATGTCCTAGGCATTAGTGAGCTAAAATGGACTGGTATTGGTCATTTTGAATTGGACAATCATATGCTCTGGTAGCATGGTGCCTAAGGCATTTGTCTACTAACCAGAAGGCTGGCGGTTCAAACCCACCAGCCACTCCTTGGGAGGAAGATGGGGCAATCTACTTCCATAGTGATACTTCCTCGGAAACCCAAGGAGGAGTCGCTATGTGTCAGGTCTGACTCTATGGCACATAACAACAACAACAACAACTATGCTGAGAATGACATTGAAGAGGAATAGTGTAGCTTTCATTGCTGAAAAGAACATTTCAAGACCTATCCTGATGTGCAGTTTTATCAGTGATAGGATAATATCTATATACCTACAAGGAAGACCAGTTAATACCACTATTTTTCAAATTTTCACACCAACCACTAAAACGAAAAGTGAACAGATTGAAGATTTTTACTAATTTCTGCAATCTGAAGTACAATGATGATGTATTGATTATCACTGGTGATTGGAATGCAAACATTGGAAACAAAGTAGACACGGTGGTTGGAAAATATGTCCTTGGTGATAGAAATGATACCAGAGACCACATGATAGAATTTTCAAGACCAATGACTTATTCATTACAGATACCATTTTTCAACAACATAAACAATGGCTACACACATGGACCTTGCCATATGGAATACACAAAAATCAAATTGACCACATCTGTGGAAAGAAACAGTGGAGAAGCTCAATGTCATCAGTCAGAATAAGAGCAGGAGTCAACTGTGGAACACACCATTAATTGTTCATATGCAAATTTCAGTTGAAGCTGAAGAAAATTTTTTAATAATCCATGAGAGCCAAAATTTTTCCTGGAATATATCCCACCTGAATTCAGAGACCATCTGACAAATAGTTATGATGCATAGAATACCGATGACCAAAGATCAGACAAGTTGTGAGAAGACATCAAGAACATCATACATGAAGAAAATAAAGGTCATTAAAAAGACAGGAAAGAAAGAAAAGACCAAAATGGATGTCAGAAGAGACCTGGAACTCTGCTCTTGAAGAGACAGTAACTAAAGCAAATGGATGAAATGATGAAGTAAAATTGCTGAACAAAGAATTTCAAAGGACAAATTGAGAATACAACAGTGACAGGCTATTACTAAGAGACAAAATCTTAGAGGCATTCTCCTTAAAGTTTAGGAATAAGAAAAAGAAGAAAAAGCAATTAAATGTATAAATATTAAAAAATAAATAAAACTGTCTGCAGATGGCATGATAGTATACCTAGAAAACCCTAGAGAGTCCATTATACAACTAACTAAAAAAAAAATAAAGCTCAATAATGTAGCAGAGTATGAAATTAACAGGAAATTATCTATAAGATTTCTCTACACAAGACTCAGTACAATGATAAAATGAATGACAACATGTTCAAAAAGTGACAAAAAATATTTTTTTAAAAAATCATAGCAAGAAAATTAACAAGAAATGTCTTAAGTAGACAAGACTATGAAAAACTCTTGAATTTAACAATTATAACCATGAATAAATGAATGGTGATCTTTTCTTGTTTAGAAAAGCCTTTGTATTGTAAAGATATGTGTTGTCTAAGTTAATTTATAAATTTTATGTGATTCTAATAAAAATTACTTTTTTATTAAAAGCTAGCTTATTTTTTAAGCTAGACAAATTGATCTTAGTCTTCATAGGTGAAAATATTCACACAGAATAACTGCAAAAATATATTGAAAAGGAAAAGCTATAGGGGATGAGTAACCCTGCTGTTGTTAGATGCCATGGAGTTGGCTCCAACTCATAGTGACCCCATGTACAACAGAAGGAAACCCTGCCCAGTCCTACACCATCCTCACAATCTTTGCTATGCTGGAGCCCATTATTGCAGCCACTATGTCAGTCCATCTTGTTGAGGGCCATTCCGGCTGTACTTCCTCCAGTATCTCTCTCACTGCCATCAAGTCAGATCCTACTCATAGTGACCCCTCCTTGGGTTTCTAAGGCAGTATTACTACAGAAGTAGATTGCCTAATCTTCCTTCTGAGGACTAGCTGGTGGGTTTGAACTGCAAGGCTTCTGGTTAGCAGTCAAATGTCTTAGGCACTATGCCATCAGAGCTCCCTCCTCCAGTATGTATTTGTTCATTCTTCTGGCAGTCTGTGGTGTTTTCAGTATTCTTTGCCAATACTGTAATTCAAAGGCTTCAACTCTTCTTCAGTCCACCTTATTCATTGTCTAGATTTCACATGCATATGAGGTGATTGAAAAACACCATGGCGTGAGTCAGTCACACCTTAGTCTTCAAAGTGGCATCTTTGGTTCTTAACACTTTAATGAGGTCTTTTGCAACAGATTTTCCAACTGCAATACAATGTCTGATTTCCTGATTGATATTTCCATGGGTGTTGATTGTGGATCTAATAAAATAAAATCCTTGACAACTTCAATTTTTCTCTATTTATCATGATGCTGTTTCTTGGTCCAGTTGTGAGGATTTTAATTTTTTTTGCGGTAACTTGTACTGAAGATTGTAGTCTTTGATCTTCATCAGTAAGTGTTTCAAGTCCTCTTCACTTTCAGCAAGCAAGGTTGTGTCACCTGCATATTGCCAGTTGTTAATGGTTCTTCCTCCAATCCTGGTGTTGCATTCTTCTTCATATAGTCCAGCTTCTGGAATTATTTACTCAGCATACAGATTGAAAAAGAATGGTGAAAGGATACAACAACCCTGATGTTCACCCTTCCTGATTTTAAACCATGCAGTATCTCCTTGTTATATTTGAATGACAGCCTCTCTGTTTATGCACAGGTTCCTAATGAGTATATTTTTAATAGTAGATTATAAATCTCCAGGGATTCATCTAGGTTGTTGCATATATCAGTGGTTAATTCTTTTGTATTACTGAGTAGTATTCCCTCTTTTTACCAAATTTTGTTTTATTATGGTTGTTTTCAACTTTTGGCAATTATGAAAAATCTGCTGTAAACATTCATGTACAGATTTTTGTGTGAATATGTGTCTTCATTTCTCTTGGATAAATGCACCAGCATATAATTTTTGGGTTGTGATATTTGAATGTTTGTTTAAGAAAGTGTCAAACTATTTTATAAAGTAACTGCATCATTCTGTACCCTGATCAGTACTAAATGACTGACCCAATCTCTGCACCTCACCAGCATTTGATGTTGCCATTTTTTTAAAGCTATTCCGACAATTAGGTAGTGATATTTCATCATGGTTTAATTTAATTTGCATTTCTCAAATACCTAATTATGGTGAGCATCCTTTCATGTGCTTATTTATCATCTGTATATCTTTTTGATGAACTCTCTATTCATGTCTTTTTTTTTTTCCTTTTCTGATTGTATGTTTTATATTTACTGTTGAGTTCTAAGAGTTTTCTACATATTCTTGATACTACTCTTTTGACAGATACACGCATTGCAAATATTTCCTTCCAACTCTGTAGCTTGTTTTTTTTTTTTTTTTTTTTTTTTTAATCTCTTTAACAGGATCTTTCACAGGACTAAATTTAAAATTTTTATAAAGTCCAATTTCCTTTTATGCATTATGTTTTGATGTCATCTATGAACTCTTTGCCTAGTTCTAGATACCGTTAAGTATATTGTAAACTATAGGTTTTTGTAGATGTTAACAAGTTAAGAAAATTCTCCTTGTATTCCTATATTTCTCAGAGTTTTTATCTCATATGTTTGTTGAACTTTGTCAAATGATTTTTCTACATCAATTAATATGATCATGTAATTTGTCTTCTTAGCCTGTGATGGAGCCTATTGATTGATTCTTGAATATTGAACCAGACTTGAATTAATGAAATAAATTCCAGTGGGCCATGGTGTATATACTACTGAATTCTATATGTTAATGGTTTGTTAAAGATTTTTGAGTCTATATTCATGAGAGATATTTTTCTGTAGTTTTCTCTTTTTGTACTTTCTTTGTCTGTTTGAGGAGTTCTGGCAGTGCAGTGGTAAAAGTATTTGGCTGTTAACCAAAAGGTTGGCAGTTCACACCCACCAGTTGCTCCATGGGAGAAAGATGAAGCAGTGTGCTTCCATGAAGATTTACAGCCTTGGAAACCACATGGGGAAGTTCTACTCTGTCTTACAGGGTTGTTGTGAGTCAGAATTGACTTGATGGCAATTTTTTTTTTTTTTTTTGTCTGTTTTAGTATCAAGGTCATTTCATTTTAGCTTCATAAAATTAATGAAATTTTCTAAAATAAATTATTCTGTTTTCTGTATTCTCCACCTTGGCCTAAAAACAAAACAAAAAACAACTATATAATTTCATCTATATTTTCAAATTTATTTGTATAGAGTTGCCACCTCATTGCCTTCGAGTAGATTCTGACTCATAGTGACCCTATAGGGCAGACTAGAACTGCCTTATAGAGTTTCCAAGGTTGTTAGCTGTTTTGGTGTTGGTGAAGAAATACTGAAAGTACCATGGACTGCCAGAAGAAAACAAATCTCATCTGGAAGAAGTGCAGCTGAACGCTCCTTGGAAGTGAGAATGGCCAGACTTCGTCTCAACTAATTTGGTCATATTGTCAGAAGGGACCACTCCCTGGAGAAGGGTATCATGCTTGGTAAATTGAGAGGTCAAGGAAAAAGGGGAATATCCTCAACAAGATGCATTGGCACAGTGGCTGCAACTATGGGATCGAGTATACCAAGGATTATAAAGTGGGTGCAAGGCTGGGCAGTGTTGCATTCTGTTGTACATAGGGTCACTATGAGTCGGAGATGACTCAATGGCACCTAACAACAACAAGAAGTCTTTATGGAAGCAGACTGTCACATCTTACTCCCACAGAGTGGCTGGTGCTTCAAAATGCTGACCTTTTAGTTAGCAGCTGAGTCCTTTAACCATTGTGCAGATAGTAGTTCTTTAATACTATTTTGATGTCCATAGAGTCTGTAGTGATATCCTCTGATTCATTGTTGATCTTGGTAATTTGTGTCTTCTGTCTTTTTATCTTTCTTGGTCTTGCTAAAGGTTTGTCAATTTCAATGATCTGTTTAAAGAACTAGGTTTTTATTTGATTATCTCTCTTGTTTGTGTTGTGTTCAGTATTATGATTTCTGCTCTTATCATTACCATTTTCTTTCTTATATTCTCTTTGGGTTTATTTTGCTCTTCTTTTTATACATTCTTGTGGTATGACATTATTTATTTGAGAATTTCCCTCTTTTCTAATGTGTGCTTTTACACTAAAATATTCTTGTAGTCACTGCTTTTGCTGTGTCCCTCAGATTTTGGTATTTATATAGTCATATTCATTAAGTTCAATGCAATTTTATTTTATTTAGTACTTCCTCTGACCTATGGATTATTTAGAAGTGTTCTTTTTAGTTCCTGAGCATCTAGAGTCTTTTTATTGTCTTTCTATTATTGATATCTAGTTTCTATCATGGGAGCTCTGGTAGCTTAGTGGCGAAGGCACTTGACTGCTAACCAGAAGGCTGACGGTTCAAACCCACCAGCCACTCATCAGAAGGAAGGTGAGGCAATCTACTTCCATAGTGATACTGCCTCAGAAACCCAAGGAGGGGTTGCTATGAGTCGGCTCCGACTCGATGGCACACAACAACAACAACAACAACAGTTTCTATCATAGTCAGAGAGTACACTCTGCATGATTTCAATTCTTTTATAAATGTGTTCAGGTTTGTTTTATGGCCCAGGATATAGTCTATCTCTTACACTAGTCCCCACTTTAAAAAAAAACAAGTGAAGAAACAAATAAACAAAAACAGCCCCTTCAAAGAAATGGCTTATTCCAGTTCTAGCATAGGGCATATTTAAGACAAGCATAGAATATATTGTTTTGATGGTGAGAAGAAAAATAAAAAGTAGGGTATGCCATAAGGTCATAGGAATCAGCCATAAGGGGCTTCCACTAACTAATATGTTGTTGTTACCGTTAGTTGCTGTCAAGTCATCTATGACTCTTGGCAATCTTATGTCTAACAGAAGACAATACTGCCTGGTCCTGTACCATCTTCATGATTGTTCGTATGTTTGAGTTCATTGTTGCAGCTATTCTACTAACCTATCTAATTGAAGGCTTCCTGCTTTTTTGACCCTCCACTTAACAAAAAATGATATATTTTTCTAGTAATTGGTCTTTCTTGATTATAAGTCCAAATTTGAAATCTTTCTACCCTCACTTCTAAAGAACATTCTGATTGTATTTTTTTCTAAGACTGGTTGTTTTTCTTCTGGGAGTCCATGCTTTATTGAATATTCTTTTCCAACAACACCACAATTCAAATACATCAATTCTTCATCTGTCTTCCTTTTTTATTGTTCAACTTTAACCTGCATATGAAGCAATTGAAAAGACCATGACTGTGTCAGTTATACCTTAGACATCAAAATGACAGTTCTGCTTTTTAAAAGTTTAAAGAAATCTGAAATACATCATTTGATTTCTTGACTGGGACTTCCCTGGATACTGATTGCTGATCAACATCATAATGAAATCATTGACAACTTTAATTTCTTCTCCATTTTCCATGATCTTGTGTATTGGGCCAGTTGTGAGGATTTTTGTGTTTTCATGTTTGTGTTTAATCCATGCCAAAGGCTGTAGTCTTTGATCTTCATCAGTAAGTACTTCAAGTTGTCTTAATTTTTTTTAGCAAGCAACGTTGTGTCATCTGCAGATCACCCATCTGTTAGTTTGCCATATGCTGGTGGCTTGCATGTTGCTATGATGCTAGAGAGTATGCCACTGGTATTTCAAATGCCAGCAGGGTCAACCATGGTGGACAAGTTTCAGTGGAACTTGCAGACTAAGGCAGGCTAGGAAGGAAGGTCTGGAGGCGTACTTCCAAATATTAACCAATGAAAACCCTATGGATCATATCCTGAAAAAGTGCAGGACCAATAATGGGTTTTATAACTCAAACCAAACACATCAAAATAAATAAGTACAATAATGGGTTATATAACCCAAACCAAATCCATTACCATCAACTCTATTCCAACTCATAGCAACCCTCTAGGAAAGAGTAGAACTGACCCATAGGATTTCCAAAGCTGTAAATCTTTACAGAAGCAGATGGGCACAACTTTCTTCCATGGAGTAACTTCTGGGTTCATACTGCTAACCTTTCAGTTAGGAGTTGAATGGTTATCTACTGTACCACCAGGGCTCCAATGGAATATAGACCCTCGGGGGTGTGTGTGTGTGGTGGGAATCAATCTATGACTTCTACTGATAATAGGTAGATAAGAAGAAAAATAAATGGCAGAGAAGGGAATGCTCTTGGTAACAGTAGAATTTCTAGTGCAGAGTATGTGGAGAGTATTGGATTTGGAAAATTGTTATATCACAATTATTATGACAATAATTGTCAGGAGGAAAAAAAAAAAAAAAAAAAACCACTGCTATCAAGTAAATTCTGATTCAGAGTGCCCCTGTAGGACAAAGTAGAAGTGCCTCATACGGTTTTCAAGGCTTCAAATCTTTATGTTGTGTGATGTTTCAACAAATAGGTGCAATACTGGAAACACTCACTTGTTTACGCCAAGAAGTTCAGAAGACAGCCACCTGACCACCTGACTAGAAGAGATCCATATTTACACCCATTATAAAGAATGATGATCTATCAGAACGCAGAAATTATTGAACAGTATCATTAGTATCTATCACCCAGAAATAAAATTTTGTTGAAGATAATTAAAAAAATATTGCAACAGTATATTGACAGGGAATTGCAGGAATTCAAGTCTGATTCAGAAGATAATGTACAGTGAGGGATATCATTGCATATATTAGATAGATCCTTGTTGAAAGCAAACTATACCAGAAAGATGTTTATCTGTGTTTTATTAACTATGCAAATGCACTTGACTGTGTGGATAATAATAGATTATGGATAACATTGTGAAGAATGGGCATTCCGGAACATTTAATTGTGCTCATGAGGAACCTGTATATATTCCAACACAGTCATGAACAGAACATGGGGATATTGCATGGTTTAATATCAGGAAGGTGTGCATCAGGGCTATGCTCTTTTACCATACTTATTCAAGGAGCTCTGGTAGCATAGTGGCTAAGACACTTGCCTGCTAACCAGATGGCTGGTGGTTCAAACCCACCAGCCACTCCTCGGAAGGAAGGTTGGGCAATCCTACTTCCGTAGTGATACTGCCTCGGAAACCCAAGGAGGGGTTGCTATGAGTCGGGGCCAACTCGACGGCACATAACAACAACAACAACATTCAATCTGCATGCTGAGCAAATAATTCAAGAAGCTTGAATAAATGAAGAAGAACATAGCATCAAGATTAGAGGAAGACTCATTAATAACCTGCAATATGCAGATGACACCACCTTGCTTGCTGAAATGAAGAAGACTTGAAGTACTTATTTATGAAGATCAAAGACTATGTCTTCAGTATGGATTACACTTCAATATAAAGAAAACAAAAATCCTCACCACTAGACCAATAAGCAACATCATGATAAATCGACAAAAGATTTAAATTGTCAAGGATTTCATTTTACTTGTCCACAATCAACATTCATGGAAGCAGCAGTTGTATTACACTGCTGCAAAAGACCTCTTAAAGTGTTGAAGAGCAAAGATGTCACTTTGAAGACAAAGGTACCTGTCCCGAGCCTTTGTCTTTTTAATAGCGTCATATGCATGTGCAAGCTGGGCATTGAATAAGGAAGACCACTGAAGAAATGATTAATTTGCATTGTAGTGATGGCAAAGAATATCGAAAATATTCTGCCGTAAGAGCGAACAAATCTGTCTTGAAAGTAATATAGCTGGAATGCTCATTAGAAGGGAGAATAGCCAGACTTTGTTTCTCATACTTTGGCCATGCTATCAGGAGGAAGCAGTCTTCAGAGAAGGATTGATAAAGTAGAGGATGAGAGAAAAAGGGGAAGACCCTCAAGGGTATAGTTTGATACAGTGGCTGTAACAATGGGCTCCAGCATAGCAAGGATTGTGAAGATGGCCAAGGACGAGGCAGTGTTTTGTTCTGTTGTACAGAGGGTTGCTATGAGTCAAAACTGACTTGACAGCACCCAACAACAACAATTCTTTGTGGAAGCTGCTGTCTCATCTTCCCATGGAGTAGCTGGTATGTTCCAATGGGAGATCTTTTGGTTATCAGGCACATGCATTAACCACTACACCACCAGAGCTCCTGCAGTCATCAATGGCTGCTAAATATAAAGAAAATTTTGATGGGCTGCAGGATATTTGCACAACCTTAAAGTGTCTTTCTCCGGATTGCTAAATGATTGAAAGGGGGAACAGTCACTATAGATAGAAAAATAGGAAAATACTGTATTTTGTGATCAGAAGTCTATAAAGACAATGAGGGTCAGATAGATCTCTCATTCCCTCAGCTGTGATATACCCTTAGAAGAATACATCTGCTATGCAATATCCAACTGAAAATGCATAACCTGAGTCTAATCACTAAGAAACATCAGAGTTGCACAGAATTATAAATAACAGAAGGGAAATAGAATGCATTCTATAAAAATGCCAATGTCATAAAGGAGAAGACAAATAGCTGTGGAATTTTCAGATTAAAGAAGGCTTATACTTTCAAGACAACTAAATGCAATACCTGACTTTAAATTTGATTCTGCACTCGAGGATAAAGTGCTATAAGGGACATCACTAGGTAAAGAACAAATCTTCTTGTTATATGCCATTGAGTCAGACGTGACTCATAGCGACCCCTTCTTGGGTTTCCAAGGTGGTATCACTATGGACCTAGATTGCCCAACTTTCTTTTTGAGGAGCGGCTGGTGGGCTTGAACCGCCAGCCTTCTGGTTAGCAGTCAAGTGCCTTGGGCACTATGCTACCAGAACTCCCAGGAACAAATCTAGAATGTAGAAAACAAATTAGAAAAACTTAAGTTAGTATTAAGTATTAAAACTTTAATATTAAGTTTATTAATGTTGACCGCAGTCGTTGCTTATATAGGAAATACTTCTACTTTTATGAAATGCACACTGAAATAATTAGTAAAGGAATATGATATATGTATATTATCCTCAAGGAGTTAACATTATATACCTAACATCTATGCATCTGTCTATCGAATGATAAATCAAGTGGAGTAAATGATAATAATAAATAAATCTGGGTGAAAGCATACTGATGTTTTTGTATTATTATTATTTTAAAACTTTATGTTTAAAATTATTCCCAAATATAAAATTAAAAATGCCATGCTTTCTATAGTGTTCTTAAATAATAAAAGTAATCCCTAGAAAGATGTTTCATCATTGATTTACCTGCTCTGTACCTTGCTGAAAAATGGGAATACTAATATCTACCTCATGGTGTTGCTTTGAGAATTAAATAGATTAATATATGAAAGATGCCTACAACAGTGCCTGGCAAATAGTAAACCCTCATTAAATGTTAGCTTCCATTGTGTGCTTATTGTGGTGGTAGTGGTGGTTTCCAGCATGCTTCTCATAGACCAAACAAAACCCAGGGATCAAGGCACTCACTCCATGGCTGATGTCAGTCAAATCCTTGTATTCCCAAGGAGCACTGATGCTATGACGGATGAAGTTGCTAACCAAAAGCAGTTTGAACCTACCAGCCTTCTGTGGAAGAAGGTTGTGTAGTCTGCTTTCATAAAGATTTGCACTCTTTGAAATTTTATGGGCCAGTTGTACTATGTCCTATGAGATCACTGAGTTGGAATTGACTGGATGATAGTGGGTGCTCTGAATCTTAATACCCGTTTCTGCTTTTCTCTGCTGCATTTTCTTTCTTGTTTTGAGTTTGAGCTGATATTTGCAGTGGCAGACCTTGACTTAGGTGAAGATAATTTCAGCCCTAGTTCTCTAACCTGTTGCAGAGACAGGGCATGACATTTGCACAAGTACTCAATGGTCAGGTTTCCTTTTTTTTTTTTTTTTTTTTTTAAGTGGGAAGATTCTAGACTCTGAAAGTACAGGAGTTAGCTGGAAATTCAGCAATAGAACTTTCTAATCAAATTTAGGGTACAGACACTTAAAATGACCTTTTGTATCCCCACAGAGCATTGCATATCTTTTTTCCCCCTCAATCTGCAATTTATGGCTAATCCTTTATGGTTTATAAAGTATTTTCAGATAGACTTTAAATAACCCAGTCCTCACAGAAATTCCTGCCACTCTACTGATGGCATAATTGAAGCTCAATGGGTTTAAATTATTTGCTCAAGATAGTGAAGCTGATAACGGCAGGACTCCTTATGAAGAGACTCTTGTGATTATTAACATACTGCTTAGCACAGGGTTTCCCTTGAACTTGGCATTGGATTAATGTGTAAAGAAACTGAACTTGGATTTGAACCTAGATTTCCCCTTCTAGTTCAAACATTTCCACTATGACATGGAATCCCAGATTTTGAAAGTAGTTATTAGTTGAAATCATCATAATTTGATTGTTAAAAGTCCATGTTTGCATCTGATAGATAGATCTCTGTGGAATAAAATTTTTAAGTTGAACTCTAGGTAAAATTCTATCCTGCCTTGCGAAATAACCTGGAAAGTTTTAACTTAAGGGCTCATTTATTAGACATCTTCCCAAAGACAGAGGGGCAAAAAGGGGGGGGGAGGAGGAAATCAATTTTAGATATAAATTTTATTTTTTAATTTAATCTGCTTTGGGGACATACTTGTTTCTGTCTAAGGCTTATCTGATCTCCTTTATTTGTTTAATTGGTAAATGTATTGCTGTTCAGCCAGAATCCCCAGCAGCAAGGTCAGTGGACAGTGATTCCTCAGCGGGTAAGAGGCTGGGGTCTGTGTGGATCAACCTCCTCCTTCCATGAGCGTTTTGAATATGCAGAACACATAGGCTCAGCCTGGAGCCGGCAGTTAGTGTGCGTGCCCACACACGCGCACACACAGACGCCCGCGAACACCCGCGCTTTCCCCTCAAGTGAGATATTAGCAATTGCAGCCCAGCTTCCTACACTGAGGTACCAGTGGCCGCTGGAGGAGCGCTGGAGCCGAGTTTCTGAGAGAGCTGGTAACACGCAGCTGTCACAGCTTGAGCGGAGAGCCACTTCTTCTCAGCTGCTTCCTCAGCCCTGATAGCAGGGCACGCTCTTCCAAAACCCCGGCTGCCTGGGGAAGAGGCTGCTCCTGCTGAAGGTAAGTCGGCTTCCTAGACTCTCTGCTAACACGCCAGCAACCTCACAGTCCACTTTAAGGTAGGCTCTTGCAATTTTTTGTTTTAGGTATTGGAAAAACCTTCTCAATCATAAATAAGATTTACTTTAACTGACAAAGTCTTTTTCACTGAAGGAAGGGGAATGGTAAGGGTTTGGTTATAGTGCAACACTGATTTTTCTGTTTAAAGTTTTGATCCAGATGGTAACTCTACTCATCTTTCCCCACCTTTATAAATAATCTGTAAATATGAGGCTCAGCCTCATTCTCTGATTCCTAAGCAACTTCCCATTTAGCATAAGTGGGCCTTTCTAACCCTTTGAATGATTGTTAT
Organism: Orycteropus afer afer; assembly: GCF_000298275.1. Taxonomy (NCBI): domain Eukaryota; kingdom Metazoa; phylum Chordata; class Mammalia; order Tubulidentata; family Orycteropodidae; genus Orycteropus; species Orycteropus afer. The sequence goes on along the minus strand of NW_006922100.1, from coordinate 1,363,699 downwards.
GCAACTCTGCAACTCTGAATGTGTAATTTAAAGACCTTTAGATACTCTCGCCTTCTGCCATGAAAAACATACCTCAGTATTCTAAAATAACAGCCAACCAGTGTGAGCTGTGGATTCAAACTCTTCTTCAGCATTTAACATTCAGGGATACAGATAGCACTGAAAGTTGCTGAATCACAGAAGTTTAATATTCATGCAAATTGCTGTATTTGTCAGAGAAAGCTGCGAATCAAATGTCTTTTCATCATTTTGAGCACTTATACATTCTAGGATGGTGGGGATTTGAAGAGGTAGAGAAGTTTTTGGTTGAAATAAATAAATTTGTTGTAGAGTGTGGGTTAACTGTGATTTTTTGAGATAGTAAAGCAATAACCAAGGGAGATTTCTCCTGCTAAAAGGAGCTAGATTCTAGGACTTCGCCTAGAGGTTTCTTAGCTAACACAGCTCTTTGTAAAACTCCAAAAACAGCAACAGCAACAACAACCAAAAAAAAAAAAAAAAAAAAAAAAACCAACTATGATTTAATGAGATTTGAATCTCTTTTCCTTGGTGATTCAATCTGAATGTGCTGTTACTCTTTTTCTCAGCCAGTGTTCCACATAAAATAAATAAATAAATAAATATTCAAATAACACTTTAACATCTTCATCCCTTAATATCCATTTTAATTGTTTTCTGGACATTGTATCAGGAGAAGTTTTACGAGAGACTAATAACCATAATTTAGCCAGGATGATAATTGTGTTGAAATAATCATAAGAAAAATGCTCTTCAGAAGGTGCAAGTCTTAAATGCAAAGTTCAGCTCACGGTGCTTCTGGGTTATTACTGAATTCAGAGCTGAGGTTTAAATGGACTTCATGGTAGCCAAAATTAATCAGAGGACACAGGTTTCTATGACTGCTTTCACAGGTATCACTTTGTATGTGAGCTGTACTGTAAAAGTTAGTGTCTCTTGTCATTACTTTTCAGCAGTGTGCCTACAAGCCATGATGTGATTTCTGTCTGGATGTTGTTGACCTCAGTTATGATGTGGGAGCAGTGCATAGGACTTTAGGCAGATCTAGGTTTACGCTTGAAAGTCAAGGCATTACCTGGGGTGAGGAATTTTCAAACTCTGCCAGCCAGGTCCCTTCGCTGTTGCTCTAGGGATCTCTTGAGCAAAAAGACAATGTGTGCAAAGCTGTCAGTCTGCTGCCTCTTTGGAAAGCAGAAGAAAGAAAGGTGTCTTTGCTGCTTGTCATTAATGTTTAATACCACAAATCCCTCTACAGCATTTGATAGAGATTTTATTCCATAAAAAATATTTAACATACATTTTTTGACATTGCCTTTGGTTTTCATAATATCCCATGGTTTCTGCATTGGCTTGTTTATATAGTAATTTGACAAAATAGATTCTACAGTCTGCTATACAATAAAAATTATAGCAAAAAAACACTACTTTTTGCTAGTTCACACTTTAATTTGCATTCAAACTTGCTATAAACCAGCTTAAACCATTCTCTCTGTGGTACTGTGGCAATTGGGTCAGTTTAAGATATTGATATTGCTCCTAGGGGAACAGAGAAATCAGATATAGCAAGGGAGATGATGGGCACATTTTCTTTTCACACTGGGTAGATGGCATGTACTTAGAATGGAATCTTGGAAAGAGAGTGCACACCCTCTTTTTTTTTGCTTTCCTTTTGCCGAAGATGTACAATTCAGCAAGCAACATAAGAGAACCAAAGATGTGACCTTAACCAAGGCCTTTTGTGGAGCTCAAAGGTAATTTAATTAAATTATTGAGCCAGGTTTCTCATTCTTGTTGCCCCTCACTTTCCTTTCTCCCTGATGTAGATTTGTGAGGAGGGTAGAGTTAGCCAGTTGTGTGAACATTATGGATCATCATTCAGAGCTATCTTTGCTGAAAGGGAATCAATTTCATTTTATTTGGAGCCAGAATTGACAACTCCTCTGTCACCATGCTGGCTCCTAGTCAACAGCCTTCTTGTTTTCAATTTTTCTTCTTTTTTTCTTCCCCTACATCTGATAGTTCTTTCTGAGTAGCTTGGTGAATAGTTTTCTTTTCTTTTCTTTCTTTCTTTTTTAATAAAGACAAGGAATAAATACTATGGACTAAATCAAACAAGTGGGCTTTCAACAATATTCAATGCTATGAGGTCACATATATTCCAATTTTCAACAATAAGTTGGGGGGACGGTTGATGGTACAGTTCACAGACATTTCTACACATGCATGATGACTTTATAGACCTAAGCTAACTAAGGCAAAAGGAAGAAAAGAAAAGAAAAAAAAAAAAAATGCAAGCACAACCTATAAGCTTTCCTCAAATGCCAACAGGTGCTGAATACTAACAAAGCCATGTAGTTATACTCAAAAGCTGATTTTCCCCAAACTGCTTTGGATTATACACTAGCTATAACAATGGAAGGAGCTCTGGTAGCATAGTGGCTAAAGCACTTGACTGCTAACCAGAAGGCTGGCGGTTCAAACCCACCAGCCACTCCTCGGAAGGAAGATTGGGCAATCCTACTTCCGTAGTGATACTGCCTCGGAAACCCAAGGAGGGGTCGCTATGAGTCAGGGCTGACTCCACGGCACATAACAACAACAACAACAACATAACAATGGAATATACTGTATGTACCCTTCAGGGCTGCACTGAGTGAGAGCTGTAAATTCGAATGAAGAGAAGAAAATGCTCCACAGTTTAAATATTGAGAAGAATTAGGATCCAGATGGTAGGGCTTTTTATAGTAATACACTGGATGGTGTTATAGGCTTCTATGGCTACTGCCCTACTACATTCTCTCTGTTAAAATGCATTGGGTGGAGGGGCTGATTTCTAAGAACATCTAGCAAACCTAGATGAACCTCCTCTTTGTGACAGATTTGCCATCTTTGCTAACTTATTTTTGTTTCCTTAATCCTTAACTTTTCTTCCACTGATTCCAAATTCAACCAAGGAGATCCTATGATTTATTGTTATTGTTGTTTTAATTTTAAGGTGTTGCTTGCTTCTTTCACTCTCCCTCTCTTCTGCCTTTTTTCCTGGGCATTTTTCACACATTATGAAAGCATTTGAGGAGTAGGTGAGACAGTTTGGACCTGGATGCAAAATGGTTATTAGATAGGTTTTTCATCTGGCTTTCTAAATATCTCTAGTCTAAGACCAACTCTTCTAATTGTCCAGTCTCTGTAAAGACAGTACTGACAAGAATTGCTGGGAGAGTCTTAGACATAGCTCAGTTGCCCTTTATTCAAGACTTCTAGTTTGTTTTGAGGGAATTGTTTTTCTTATTTCTATTAAGTGGGGATCTCATTTCTTCTAAACTCTGGGGCCACAAAATCATCTCAACTGAGACATAGGTATAGAAAGTGAGACACCTAGTGGTAATGAGGAGTAAATTTAATATTCTTAGCTGAGACTTCTAAGTTTTGATGCACAAGGCATTACTAATTGTCTCTTAAATGGCAAAGGTGAAATTGTGGTTTTCCATTCATGCTATTATCTGCTTTTCAAAGCAATTGTTTAATCTCAGGCTTGAAGGGTAACAAAGGCCATTATTTTTGGGGTTCCACTAGTTTCTATCAGACTAGTAAGCCTTTTTTATTTTTTTCCTTTTATTTGAAGTTTTGCTCCACATTTTTCTCCCACTGCATCTAGGTCAGCTTTCAGTGAAACAATAGACAGGCCTATGAGGTGAACACTAACACCATGGAGGTAATGTACTTCTTAGAACAATCATCCATAAGAGATCCAAAGGGCAGCATTTGCCCAGGGATAAAGCTCAGAAGGCAGGAAGGGGTAGGACAGAAGGATGAAGGGAAACTAACACAGGAAGGAAAAGAGAAGAGTACACTCATTGTTACAGAACAAAATGTGTACGAATGGTTCAATGGAAAACCAATATGCTCTGAAAGCTTTCACTGAAATGACAATAAAAAGTTTAAAAATAAATACAAACTTTAAAAGCAATTGTTTAGTTGTAAGCAGATATTTCTTCACTCTTTGCCGCATTTATTATTATGACCTATCCTTTACCAAATTTCTATTTCTATGTTTTACCTCTAATTTTTTTTCTTGTGTGCACATATTTTTTAAAAATATGATTATATTGTTTTTCATATATTTAATGATGTACGTTTTTATGTAAGTGTGAAACTCTAAATCAAGGAACAAGTACTTCATAATGAAATAAATAAAATTACATGTTTTTCCCCAGGGTATTTTATCTGCAATTTGAATAGCTTATATATAAAAAATATTTTACTCTGTCTGCCTATTTGTACTTTAAAACACACAAACACACACACACACATATAAACATGGAGAAATGAGACAAAATAAAATGTGTGATCATAAAATATACTTTTGTTCTATATAAAACTAAAGATGTTAGATGCCATTTCCAATGCCTTATTAAAGTTCTAAGTTAGCTAATCAGTTACCAACATTGCAATAGCCCAGGTCTTGGTTTCCTTACTCCTTTTCAGTATAGCTGTGTCTCTTTGCATATTGCAGATCAGCACTGGCATAAGAGGTGTATTTCTTGGCTTGAAAAAAATCTTTGAAAGTGTTCTTGCTAAGGGCATGCCTTCGGGAACTGTTGTTGTTGTTGTTATTTGCC
>NW_006922100.1:1356128-1358962 GCF_000298275.1 Orycteropus afer afer | reverse complement strand
TGCCCAACCTTCCTTCCGAGGAGTGGCTGGTGGGCTTGAACCGCCAGCCTTCTGGTTAGCAGTCAAGTGCCTTAGGCACTATGTTACCAGAACTCCTTTTCGGGAACTGTTGTTGTTGTTGTTGTTATGTGCCGTCGAGTCGGCCCCGTTCTCTAAATATATATAGCAAATGTGAAGGTACTGTGCAAATAAAGGACACGATTATTCCAGGTGACTATTTCCAATTTAAAAGAAGTAAGTGTAAGTCGAGGAGATTTAGTTAAACCAGGATTTGATTACATTGCATTTTACTTTGATCAAAAAGCAAAGCAAATTTGAGAAGCCAAATGGCAAGAAATTTGGTGAACATTTCAATTCATTATTACATTATTGTGCTATTTAGAGAACATTCTGGCTAGGGTCAAGTGTGAATATTTGCTCTCTAGGTCTTGTATTCCTTCTTTCTCAGGCAGCCCCCATTTCTACCCATGGACTTCTTCAGCTGCACTCATTTATTTGGACGATCAGCTAATGTAAAATTATAATTCATTGTGTATCTTTTTTTTCATCACAGAAATTCAGTATTTGGAATTTTTTTCAGGTAAGTTGTGAGTATAAGGAAGAATTCATAACTCTTAATTTAATCTTAGGAAGCAATAATTGAATTTTTCACTTCTTTGAGACCTAAATGGTAAAGAGAAACTCAAACATCTTATACTGTTTATTGCTGTTAGAATAGAATCAAGGATAATAAAATCATTCTATTTATCAGAGTGTCTTCTCTGTCAAAGATCAGGAGTGTATTAGAATAATTTTAATATAAAAGGTAATAACTTGAATATTCAAACATTCAGAAATGCTCCACTAAATTCTCAAAATTATTAAAACTCTTATGATTCATCAGTGAATTATTTAAAATTTTACCTGTGTATGTCAGTGATGGCAAGTACAATCTTGACTTGGAATTTAGTTTTCTTTTCATAAGCTCATGTTCCTTTCAAGTCTCTAAGGTAGAAGTTGGTGAGATACAATATTAGATGCACACAGATCTGCAATCACTTTGGTGTATTTTATGTTGATAGCTAATAAACAACACAATTATTCCTTCATAAAAAGTAGGAAAAAAGAGCTCTTTATTTCACACGTGTTTAGAATATGAACCTTTGCAAAGAAAGCAACTTGCTGCCTATTCCTCTCCTCCTTTCTCCCATTCTCTACTTTCTCCTCTCTCTTCCTCTCTTCTCTCCTTTGCTTCCCCTCTCCTTCCTTCATTCCTTCCCTCCATTACTCTTCTTGTTTTTTCTTTTTTGTTTCCTACCAATTCAATACATTTATTAAACTCCCAGCTTTGCATTTAAAGCTCTTAAAAATCCCTAGTCAGCATTCACTCTTTGAATTGCAATGCATTAGGTTAATTGTTTTCCACAATGTCCCTTAAATGTATGTAAATTAGGCGTTCAATGAACTAGAATATTTTATAGATCCTCTGCATAAATCGCACCAGGTTTAGGGATAAAAAAAAATCACCTAGTTCAAAAAGCAGGGTATTTTTGGATCATTCTCATTTGCTTCTGAGACTGAGGACCACTCAGTGCTAATGCCTTCAAGTATATGACTTCAGGGGCGGCCTGCAAACCTTTTGGAAAGATATCCTCCTAAATTTATTCCTAGCTTTGAAGAAAATTTATAATCTGCCTACATTTGTAAATTGAAGCCCTAAATAGCAGGTATGCCAATATAAACTTTCTTCTTTTCTAGGCCAGCTTTCCAAAGTAATATTTATTTATTAATGTGTTTGTTCATTTGTTTTTCATAAAAATAATATTTATGATTATCATCATAATCGTGTAGTCAGAAGCAATAGTTTAGAGAACCAAGAAACTCTGAATGGAAGTCCACCCTACTCTTCTATCTAGGCAATGCAAACCAGAGCATTCTTAACATGGTTATAAATTGTCATATAGAATACTCTAGTGATAATATAGTGCTTAATCATTCTAAATGAAGTGTGCCATTTAGAACATCCCCAAAACAGACCAATTAGTTTTCTTTTACTGAGATAAATTTCATTCTGTAGGACCGAAGATTCAGTTAGGCCACTGCTTCATTAACACTTATCCAGCCACAATCTCCATATCTTGTCCTCATGGATTTCTTTCATTTTAGCCTGAGAGTTTCCAATCTGTTATTTTTTCCTTATAAGGACTATTTTTTTAACCTTCCAGTATTATTACTGTTTTTCTAACAACTTACTATTCTTCTTAACTGCCACTGATAACAAGTTGATTCTGATTCATAGTGACACTTTTGTTGTTGTTGTTGTTGTTGTAAGATGCTGTCAAGTCAGCTCTGACTCATAGTGACGCTATGTACAACAAAGCAAAACACTGCCCAGTCCTGTGCCAGCCTCACAATCCTTGCTATACCTGAGTCTATCGTTGCAGCCACTGTATCAGTCCATCTTGATGAGGGCCTTCCCCTTTTTCATTGACCCTCCACTTTACCAAGCATGATATTCTTCTCCAGGGAATGGTCCCTTGTGACAACATGACCAAAGTAGGTCAGATGAAGTGTGGCCATTCTTGCTTCCAAAGAGCATTCTGGCTATTCCTCTTCCAGGACAGATCTGTTAGTTCTTCTGGCAGTCCATGGTACTTTCAGTATTCTTCACTAACACCACAACTCAAAAGAATTAATTCCTCTTTGGACTTCTTTATTCATTGTCCAGCTTTCACATGCATAAAAGGTGATAGAAAATACCATGACTTAGGTTAGGCTCACCTTAGTCTTCAAAGAGACATCTTTACTCTCCAGCACTTGAAAGAGGTCTTTTGCAGCAGATTTGCCCAGTGCAA
>NW_006922100.1:1347515-1350087 GCF_000298275.1 Orycteropus afer afer | reverse complement strand
TTAATTGGTTTCCCTTTTCTTTGTTGAAGAGGGTCTGTGCAATCCTTCTGCCTAGTCCGCCATCTTGCCCATTCCAGCCTCATCTGATTTCTTGACTGCTGCTTCCATTGGTGTTGATGGTGGAACAAAGTAATATGAAATCCTTGACAACTTCAATCTCTTGTCCATGTATTGTGATGCTGTTTTCTGGTCCAGTTGTGAGGATTTTTGTTTTCTTTATGTTGAGGTACAGTCCATACTGCATACTGTCATCTTCAATCTCCAGAGTAAAAGTGCCCTGTATTGTTTCCAAGGCTGTAAATCTTTACTAAAGTAAACTGCTTCATGTTTCTCCCACAGAGCAGGTGATTGGTTCTAACCACCAACCTTTTGATTAGAGGTCAAATGCTTGAACCATTAAGTCACCAGAGTTACTTTTTCTTAACTAAAACAACAAATGAAATTATTTTTCTAATGCAGAAAAGATTAATAATTCTCTTGATGCCATCTCACATTCTAGGAGCTCTGGTAGCATAATGCTTAAGGCACTTGACTGCTAACCAGAAGGCTGGCAGTTCAAACCTACCAGCCACTCCTTGGAAGGAAGGTTGGTCAATGTACTTCTGTAGTGACACCACCTCTGAAACACAAGAAGGGGTCGCTATGAGTTGGGTCCGACTCAACAGCACACAACAACAACACAACAACATCTCACATTCTAGGGATTTTTCATTAAAGTGAATAGATGTAAATTGCTTGGTTGGAAAATTCAAATACGAGCCTTGAGTTGAGGGAATTCTACTTTAACACTTTTCCTGGCCAGCTCAAGCCTGCCTGCCAAGTGGTAAAGTGGTGATTCTTCTTGATTTTAGGCATTGGGTGTGTGGTATCTGAGGAAGTATGGCATTATTACCACAGGACATGGGAAATAAAGTCTATCAGTCAGAGGAACCTGGAAATATCATACAAGTTTATATATCCATCAATGTAAGTGTGCAGAATGTGTGTGTATGTATATATATTTTAAGGTTATCATTTTGAGCACAGGATTAAGAATTCACATGTCACTCCTGATTTAATAGACTACTTTGACCACATTGTTCAGTTCTTTTTATGCTCACTGCGGAGTTTAAATTTGTAGCTTTATTGACTCCCTTTATTTTTAAGTTCTGTTCAGCACATTAAATACATACTTCAACCACAGCTTTGTTGTTGTTATGTGTTGTCGAGTTGGCCTTGACTCATAGTGACCCCTCCTTGGGTTTCTGAGGCAGTATCACTACGGAAGTAGATTACCCAACCTTCCTTCCGAGGAGTGGCTGGTGGGTTTGAACCACCAGTCTTCTGGTTAGCAGTCAAGTGCCCTAGGCACTATGCTACCAGAACTCCTTCAACCATAGCTTTAGGTAAAGGGGGAAAAGAAAGAAAGAAAGAAAGAAAGGAAGGAAAGAAGGAAGGAAGGATGGACTTTCTGAGGTCAGCATTTAAAGGACATTGAACACTACCTCTACCAAAGGTAACACATTGGTCACTTTTGGTTAGTTTTTAAAAAAATATGCGAGGAGGAAGGAAGAAAAGATGATTTAAGTAACAATAACCATTTGTCTCTGTTAACATTGCCAACAAAATTTACTTTGCAGTATTTAAAATCCTTTAACTATATCCTGACTTATAATTTAGAGGTTAATAATAATAGTAATAACGGCGTAGTGCCTAAGGCATTTGACTGCTAACTAGAAGGCTGGCCGTTCAAACCCAGAAGCCACTCCTTGGAAGGAAGATGGGACAATCTACTTCCATAGTGATACTGCCTCAGAAACCCAAGGAGGGGTCACTATAAGTCATGTCCGACTCAACGGCACATAACAACAACAACAACTTCCAGAGTGATACTACCTTGGAAAGCCAAGGAGGGGTTGCTATGAGTTAGATCCCACTCGACAGCAGTGAGTTGTTTTTTGTTTGTTTGTTTTAATAATAATAGTAATAATAATAATGACTTCATGCATGTAGCTGCTTGCTATTGACAAATATAAAAAGTATAGAACTTTTACATGCACTTTGTCATATCTACCTTCTTTAAATTCTTGAAGTTAACTGCCATTTTATATAGATCAGTGTTACTCAAACCTTCACGATGATAAAAATTATCTGAGATACTTTCTAAAAATAATAACTTCTCAACCACTTCCTCTTGAGATTATTCTGATTTTGGGGTTCCAGGATGGTAGCAAGTGATTCTTTAATCATAATCACAATAAGTCCTTGATTTTCTAAATCAGTAAATTTTAGTCATTAGATCCTAACTGTTGACCCTATGTTGTAAATGAATTTAATAAGTGGATCTTCTTTTTCATTTGCACTACAATTTTGAATAGGATGGAACACAACACCTGCAGAAAGTTTCCCTCCAGTTTGGCATTGATATAATTATAAATATCAGTTACTTTTAGTTGGAAAACAACAAATTCTTCTATGTATGTATTCTCTAATCTACATGCATTCGTCCTATTGGTAAAGATCTACCTCATTAAGAATTACTTTCTCTCAAAATGACCCCTTAGTAAGTAACTCATTTTTTTTTTTTTTTTTT
>NW_006922100.1:1333284-1346405 GCF_000298275.1 Orycteropus afer afer | reverse complement strand
ATATATATATAAATCACCTGGATTATTTAGACGGCACATAACAACAACAACAAAATAAAAATCACCTGGATTATTTAGATTAAGTTTTTAAAAATATGAACCTAAAATCATTAAGTTTATGAATTAACAGGATTCTAGAAAGATGAAGATGACATAAAACAAGTGGATATTATGGCTGACACTGCTATATTGGGTTGTTTTTTAGAAAATATTATATTACTACATTTCTCCCTAGGCTGTTCTCTGGGGACAAGGGAGGTCTTTTCAGTATGCAAAGAATCAAATGAATATTTGATTTATTTTCAGTTTGTATTTTCAGTTTGCTGTTGGGAGGCAAGACCCAGAAGGTAGGGTAGAGATCAAGGGATTTTAGAGTGACTATTATATAAATTTAGAAATTAAATATTATATGGATGTGTAAAAAAGAATTCCTAAATGTATCTCTTAAAAAAAAACAAAAAAAACCCACTGCCATCGTTGTTGATTCCAACTCATAGCAACCCTAATTGGGTTTCCAAGGCTGTAAATCTTTGTGGAAGTAGATTGCCTCCCTAGGAGCAGATGGTGGGTTTGAATTGCCAATCTAAATCTGTCTCTTAGCATCAGGTATTCTTCTTGGACAGTACAACATAAACAACATAGGAATATTAGTAGCTTAAAAATTTTCATATGCTATGCGAAGAGTGTAGTAAATTTGCTTAAATGTAAAAGGGAATGTTGAAAGATAACCAATATTCTAATTTTGGTGGCCTCAGATATACAGTTGGAGAGAACCCACCGAGGAGACTTACTTTAGCATATGACCTATTTTATAGGCATGGAAGGTGAACATGTGAGGAAATTCTTTACTTCCTTTCATGTTTATGTCATTAGGTTGTACATAATTTAAATCTCTTGCTTGAGTAAATTTTTGTAATGGAATACTTTGGATGCAATACATATACTTCTAAAAGTGACAGAGACCACTAGGGAATGAATCTGAGTTTGGTATTCAAGAACTGAGAACCCGAATTGTGTCACTGCAGACATAGATGGAATTGAGATCAAGGTCAGAATTTGGATGCATTATAGAAAGTCAGAAAAAAGTGATTCGACAACATTCTGAGTCACAAGATGTGAAATGTTAAGCTAATATGACATCTGAAAGACATGCTCATAGAGAGGTAAAGCAGAGAGTTTATACGTAACTCATGTCTGTCTCACACAACCTTGATACTCCAGTTAGTACTTTGTCTTTAAAAATAGATGCCTGTAAGAATAAAGAGTACAACACTTTGCCTTCCGTTTTTCTCCAGTTCACTGAATCTCCCGCTCTTTCCCTATCACCATCCTTGCCATGTGAATTCCTGTCAGGCCAATGTGGCAGTACAGACAAAAATCAGCTCAGAGTGCATCAGTGTTTTTGGTTTGCTTTTAACTTGAGACTTTATGTGACAAATTCTGTGCTTAGTACTTTATGGGCATTATCTAATTCCACCTCCAAAGAAATCTTATGCTAGTATGTCTATGATTATTCTCCTTTCATATATGAAAAAAAATGAGACACTAGAAAGTTAAAAATTGTCACAAAGATCTTCACCAGAAACCGTACTTTCAAGGATAACTGCTGGCAGATTTAGAATCAATATATAGATATTCCTTTTGTCTTTGATCTTTCCCTAGCACCACTATTTGCTAATTATGAAACTAAAATTCATTCTATAGCAGGGACAGCTATAATAATAATAATAAAAATCCATTGCTACTGAGTCAATTCTGAGCCATAGTGACCCCATACAACAGAGTAGAACTGTCCCATAAGGTCTCTAAATCTGTAAATCTTTCCCTCTTGGAACAGCTGATGGGTTCAAACCACTGACCTTTCAGTTAGAAGCCAAGCACTTAACATTCCAACACCAGGGGACCAGCTAAATTAATACTTACAGGCATACCTTGTTTGATTGCACTTCACTTTATTACCTTTCATAAATAACGCATTTTTTACAGATTGACAATATTTGGCAATCCTGCGTCGAGCAGGACTATTGACCCATTTTTCCAACAGCATGTGCTCCCTTCAAGGACCTCTGGTGGTGTAGTGGTTAAAGCATTTGGTTGCCAACAAAAAGATTGGGGGCTCAATCCCACTAGCTGCTCCATGGAAGAAAGATGAGGTGATCTGCTTCCATAAAGATTTACAGCCTTGGAAATCCAGTGGAGGTCACTATGAGTCAGAATCAAGTCGGTGACAGTGAGTTTGTTCTTTGGTTTGGTGCTCCATTCATATCTCTGGGTCACATTTTGGTAATTCTCACAGTATTTCAAACTTTTTCATAATGCTACTGCACACTTAGTAGACTATGTTGTTGTTGTTGTTGTTACATGCCGTCGAGTCAGACCCTACTCATAGCGACCCCTCCTTGGGTTTCCGAGGCAGTATCACTACGGAAGTAGATTGCCCAACTTTCCTTCTGTGGTAGACTACAGTATAGTTTAAACATAACTTTTATATGCACAGGGAAACCAAAACATTAGTGTAGCTCACTTTATTGTGATACTTGCTTTGTTGCAGTAGACTTCGCCTGAACCTGATATCTCTGACTTATGTCTGTACATATAAACTACTCCTAGATATTTTTACAGGGCCTTTGAGGGGTAGTGTTTGCTCTTGGCTACTAACTGAAAGTTAGGCAACTCAAATCCACTCAGCAGTGACACAGAAGAAAGGTCTGACAATCTACTACTGTACGATTATAGCCAAGAGAACCCTGTGGAGCACAGTTCAATGCTAAAGCACGGGAGGCCTTCCTGAATCAGAACTGACTAGTTGGCAAAGGGATGACAGGTAGTGCTATGAGTGGTATGATGTTTGAGCTCAGTTTGCCTGGCTGCATAAGAGACTACTTTTGGAACAGTGTGTAACACATCGTAAGCACTTTCTAAAGGTTAAATATTATTTTCTTCTACTTTCATCTCCATGATTGAAAACAATGTCATAGTTGTCAAAGAGTTTGCTTTTTCTTGTTTCCTCATATATCCCATACAATTCATTGTTATGAAGAGCAAAGCACATTGACACATGTTTTCTAATTCATTACCTCTTTTGCATTTCAAAACAAACCTCATGAGTTTCCTTTTATAAAATGAGGGAAAAAAATGCCGAAAAGTTGGTGGTATGTCCAAACTCATACATGTATATATTCCTACATTAAACATTTCAACCCAATTTTGATCTGGTCTTAATTCTAAAATATTACTTTTTCATATTTTACTAAATCTTAATTAAATTGTTCCTTTTAATATGAACGAAGATCTCAAAGCTGCGGCTCTTCTGTATTCTAATTACCTTTATTTCTGCCTTGTTCAGCTCAGCCTATGTTTTCACTAGGAAAATTAGTAAAAGCTAAGCTAGGGTACAAAAACAGTAATCAGAGAAAAATGCATCGTATATAATCTAACAAATCAAGCAAAGTGTTTAACTGGACTCTATGAAGGGTTTTATTAACCATCAATTGATTTCTCAGTTTCCATCTTATTTAGGGCAGGATAATAGAGATTTGAGAGAAGAACCTCCTATGAACAAATTTGTATGGGATAGTAAGTCTACAAAGAAGACTGAAGTGTGACTCCTGAGCTCAAAGAGCTTGGAGTAGTGACAAAATACTTTTTAAAATTATGTAGTGTGTGCTACAACAGAAGAATGAATACAGGATATTATGTACTATGGTGATAAGTACCCATTCTACCTCGTGAAGGTTTTATGGTGGTTGTAATGATTGAACTCAATAGTGTAAAGAAGAGATCCTTAAGATCAAAAGGATATGTGGTATGAAAGGCATCCTAGACCATGGGACCCACTCAACATTTGGAAAGACATAAGAAAAAAAGTTTTTATGTTTTGGAGAATAGGAAGTGGATAAATTCAGGGTAAATGTAGAAGGTAGCAAGGATATGATATTGCAAGAGATGAGCAAGGATCAAACTGTGGAGAAACTTCTAAAAAGCCTTAGTTAATTTTTAAGTCAGGGAGGAACATGCTACCCAAGGGGATTTCAAGCAATAATGGACTGTGGCAATGTTAATTGCAAGCATAACTAAGATGTCAATTTTTCAAAAATGTATCACCTTCCTGCAATTAAAAATAATTGCATCTATTCTTACTAGAAAGAAGAAAATATTATTATTACTTCTGTGTATGGATAAAGTTGTAATCCTCTGTATGTTGTTATGTTGTTGTTATGTGCCATCGAGTCGGCCCCGACTCATAGCGACCCCTCCTTGGGTTTCGTAGGCAGTATCACTACGGAAGTAGGATTGCCCAACCTTCCTTCCGAGGAGTGGCTGTATATGCTCCTAGGAATTCTTTATATGGAAAAAGGACATTAAGGAAAGAACAATTTTGAAATTGACAAAGAACAAGGCTCCTCCAAGGAGGTGTTACAAAATTCATTACCATGGGTTATTCAGAGCCAGTCTGTGCAAGTGATAAATTATTCTATCATCCCTCAATAGTAAATTATACTAATAATATTCCAACCTTTTTTAGATTCTAACAATTGGTTCTGTAGGTAGTGGCACACACTACTTCCCATGGCTATTTTGCTCTCTGTGGTGTGAATTTTTTCTTAATAGATATTATTAAATTTAAAATCAAATAACATAAAATATGAAATGCAATATATTTCAGAAGAGCTAGATAATTTAAAACTGGAAAGTAATGGAAGAGAATAAAACTATTCAACTTTTTACTTCTCTGGAAATGCTAAAATTTCTCGTTTCTAAGAAATTTTACAAAGTCTGGGTTGCCATGTATTTATTAGGATGTCAAATTTATTAAATCACTTGCTTCACTCTATATATTAAGAATTTTGTGCTTCTATTCCTTTGCTTGCAAATTCTTTGCTGTTTGGGCTTTCATTCTTCTGCCCCATTCCTTGGCTTAATAGCATTTTACGTTTTCTTTCTTTCTTTTTTGTTAAGAGTCATCTTTCTACCTTCAGTAGCACCTTACAGAATTTTGTGTATGGTAGGCATTTTAATACTTCTGGATGATTAAGAGAGGTCCATTGGTAATCCAGATGTCCATATGATGCTATGCTCATTAGCATGAGTTACAGAAGTACATCTCAAAAACATACATTTAGTTTGATTTAGAAATTCTAAGAGTCAAAACAGTTCACTAAGAATTAGAATTATCAGGAATTAAACTGTGAGAACTGGAAGTTGAAATACTTTCCAGAATTATTAAATAGTATTTTATTATAAAGAAATTATCATGCTTAAACAATGTAAGGTTAAGTACTAATGAGCCTCAGCTTATAGAGAAATATTCAGTCATTTATTAAAATTCATTTATTAAGCATATATTCTGGTTGGGGAGATAGAGAAGGTATTTCCAGATACAAAATAAATAAATAAAAATAAATAAATAAATAAATAAAAATAAAAGAATGACAGAGAAAATAAACACAAGGTAAGAGGATGAAGAATACCTGGAAGCTACATTAGTTAGGGTGGTCAGGGAAAACCTTTCTAAGAGGATAATACAGGAACTGTGACCCGAATAAAGGGAAACCATTCAGAGACCAGTGAGGGGAGCTTCTGTGCAGAGTGAAGTGACATGTACTGCCCTGGGGATGAGATGGGCCTGGCTTATTTAAGGCAAATAAGATGAATAGTATGATTGGGGCCAGTGAGAGATCAGAATGGAGGAGTTAAGATGAGGCAAGTGGAGAGAGGCTATGCCATGGAATATGTGGTAGGTAGTAATATAAACTTTGGTTTTCATTTTAGGTAGGATTAGAAACTAGTGGAGGGTAAAGAGTAAAGAACTGATATAACTGGAGTATTATTTTTAATATATCATTGTTCCTGATACAGTTAGTAGAGTTGTAGTTTAGAGAAATCAAAGAGACACTGTGAACGTCCGAAAAAAAAAAAAAGAAAAAAAAAAGAACCCACCTCTGTAGAGTCATGACTCACAGACACCCCTCCTTGGGTTTCCCAGGGGGTAGCACTATGGAAGTAGTTTGCCCAACTTTCCTTCCGAGGAGTGGATTGTGGGTTTGAACCGCCAGCCCTCTGGTTAGCAGTCAAACGCCTTAGTCACTACACTACCCTAGACATTAGTAAAATGGTTGGCACATTTTTTCATGGCATTTCTGTATACTAGATTGGGAAATGTGAGGAGCAGATGAATTAGTCTGTGATATCAAGAAGGACCTGATCCAATTAGTGTACTTAAGACCTGCGGATTAATGACACCTGTGAAGAGACTTTCATGAGCTGGCAGGATTATGAAAGAACAGGTATTAAAAGCTGTCCTAGTTGGTTGTGTAGTACCAGGAGTCTTAAAAGCTTGTAAGCTGCCATTCAAGATACATTCTTCTGAAGCAACAGAGGAAGAAGGAAAGTCAGGAATAACAGGAAGAAATGGAATATGTGGCTAATTTCCACTGTTAACAACTGCCTCCTTTGCAATGAAACCAGAAGTTGAACTTAAGGGTTAATAGGTTTATGTTAATAGAAGAAAAACAATTTAGAAAAGGAGGGGGAGAATGGTTGCATGACTTGAAAATTGTAATCAATGTCACAGAATTGTACATGAACTAGATAGAGAGTAAAGAAGAAAAGGCAAAGTCCCTTCCCTGATGGAGTACACACTTTAGGGAAGGCTCAGATGTTTAATCAGATATAATCAGGTTATCTGACTTAGCAGCAGCTCAGCAGACTGTGGACCCCATGAGAATTAGTGCCTGACTCAGGAACTGGCATATAATAGGTGTTCTGACTGTAGCATTAACATAACTTCAGGGCCTATTAGGAGAAAATAATGCTTAGGAATTTTTTTGGAAAAAAAAAATATTGGCTTCACTCTGTGCTCTGTAGAATGCTGGAGTGTCCCAATAGAATATGTACAAATGATTAGAATGTTTTAAATTCTAGAAGGGAGGAATATATATGGTTTCATGAGAGCATTTTGTTTTGAAATGGTGTTGATTACTGGAACATAATCTTGATTCCTAACAGATCTATAAATACAATATTTAAAGGGTTTCTTCTACGTTTATAACTTCACCATATTGGTTAATCCATATCAGTCTTTCCATTGCTTCCTCCTGAAGAAAGGTTTTTAATTTGAATTTTAGCATTTTCTTTATTTCATTATTATCCCCCATCCTCATTAATAAAGATATTTTAGTGTTCCTTTTAGCAAGTATTTTAATTTTGTAAATTAAAATAGACATCATTTTTGCAATTTTGAGGAAGTATACTTGAAAGGTGTTCATTCATACACATTCTAATAGAGTGGGAAGAACATTATATGCAGAGTTTGACCTGGTTATAGATTCTGGATCCCTGGTTGGCTTGATATATGACCTTGAAAAGTCAATAAATATTCTATTTCCTTACCTAAAATCCCTGGATGGCACATAGGGTTTGCATTCAAGTACTAACTTCAAAGCTGGCAGTTCAGCTTCAAACGCACCTAGTGGTATCATGGAAGAAAAGGACTAGTGATCTGTTTCCATTAAGATTATAGTCAAGAAAACCATATGAAACAGTTCTACCCTGTAACACATGGGTTTGCCATGAGTCAGAATCGACTCAATGGCAACTAATAACATTTCCTTACCTACAAAATATAGATATTTATATCATGAATTTGCTCTGAGGAAAAAATTAAATGAAGTATGTTAATAATATTAATTATCTACCTATTCTTTCAGAAGATTCAAACATGAATTGATTCTTAATCCTGCCTAACCAGTTGCTATCAAGTCAATTCATACACCCATGTGTGTCAGAATTGAACTATGCTGCATGGGGTTTTCAGTGGCTGATTTTTCAGAAGAATGTCATGAGACATTTCTTCTAAGGCCACCTCTGGGTGGACATGAACTCCAACTTTTTCATTAGCAGCTGATCATGTTAACCATTTGCACCACCTGGGATGAATCCTACTCATGATCCTTAAATATCCAGTGAATGAATGAATTGATGATTCTAGACTGTACTTTTCCAGACTATTGTATATGTTGTATGTATATTGGCTTAAAAAAAAAGATATTCATCACTGAACAGATTATGATTTCCTGGACTATTAATTCCTTCAGGCATGAATATTGTATAATTCATCTTTGAATTCTCAAGGCATGACACATTTACCAGATACATAGTAAGTACAAAATGTATGTTGAACAATTCACAGAAAATTGATGTACACTGTTGTTGTTGTTGTTATGTGCCGTCGAGTCAAACCCGACTCATAGCGACCCCTCCTTGGGTTTCTGAGGCAGTATCACTACGGAAGTAGGATTGCCCAACCTTCCTTCCAAGGAGTGGCTGGTGGGTTTGAACCGCCAGCCGTCTGGTTAGCAGGCAAGTGTCTTAGCCACTATGCTACCAGAGCTCCCTGATGTACACTAGCAGATACTATTTCACTTCATCAAATCATACAATATCTAAACATGCTATTCAATTAAATTATTGACTTTCCAAAATAGGATTTATTTTTAATTATGTTTTACTACCATACTAAATTTGACAGCATCATCCCTTTCAATCTTGATTTTATGATTTTGAGGTTTGTGTTGTTGTTGTTGTGTGTGCATGTTCTGTTGTAATTGCTTGTTTGTTTTTCATGAGACCTGACCTCCTGTCAGCTCTGTTGTTGTTGTTGTTGTTGGTGGTGGTGTTTTGTGCCGTCGAGTTGGACCCGACTCATAGCGACCCCTCCTTGGGTTCCTGAGGCAGTATCACCGGAAGTAGATTGCCCAACCTTCCTTCTGCCAGCCTTCTGGTTACCAGTCAAGTACCTTAGTCACTACATTACCAGAGCTCCTAAGATAATGGATAAGAGTACCTAAAGTTAGTTGGCACTGAATTATGCTATAAAAGTTTGTACAACCAGAGATTGTATAATACCTTAGTATATTATAGGAAAATAACTTATAGATAACATAGTTCAGTGGTTCTCAAAATTCAGTGTGTGGCAGACACACAAGGGAAGATTTGTTCAAATACAAATTGCTGGATCACATCCTCCAAAGTTTCTGAGTCAGTTGATCAAGATGGGCCTAAGAATTAGCATTCTAACATGCTGTTGAAAATGATAGTCATGGTTTGGGCCACATTTTAAGAACCAATGCTTTAGATCAACTCTTACTAGAGTGGGGTAGTGGTGATACATGGCTGAAGAGCAAGTAAGTACCAGTGGAGCCCAAAGTAATCTCCTGACATAAATAACATCTAGTCCTGTGTTCTGTTCCATTAAATCAGTGTTGCTTAAAGTATATTCTGTAGAATAATACTTATGTCAACTGAAAAATGAAAACTCAATAAATAACAATCAGTAAGCATTGCCAAATAAGTTTGTTTGCTATTATATTATATTTGATAAGAAATGTATTCATTTCTAAATATTATAGTTAAAGAATCCACTACCAGGCATTTAATTTAATTTAATTGCTTATTTTTTACAAATGTTTACTTATTTTCTTTTTTACTATTTTTTGCATTATAATCCATTCCACTAATATGCTTATAAACTGGTTTTAACTGCCCTTCTTTTCTCACCAGAACTCCTCTCTAAGGGTTGAAGTCATAATCAAAAGCTGGTGAAGTTGATCAGTTTCTAACTGAGAATACTCAATTTTCAACATAATAGTACGTATTTGCCTCCAAGTTTCCTGATATCTCCATAATGTATGAAATCATTGTCCATAGGTGGGCCTCATTCGGCAAAAGGAAAGTCGGGGTGGGAATTAGTTTTGTTTTGCTTTAAGATTTTCTGTGTCTGGATTTTCTATGAATATGCATCAAAAGATTGAAAACTGATTAGTGTGTCATTCCCAAAGATAAGATGATTTGAAACAAAGGTGGAGCTATACTATAACAAGTGTTCTTTTATCTATCTTTTAGTTAAACTTGTCCTTGCTCTGGGCTGAAAAAAGAAATTATATCTTTATATCTCTATCTCCATCTCTGTCTCATCTATCTATATAAATTTTATATATAAATTATTAAGAAAAGAAGCAGTAGTTTTGTTAGAATGTTTAAATCTGCATAGGGAAGAGGCAACTAGCTCTATATTTTCCTAGATAAAAAGGAGGAAATAAAACATCCAGAATTTGGTCAAGACAGGCAGGAAAATTCCTAATGCATTTGCACAGGATGGATAGATAATTGTTGTTATTGTTATTATGTGCCATAGAGTCGGCCCCGACTCATAGCGACCCCTCCTTGGGTTTTCGAGGCGGTATGACTACAGAAGTAGATTGCCTGTTAGAAGATGTTTTCAGGCAGACAGACCAAGGCATGAATGGTGTTTTACCAACTTATTTAACTATGACCTAGGGAAGCTCTGAGAGTGCCCGTTTTCTCACCTGTACGAAAGGGTGAGGATAACATTGTCTTTGCAGGGTTGTAATGAGGATAGCTCCTCTGAACCCAGGATGACATCTGGCCTTTGTTATCCTCACTACCTGTAAAACTGGTCAGACCAAAGAATGCAGGAGACTAGGGCCACTGACTGAAAAACCGGTTTCCAAGTGAGTAGATGGAGGCCCCATGTGTTTCAGGGTAGACCTGTGCTCCATAGGGTTTTCATGGTTATGACCTTTAGGAAACAAATCACGAGGCCTTTTCCCAAGATGCCTCTGGTGGATTTGAACTGCCAACCTTTCAGTTAGTAGTCAAGCATTTAACCATTTGGACCACTCAGGGACTTCATTGGAACCTGTGGTAGTTCTTTCCATTCCTTCAGCTTTGTCCTTTAGAGGTAAACATATGATCTTAAGATGGAGACACACATTGGGATACTAATGGATTCTTTGCTTTGATCGTTGCATTTTTTTTTTTTTTAGTTGAGAATCTGAATAATTACCTAAAACCTGATTATATCACAGATTTTAGGAAAAGAATGTCATAACCCTGAATTACTTAAACATACTTTTTTTCCCTCATCTGGAATTTGAGTCATCCCTCTGTAAAGTAGATAGTGTAACAAATATGAAATATGTTAAATCAAAGTAAAATGTGGAACACAATCTGAGAATTTGATATCTTTTTCAAAAACTCATAGTATAGAAAGAATTTCCTTAATTTTTATGCTTTCACTCATGTTTGTCTCTCGTATCTCCTTCTATTCCTGGTTAATTTTCACTATACTGGATGGCAGAACAGAGCAAGCAGATGTTGTTGTTTGATTTAGTTCCACACAGGTTTATTACAAAATGTTCCCTCCCTTTACAAAGAGTGAAACCTTGACTCTGCTCCTCAGCCCGTGTGTGTGCTGAGCCTCCATGGACATCTGCTTGATGTCTGAGGCCCGCCCACACTGCTGCTCTACTCCAGAATATGGAGATGTTTGTTGGCGATCTGGCCTCATTACTCTCCCACACACTTCCTCTGAAGAGTGCTCCAGTACTAACTCAGAAAGACTATATGCCTATTTATTTCTAAGATGATTCAAGTCTAAATATTGTTAGGAAGATGCAATAGGAAAAATGTCAAACTGTGAGAAAAACAATTTCTGTGAAACCTTCTGAGAATTTTTATAATCCAGAAATAAGCCAGCCATGGGTTTAGGATAAGTGAACTTGTTATGGTGTAAATTGGATCATGTGACTTCTTTATTTATAATCCTTCCTTGACATCTCATTGTATCAAGAGAAAGCCCAAGCACTTTCGGACTTAAAATTCGCTCTATGGTCTGTGCTGTGTTGTCTTTTTAGGCTTACATATGACCACTCTCCCATGGACACCTATGCTTCAACCAAAGGAAGTTGCCCACATTTTCTTACACAGCTATAGCTTCTGGCTTCTGAACCTATGCTGCACTCTCTCCCTTATGCTCCAACTTTTCCTTTAAGCCTTGTTCAAACATCATGACCTGTTGGAAGAATTCCTTAATCACACTTACTTAGACTTGGTATCCACACCACTCCTTATTCCTTTCATAATGGATAGCATTGCAAAGTCATTGTCTCTGAACCTGTTATTCTTTCCCAACAGAATGAGGATTTCCTGTCTGATTCATCTCTGTGTCCTAGAACCTATCATGGTGCTTTGCACACAGGAAGTGCTCAATAAATATTCACAAGGAGGAAATGCCTTCACTCATCAAACCTGTATAATATTTCTTATCCCAAAAAGCTAATCTGATCCCTTCTAATATTTCTGTGGATGCTCTTCTTCTCTCCAACATCATTACTCTACACTCCAAGTTACATTTAATATTAAATTATGATATATTGAAAAGGTAGTGTTGAATTCTAGTCTCCGTAGTGCCATAATCCTGAACAGGCATACTAAGGGCAAGCCTGGGCACCAGCATCATTATTCTTTTAAGAAATGATATCTGTTATTTCAGAAAAAAACAGACATTCAAATTTGGTACTGGAGAAATCAGAATATTGTTGGATGTTCTTATTCATATAGCATGGTTTCATGTGTATACACACACACACACACACACACACACACATATATATATATATAATTTAAAATTACACATGGGTTGAAGAAACACCATCTTAATTTTAACTCTTAAGGCTTCTAAAGGCATTAATTAACACAGCCTTGATGCCACTACTTTATGAGATTGAATTATTCACTTTTCTAAGACTCTGCTTGATCTTATTTAGTAAATTACAGTAAGGCTAGGCTCAGGGGTTTTGTGAAAAGTAAATGAAATAAGATGTGTGGGCAAACATTGAACAGTTGCTGAAATATATTAAGGGGTTTATAAGTGACATCGTTGATTACTATCCAATTTACAACTACCTTTATTTTTGAAAATTAAAGTTTGAGAAATAAAAATAAATGGCTTTCATATATTGTTCAATATTGACTCTGAGTTTGTATTTAATGATGGCCAGGTGAATGAAATTACTGAAACTGTATTTTAAGCACATTGATCGTCACCATAAAGTGTTATGTTTAAGTATGAGTGATTTTTATTTGATCACAGCTATGCACAATACTTAGCAATATTGCATTGGGAGTTTCTTAGAGTAGATTTTAATCTGAAGTGATTGGTTGGTTATTAAGTTTGCTTTCTTAAATGAAATGATACGTTGTTGTTGTTATGTGCCTTTGAGTTGGACCCAAATCATAGCGACCCCTCCTTGGGTTTC
>NW_006922100.1:1307335-1314967 GCF_000298275.1 Orycteropus afer afer | reverse complement strand
TATCCTTCCCTTCAAGGCTCAGGGGTCCACGATTATCTTCTGTGTCTGTTTTAATTGGTTTCCCTTTTCTTTGTTGAAGAGGGTCTGTGCAATCCTTCTGCCTAGTCCACCACCTTGCTGGAACTCCCTCAAATTACTTCTAAGACCTTAACTGAATGCTAAACCTCTCAGATATGGTGATGGGATGGTTTGGGCTAATTGGAGTCAAGCTTCTTCTGGTCTGGCACTAAAATGTTTTGATTTGATTCAATCTGTTTCTCTCTTTTTTTCTCTCTATCTCTCTCATTTTCTCTCTGTTGTCCTCCTGCCTGCCTCCTAAGTCATTTGGCCTTTGACAAATGCTCTGAAAATCAACCTCTCTGTATTTCAGTTTCCCCAGGTTAAAATCCATGCTTGCTAGCCATCATACAATCATGAAACTAGGCTACTCAGTTTTGCCCAACTCAGAATGATATAGGAGTGAGGTGGCTAAGGACGTTTGTTTGAGGACAGAGATTTTTGGTTTCAAATCCTGGTTCCTCCTCTTCTGTTGTTAGGTGCTGTGGAGTCATCTCCAACTCATAGCGATCCCATGCACAGCAGAATGAAATACTGCGGGGTCTTGCGCCAGCTCCACGATCTTTGCTATACTTGAGCCCATTGCTGCAGCCACTGTGTCAATCCATCTCACTGACCACCTTCCCCTCTTTCATCGATCCTCCACCTTACCCAGCATGACATCCTTCTCCAGGGAATGGTCCATTCTGAACACATGACCAAAGTAGGTGAGATGAAGTCTGGTCATTCTTGCTTCCAAGGAGTACTCCAGCTGCACTTGCTCCAGGACAGATTTGTTAGTTCTTTTATCAGTCCATGATACTTTCAACTTTCTTTGCCAACACCACAACTCAAAAGCATCAACTTTTCTTCAGTCTTCCTTATTCATTGTCCAGCTCTCACATGCATATGACATGATTGAAAGTATCATGGCTTGTGTGAGATGCACCTTAGTCCTCAAGGAGAGATCTTTGCTCTTCAGCACTTAAAAGAGGTCCTTTGCAGCTGATTTGCCCAGTGTTATATGTCTTCTGATGTCCTGACTGCTACTTCCATTGGCATAGATTGTAGAACCAAGCAATGTAAAGTCTTTGACAACTTCAATCTTTTCTCCATTTATCTTGATGCTGCTTATAGGTTCAGTTGTAAGAATTTTTGTTTTCTTTTTATTGAGATGTAATCCATATTGCAGACTGTATTCTTCAATCTTCATCAGTAAGTGCCTCAAGTCATCCTCACCTTCAGCAAGCAAAATTGTGTCATCAGCATATTGCAGGTTGTTAATGATTCTTCTTTCAATCTTGATGCCACATTCTTCCTCATGTAGTCCAGCTTCTCGGATTATTTACTCAGCACATAGATTGAATAAGTACGGTGAAAGGATACAAATTCCACACACTCCCTTCTTGATTTTAAACCATGCAGTGTTGCCTTGTTCTGTTCGAGCGACAGCCTCCTGGTCTATGTACAGGTTCCTCATGAGTGCAATTAAGTGTTCTGGAATCCCCATTCTTCTCAATGTTATACACAGTTTGTTGTGATCTACACAATCCAATGCTTTTGCATAGTCAATAAAACACAGGTAAACATCTTTCTGGTATTCTTTGCTTTGAGCCAAGATCCATCTGATATAAGCTATGCTATCCCTCATTCCACATCCTCTTCTGAATTCAGCTTGCACCTCCGGAAGGTTCAAGAATATACTGCTGCAACCAATTTTTGAATTATCTTCTAAGATTTTACTTCTGTGCATTATTAATGATATTGTTTGATAATTTCCACTTCTGTGGGATCACCGTTCTTTGGAATGGGTACAAATATGGATGTCTTCCAGTCAGTTGACCAGGTAGCTGTCTTCCAAATCTCTTGGCAGAACCGAGTGAGTGCCTACAGTGGTGCGTGTATTTGTTGAAACATCTCAATGGGTACTCCATCAATTCCTGGAGCCTTGTTCTTTGCCAATTCCTTCAGTGCAGCTTCAACTTCTTCTTTCAGTATCATTGGTTCTTGATCATATGCCACCTCCTGAAATGGGTAAAGATTGATCAGTTATTTTTGGTACAATGACTCTGTGTATTCTTTCTATCCTCTTTTGATGCTTCTTGCATCATTCAATATTTTGCCCATAGAATCTTTCAATTTTGAAATACTTCTTCTAGGTATGTGCAATATCGGGTTCCTTCTTATTCCTCTTCAACTTACCAAGTCCATCGATTGAAGAATTAATTTCTCCTTGTCTCCCTATCCTAAAAGGCAATCTTCTATCATTCCTTTTTCTTTATTCAAATTGATCTAGCTGCGCAAGACATATTCTATTTATAAAAACTCTGAACTATCTTCTAGGTTAGGACTCGTACCCTTATTGTCCCCTGGGCTTAGATGTCTATGCCACAAGTTCTTGGAAAGTGGGGCTGATTCTCATGCTTCAGGCCTCAAGTTAAAATCTGCCCTTTTCTAATTATGCCATCTGGACAATCATCCATAATTTCCCAGCCAAGATCCCAGTTTTCTTTCTCTGTAACAGTAATATGCTACTTTTATAGCACCTTTCTCAAATAAAATAATAAATCTATATGTTTACATCTTTATCATCTATCTTTGAGTATTATAAGCTCTATAGGAAAAGAAGGTGCTCTGTCAACTTTATCCACCACTCTTTAGAAGATCTGGGAACTTGGTACACAGTAAAACTGAATATTTTTGAATGAAGGAATGAATGTGTGAGCATAATTTTTTACATCTGCAAAATCACAAAAATAATTCTTACCTCATAATAATTTGAGGATTTAATTAGTTAATACTCAAATAGCACATACCTGGCAAGTAGGGGATGTAGTGGGCTCTCAATGAATTGTCGTTGTTATCCAACTAACAAGACCCAACTGACAAGATCAGAATATTTAACTTTTTAACCTCACAAGTGTAGAATAAGTAGAACAGGCATGGATGGGCAGGGATCCCTAAATATTCTCCCACATCAATTTTTCATAATCCACAGGCTTCTAAGCTCAATTCCAAAAGCAGCAACTGAAAAGGTCTAAACAGACACCTAGCCAGCTGTTCCAAGGTTCATTTCTGCAACCACAAGGTAGTTATACCTGGCATGTAAACCACAATATTTCTGCAGCAATCCCTTTGATGGTTAGTTGCTAATGTCTGCTCTTTTATGTAAAATCATACTCTTGCTCTGTAACTTGTTGTGCAATCTTGAACAAAGTAAATACCTGTCTGAGCCTCTGATTTCTCTCTCTCTTATAAAGTTGAAATAGTAATAACTTTCCTACTTTTTGCATAAGATCAGTGAGATGTAAACCTATTCTACCACATACTGTTTTTTTAGCTATTCAGAGCCTCAATTCCCACATGTTTTCCATGGTATCTAGGTCTCATGGTTAGTAATTACTATATGATATGGTTGTGAAATCATATTGGAAATTGTTAAATATTTTTTTTCTGCAAGGTGTATAATACAGAGGTATTCCCAATTAGTAGTGGGCCATTTTCTCTGTCCCCTTTTTTTACAGACTAAGAAAATAAGGAATATATACATTTCACAGTTTAATACAACTTGCAAACGAATGTAATTGATATAGATGAGGGCTTGCTGATGTTTGGAGAAAGAAGATCACCACGTGAGCTGAAAAATGGGAGGGGTTCCAGATTTGCATGAAAGAAAATGCAATGCATGCACTGCTGTGGAGTCGGAACCAACACATAGTGACCCCTCCTTGGGTTTCCGAGGTGGTATCACTATGGAAGTAGATTGCCCAACCTTCCTTCTGAAGAGTGGCTGGTGGCTTTGAATCACCAGCCTTCTGGTTAACATGAATGAACGGGGAGCAAATAAGACCTTTATTGTGAAACTAGCAGAAGATATGAGGCCCTCTGGTGGCACAGTGGTTAAAACATATGGCTGCTAACTAAAAATGTCTACAGTTTGAACCCTCCAGCTACTCTGTGGGAGAAAGATAAGGCATTGTGCTTCTGTAAAGATTTACAACCTTGGAAACCCTATGGGGCAGTTCTACGCTGACCTATAAGGTAACTACAGTTGGAATTGACTCAATGGCAGTGGGTGTAGTTTTTTGGTAACAGAAGATGTATTTTGGCTCAGTGGAACTATCAGCTAGTTCAATCTTTCCTTCTTTCACCTATCCTTACTACTTCTATGATACAAAATGTGACCTTGATAGGGAGAGTTGTTTAACTAGAACTTTCCCAGTGCTGTACTAGAATAGAGTAGCCTAATTTTTATCCATATCCCTTTTGAGAATTGGTTAATTAATGTTTGTAAATTAGCTAATTAGTATTACATGATGTTCTCCTCAAAGGCTCTCTAAAACACAAAGTAGTTTCTGAGGGAAAATGCATCAACCACACTAGGTAAGGAAGGGGGTACAAGAGACTCCTTAAGAATTTGTCTTGGATATGGGCAGGAAGTTTTTTCCAAGCAAGAGATAACATGAAGAACCCTGCAGAGGCTAGGTGTTAGGTTAATGAAAAACATCTTTGTCTTTCTCTAGGACAAACACAGCCAGTCCTTTCCTAACTGAAAGTGTATTCTCAAAGACTGCTTATACCTGGATGTTAGAAAAGATACTTTCCAATTGATAAACTCTAATGGAAACAGGAAGAGCTTCGATTAGGAGTTGCTGAAAATAACACTTTGTGCATGGAAACATGCATTATCAGCATCATCGCTAGTTTTAAAGATAATCATGTAAAGGAGTAGAGAGCTATGGTCAGTTTCTTCTACCAGTGGTTCAGAATACACACAGGGTATAGGGGAGGGACATGTTGTTGTTGTTGTTGTTATTTGCCGTCAAGTCGGCCCCAACTCATAACGACCCCTCCTTGGGTTTCCGAGGCAGTATCACTACGGAAGTAGGATTGCCCAACCTTCCTTCCGAGGAGTGGCTGGTGGGTTTGAACCACCAGCCTTCTGGTTAGCAGTCAAGTGCCTTAGGCACTATGCTACCAGAGCTACTAGGGGAGGGACATAGAGTTCTCAAATTAATTTTTTAAAGATCCAGTCACTATAAATGATCATTTCTCATCAACATTCTCACTGAATGAATTTTCCTACTTGCTAGCTGAAAACTGCCCTCCACCAACAAATTAAGCCTCAGTGCCTTTATTTGGAAAGTAAGCTAATAGTATCTACTTTTTGGTTTGTTGAGAGGATTAAATAACTGAAGGTACACAAATTATCCAAAACCTAAATAAGCTACAATAAGCGTGAGTTAAAACTTCTTGCAACTAGCCGACTCGACGGCAAATAACAATGACAGTGTTGTTAGGTATATAGTAAGCACTCAGTGACGGTTTACTGAGTGAATGAGTTATCTGATTACTACACAGGTAAATTCAAAGGAGAAAATAAAAGTTACAGATATGTACAATGCTGCATTTGAGTCCATTTATGGAAAAATAATTACTATAATTTGTCTTCAAAATACTGGTAGCATAGTGCCTAAGGCATTTGACTGCTAACCAGAAGTCTGGAGGTTCAAACCCACCAGCTACTCCTTGGAAGGAAGGTTGGGCAATCGACTTCCATAGTGATACCGCCTTGGAAACCCAAGGAGGGGTCGCTGTGAGTCAGGTCCAACTCAGTGGCACTTAACAACTACACAACTAGGAGAAAAGGTAGAACTAAACTGCATTTCTTTCATCAGTTTTCAGAATGCCAATAGTCAACATTTGTTGTTGCCAAGTGTTGTTGAGTTAGCTCTGACTCACAGTGACCCTATGTACAACAAAACAAAACACTGACTGGTCTTGCACTATCCTCACAATCCTTGCTATGCTTGAGCCCATTGTTGCAGCCACTGTGTCAATACATCTCATTGAGAGTCTTACCTATTTTCATTGATGCTCTACTTTGCCAAGCATGATACCTTTCTCCAAGGACTGCTCCCTTCTGACAACCTGACCAAAGTATGTGAGATGAAGTCTGGCCATTCTCACTTCTCAGGAGCATTCCAGTGGCACTTCTTCCATGACAGATTTCTTCATTCTTTTGGTAAACCAAAAACCAAACTCACTGCCATCAAGTTGATTTCGACTCATAGCGACCTCTCTTTGGGTTTCCGAGGTGGTATCACTACGGTAGTAGATAGCCCAAACTTCTTTCCAAGGAGTGGCTGGTGGGTTTGAACTGCCAGCCTTCTCATTATATTAGTCAAATGTCTTAGGACCTATGCCACCAGGGCTAATCCATGATATTTTCAGTATTCTTCTCCAACACCACATTTCAAAGGCATCAACTCTTCTTCAGTCTTCCTTATTCATTGTCCAGCTTTCACAAGCATATGAGGCAATTGAAAATTCCGTGGCTTGGGACACGTGCACCTTAGTCTTCCAAGTCACATCTTTGCTCCTTAAATTTTAAAGAGATCTTTTTCAACAGATTCTCCCAGTGCAATACAATCTTTGGTTTCTTGACAGCTGCTTCCATGGGTGTTGATTTTGGATCCAAGTAAAATGAAATCCCTTACAACATAAATCTTTTGTCCATTTATCATGTTGTTGTTTATTGGTCTAGTTGTGAGGATTTTTGTTTTCTTTATGTTGATATGTAATCCATACTGAAGACTGTAGTCTTTGAACTTCATCAGTGAGTGCTTCATGTCCTCTTCACTTTCAGCAACTAAGGTTGTGTCATCTGCATATTGTAGGTTGTTAATGGGTCTTCCTCCAATCCTGATGCCATGTTCTTCATGTAGTCCAGCCTCTTGGTTTATTTGCTCAGTTAACATTTAGTACCTTTTATTTTTCACATGGGGTCAAGATGAGTCAGAATCATTCTATGGCAACTAACAACAGCAACAACTAAAAATAACATTTTCAGTACTGATGTCCCTGTGTGCCACACACATTAAGTTCTGGGCTGCTAACCAATCAATTCAGGTCCACCCAGAGGCAACTGTGAAGAAGAAAGTCCTGGCTATCTGCTTCCAAGAAATCAGTTGTTGAAAGCCCTATGGAACAGAGTTCTAATGCAAGGCACCATCAACTGCAATTTAGAATATACTCTGCACGTAACTGAGCTGTTATGTTCTATTTTCAGAAAACAAAGTAGGCAATTTTGGGCGTCAAGTGACATTTTTTTATTTTATGCACCCAAGAAAAACATTTTAACATACAAAACACATTGGTTCTGTGGTAGCAAAAGCAAATATACTATAGGGCTATTTGGTGTTTTGTTGTTGTTGTTTGCCGTCGAGTCGGCCCCAACTCATAGTGACCCCTCCTTGGGTTTCCAAGGCATTATCACTACAGAAGTAGGATTGCCCAACCTTCCTTCCGAGGAGTGGCTGGTGGATTTGGTAGGGTCAGATATTTTCCCAGGATTTCACCAAGCAAAGGAACAGGAGAATGGTACCAAATTGCTCAGGTATGCATACTGCTTTCCTTTGTATTCAGAGAAACCCAATTCTTTTATAACAGAGTCATGGCTGGTTACATAATTTGCAGGACCAGTGCAAATGAAAATGTAAGGACCGATCTTTGTTCAAAAATATAAAATGTTCCCAATGTCTCTGTCTCTACTTGTCATGCTTTTTACTTTTCTTTCTTTTTTTTTTTTTTTTT
>NW_006922100.1:1301634-1307235 GCF_000298275.1 Orycteropus afer afer | reverse complement strand
GGAAGGTTGGGCAATCCTACTTCCGTAGTGATACTGCCTCGGAAACCCAAGGAGGGGTCGCTATGAGTCAGGGCTGACTCGACGGCACATAACAGCAACAGCATAACATTGACTCAGGAATACTTCCCTGGTTTGGCACCCACCAGCAGTTCCTAGTTTCTCCTTACCACCAGTCAACTTTAGGGAAGTCAATGGCCTGCCTTCTCCCACCCAGGGCTAATGTTGGTTGGCTACCAACAAAGGTTGCAACCTCTGCTCTGGGGCATGCACTTGGTTGGGGAATGGGCAAGAGCCAACCCAGAAGAGGGAAGGCTTCTGGAAGACTACTGCCATGGCCCAGCTCATGACCCTGTGGGGTGCACATACCTCACACTCCCTATACCCATGCCTGGCTTCCTGCCAGGGGAGGAGGGAGGCAGCAATTACTGAGTGGACCTGGGGAGTGGCAGAACTAATAGGTCTTAAAGACTAGGTGGCAGGAAGCAGGAAGGAGGCAGGAAGAATGTGAAAGACTGGATGCCCTTGAGCTCAAGCCCAAGCCTCAGGGTGGGGTTCCTTGTCCCATTGGAATTTACTTACCAAACACAAAGAGCAACTGCAGAACACTAAACTCCTTCAGAGTCCAGGGCCTCTGTGACTGCTTTGCTCTGTTCACACATCCATGAAACTAGCCATGACCAATATGCTCCTGAGGTAAAATATGAACAAGGAAAGAAATGCAACTTACCAAGATAGAATTAAATTGGGTTCCCAACTGTGCCAAGCAAAGGAATAGGGTGAAGTGAGGTAGAGATAATCAAATTCTGAATGTGAATTCAGAGTTACAACCTTAATGCCTTTCCAAAGTAGAAGAACTCTTACTCTGGAGCTACAAAGGAAGGGTGTATGTACTGTGAGGCAGCTCTGCAGAGTGGTGGTTTGGTAAGTGCTGTTACCCACAGGTCTTTCTATAAATTGAATTTGGTTAAGCCTTAAAGTACTCCCAGGATGAAAGGGAATACATGTGAGTCAGAGTCATATAAGGATTGAAAATGCCTTTTGGTATCAGCCACACTAAATTTGACTTCTTTTGTGACCACCTGTCCTTGGGAAAATTATTGTGTATCTCTGAATGTTAGTTTTCTTATTTGTAAAATAAATAGGAATCATACTTCTGAGTTCTTGTGAAGCTGGATGTATTAAAATATATGATTTTTTTTTATTTTTAAGACATCCATAACTATAGGAAAAGGCGCCCTGGTGGCATAATGATTAAGTGCTCAGCTGCTAACCAAAAGGTGGGTGGTTTGAACCCACCAGCTGCTATGTGGGAGAAAGATGCGGTAGTCTGCTTCTATAAAGATTTACAGCCTTGGAAACCTTATGGGGCAGTTCTGCTTTTTTTTTTTTTTTTTCTTTTTTGGTAACTGCTGGAGCTAATAGTTGCTAATGTAATTATGGTTGTTAGGTATCCTTCAGTTGGTTCCGACTCATACTGATCCTATGGAAACAGAATGAAACACTGCCTGCTCCTGTGCCATCCTCACAATTGTTGCTATGTTTTTAATTTTCCTGTTCAACAGCCATATTAAAAAAAAACAAAAACAAAACAAAACAAAATACTCACTGCCATCGAGTTGAGATAATGATTAAAATATCAGCTCTTAAGTCAGAAATTAGGGTCAAAACACTAGCTCTTTAACTGAAAAATTAGGGTCAAAACCCTACATTTTTGACTTCCTATCTAAGTCACCTTGAT
This sequence comes from Orycteropus afer afer, assembly GCF_000298275.1. Lineage (NCBI taxonomy): Eukaryota > Metazoa > Chordata > Mammalia > Tubulidentata > Orycteropodidae > Orycteropus > Orycteropus afer. The sequence continues at coordinate 1,305,497 of NW_006922100.1, read as the reverse complement.
GGAGTCATTTTCATTATGAGTATTAGTTTATAAAAGCTTATTACTTTTAAAAGTTTATTATTATTGCAATAACAACCCAACAACCCATCCATGTGGTTCTTCTAATATTGAATGTCCTGCTAAAATAAATATAAAAAGTTTTTCATGTTGTCTGAATCACAGTAAGTTCTTTACAAATTTTTGTTGGTTTCATTTTCATTTTTGCTACTGGAGCAAACTCAGAGAGAGGACACTTGAGGTTTTTGTCAGTGGGCTTGGATGTGATCTTGCCCCCCTTTTCCCCTTTTCTGATGTGTAGTATATGCAGCATAGTAGTAAGCCTGACTGCATGGCAGAAAATCTGTGAGATAAAATGAAAGATGATATGCAAAGATTTTTTCGGGAAATTAATAGGTCTAAATGCATTTTAAGTATATTATGATTGCTAAAAGTACTACTTCATAACTGTTGAAGGGAAATAAAAATAGATTATATCAGTAGCAATTATGGATAATATTAAAACAAATACAAATGCGACCTTCCTGAAGGGTAAATAAAATTTTTTTGCATGGTTACATGGGAAATTTAAAGTTAAAAAAATAAAATCCATATGTTTATTAAATAAATACACCCACTTTGGGCTAAAATAAAGACAAGTACAAGGTGGTAGAGAATTAAAAATAAAGTTGCCCACAATCCTCTTTCTCCTTCCCTTCCCTGAGAAAGCTGTTAACATTTTGGTGGAGGCAAAACTTTCCTGAAAGATATTAAGCCCAAAGAACCAAAGGACAGATGCATACTGATTCTTTTCTTAGAAAGGAATAGATCTTGATTGTTCATATTCACATCTGAAGTTTAGAATGTCATGTTGATTCTTCATGGTGTGAAAAATGCCATTGCATTAGATGAAATTTGCCCACCAAACAATAAGCATGGGAAAATACTGCCTTTTGTGTCCTCTGCAAATCACAATCAGAAATCTCAACATGAGACACTGTAGGAAATTCCTGTGCTGGAAGACAACATTGTTCAGTGGAAAGGGCAGCAGAAGAAAATTCCAGGGGGCCAGAGTGCTATCTGCAACATGTAGCCATGACATTAGAGAATGCTGAATTTAAAAAACTTATGTTGACCAAGCCTACTTTCTCATTGCAGTAAGTCCCTGGATTAGGAATGTCTGCATTATAGATGACTGCTATTCACTTTAATACTATAGAAATTTGCCCTGACTTTGAAATGACTCAACCTAACCCTATTCACAACAAATTTTTTATCATTATCACCTTCATTTGCTCCACTAGCAGCTTTTAATCATTTAAAAGTTTTGGCTCCTTTTCTTGTACTAAAGTAAGTCTAAATTAGAACTGTATGCACCTGTTCCAATTTACCTACAAATTCAACTTAAAGACACGCTTAGGCATGGATTTCATTCATAACCCAGAGACTACATGTATAAACCAAACAAAACCCATTGTTGAGTTGATTTTAACTCATGTTGTTAAGTGCCGTCGAGTCGTTTCCGACTCATAGTGACCCCATACACAGCAGAACGAAACACTGCCCGATCCCGCGCCAGCCCCACAATCCCTGCTATACTTGAGCCCATCATTGCAGCCACTGTGTCAATCCATCTCGTTGAAGGCCTCCCCCTCTTTCGTTGACCCTCCACCCTACCAAGCATGACATCCTTCTCCAGGGAATGGTCCCTTCTGACAACATGACCAAAATAGGTGAGACGAAGTCTGGCCATTCTTGCTTCCAAGGAGCATTCTGGCTGCACTTCCTCCAGGACAGATCTGTTCGTTCTCTTAGCAGTCCATCGTACTTTCAGCATTCTTCGCCAGCACCACAACTCATAAACATCAACTCTTCTTCGGTCTTCCTTATTCATTGTCCAGCTCTCACATGCATACGAGGTGATTGGAAATATCATGGCTTGTGTCAGGCGCACCTTAGTCCTCAATGAGATATCCTTGCTCCTCAGCACTTGAAAGGAAAACCTTATGAATAGCAAAGAATTTTAACTCATAGTGACCCTATAATGACCATATATAGAGAAAGATAAGATACTGGAAGACTATGAGATGAGAAGGGGCATTCCCAAACTCTTGTAGGGTTAGACTATAGCAGTTGGAAAACTTAAGTTTCTGGTTTTCTTTCTGTTAAAGGAGCTAGATATAAATATGGAATAGAGAAACTAGGATGGAAGTAGGCCAGAGGTAGGCCATGGTCCTTAGAGTATGGGTGAAGAAAGGAGCAAGCTGGTCATTATATGTACTTTAGTTGTGCTTGGCAAATAGAGCAAGTAAGAGAGTTTGGGAGTGGGATCTTGTGAACAGTGATCCCATCTCCAGGGACTCCAAATAAATTTATATAATTTGTGATAAAACTGAGATGATTATTAGGGTTATTATAAGTACCTTAGTAAATACAGCAATTTTTACATGATAATATCCAAATCATAGTTATTTTACTTTCATCTCTGAGGCCATTTTAAGGATTCTTTTCTATTCCTTATTTAAAATAGTATACATAGGTCCAGTATAGGTACATATTGGTACTTTCTCACCATAGTATAGAAGAAATCTTAATGTTAATTGGTGGCTGCTTAATATTTAACACTAAACTCTCCTTTCTCAATTAAAGCATTTGAAGAATGAAAACCACACTAAGACAGTACATGACATGATATTATATTATAATATTATTCATGAGGACTAGGGGAACAGACTTAGTAATCATCATTGTATATCCTCACAGACTATATCAATAAAAGACATTTATATTAAAGGTTTACAACCATAAGTCTCACAAATACATGTCTTGCTTTTTGATACTGATTTTGAAATGGATGAAATCAATTTGAGTTTTAGTTCTGTTACACATACCAAATTCTATATTTTTGCTCAGAATTATAGGTTTGGCAAACCTTTCAATTGTTGACACTATAAAATTACATATTGCATTTAATTATTTGTTGTTTTGTGCCTTCTAGTTGATTCTAATTCACAGTGACTCTTATAGGATAGAGTAGAACTGCACCATACATAGGCTTTATACTTTATCTTTTCTCATGCAGAGTAGTTGGATGAGTTCAAGCGCTGAACTTTCAGTTAACAGCCTAGTGATTAACCATTGGATTATTAAGGCTCCATATTTATTCATTACAAAATTCAAGACATTGATTTTTGAAGTTTTCTGTAATACAGTATCAATATCTCAAGTATTAAATTTGTGGCAATAAATTTAATTTATATCTAAATTTTGCTTGCAATCCCACATACTTTGTGTAACTTTCACAGGCTTATGATAGCCTTATATACACCATCTCTTCTGTACTCCCTACATTCAACAAAAGAAAAGTCCTTATTTTGTATGAATTAATGTGATTCTGAAGGTTCTAAAACTCAGGATTTGAAGCCCTTACAGAGGCGGGAAGGCAAGGAGAGGACAGAAAAGGCAAAGGGGACTGGAACAGATCGAGGAGTCAGCTGTAGGGTCCCAGGTGAGGCAAGGGAACCCAGGCCATGCTCCACAAGCAGCGAGGCAAGAAAGCAGGGAGAGGACAGATAAGGCAAAGTGGACTGGAACAGATTGAGGAGTCAGCCATAGGTATCCAGGTAAGGGTGGTTGGGGAGGTTTCCAACAGCTAAGGAGACAAACATGTCTGTTGGTTTGTCCTACTGTGGTGATGTGTTGCTGTGAGTCTTGAGGCTGTGCCACTGGTGTTTCAAACCCAGTGAGGTGAACATGGTGCACAGGTATCAGCCGGCTTGCAGACTGAGACAGCCTAGGAAGAAGGAGGAGGCCGTCCACTTCTCAAAGAATTGGCCAGGGAAAACCTTATCAATAGCAGAGAAACACTGCCTGATACATTACTGAGC
>NW_006922100.1:1298054-1300674 GCF_000298275.1 Orycteropus afer afer | reverse complement strand
GAGACCATCTAAAGAATAGACTTGATGCATTGAACACCAATGACAGAAAACCAGAAGAATTGTGGGATGACATCAAGAGCATCATCCATGAAGAAAACAAGAGGTCACTGTGATAGGTGGAGCTGTGGGTCAACTTGGATGGACCACAATTCTGTGTGGTTTAAGTTGTTGTGATGTGGTTATTCCCATGATGGGATTAGATAATTATGTTTTGAGCAGCCAGTCTGTTGAAAAGGAATTTCCCTAGGGGTATGGCCTGATTTCAGTATTATCTATGGACATCCTGGGAAAAGAGACATTCTTCTGTGGATCGGGATTCAGTTGTGATGCCTACAACTGTTCATGAGTGAACAATCCACCATTTGGCCTGAAGATCTTGGATTAATCATTCATTGGAGTCAACAGCCAGTGTACTGCCTGCCAACCTAGAGTTCATCAGCCCCTACAGCTTATAAGTTGGGGAAAGCCTCCATCTTGACATGGAAAAGCCTCCAGCTTGATGCTTGGTCCAGGAACTTTGGACTTGCCAGCTTCTATAAGTGTGTGAGCCATTTTCCTAAGATAAATTTCTCTCTCTCTCTCTCTCTCTCTCTCTATGTATATATATATAAGCTTTACTGGTTTTGTTTCTCTGAGAACCCAGTCTAACACATTTGGTACCGAGAGTGGTTCTAGAGAGACAAAATCATAAGGAGAGGCTTCTTAAATTGGTTCTCTGGTTTGATAAATCTTAAAGACACTAGTGACCCTGCATCTGTTAGTAAAGAGGGCTCTGCTAATCTGTGGCATCAGGTGGCAACATTAATATACAAAATAGCACCACCAATAGATCAATTACTTGTAAGAAGTGAGGCTCTGGGTGATTGAATATTTGATATTTTTCTGCAATTTGTCAGCATAAGGAGTATAAGGAAGCTAGTTTGTTGGTCCTACTTACACTAGACAAAGTGGTGAAAGAGCGAGATGAGCTCAGATCTGCTGAGTCTCAGCTTAAGGGCTGCATAAAAGACCTCAGTGTTTCAGTTGTGCTCTGAAAGAATGCCTTATTTGTTCTAGTAACAGAGCTATATTGGTGAAAACCAAACCCAGAGTCTTATTGTAATGGTGGCTGAATTACAGTGCCAATTAAATTGCCAACCCAGAATGGTGTCTGAAGTTAAAGTGAGGGCATTGATTGGGAAAAAATGGGATCCTGAAACCTGGAATGGGGACATATGGGCAGATAGTCAGGAAGATCAGCATATGGAGCCTGTAAATTCTGTTAATTCCTCCCACCTGAAGAGATTACTGTAAAATTATTATCCTCCCCACCCCAGTTTGATGGGATTAGCCAAGCTGGTCCTGTTGGATCATTGGCTGAGGCAGAGGCCATGGAAGACATTCCTGAATGTTCTCAGGAACTGCCTCAACCACCCATTGTTGCTGCTAGACCGATAACTAAAGTTAAGTCAAAGCGAGCCCCAAAAGGTGAAATAGAAAGTGGGACTGAGGAGGTGATGTGCTACACCTGAAAAGACCTACTTGATGCTGACATGTACAGACAGAAACCTGGAGAATATGTATGAAAATGGCTACTGAGGGTGTGGGATAATGGTGCAAGGAATGTAAGATTGGATCAGTTTGAGTTTATTGATTTAGGCCCACTAAGTATGGATTTTCATTCAGTGTTTCAACTCTAGAGGTTAGGAAAGGATCTAATAGTTTATTTGGTTGGCTTACTGAAGCATGGATTATGCAGTGGCCTACCTTAAGTCTTAAGTCAAATTGAAGTACCAGACGTGCGTTGGTATAATGTAGAAGAGGTATCCAGAGGCTTAGGGAAATTGGCCTGTTAGAATGGATTTATCAGATTAGACCCATAGAGCCAGAAATGGAGAGTCCAGAGGGCATGTTCAGTGGAAACAAGCCATCCTTTTTCCCCAGCTACTCCTGTCATTGGTCAATGGGCTCATGAACAAAGTGGCCATGGTGGCAGGGATGGAGGTTATGCATGGGCTTAGCAGCATGGACTCCTGCTTACCAAGACTGATTTGGCTACTGCCAATGCTGAGTGCTCAATCTGTCAGCAGCAGAGACCAAAACTGAGTCCGTGATATGGAACCATTCCTCGGGGTGATCAGCCAGCCACCTGGTGGCAGGTTGATTACATTGGACCACTTCCATCATGGAAAGGACAGCATTTTGTTCTTACTGGAATAGACACTTATTCTGGATATGGATTCGCATTCCCTGGACACAATGCTTCTGTCAAAACTACCATCTGTGGACTTACAGAATGCCTTATACACTGTCATGGTATTCCACACAGCATTGCTTTGGATCAAGGGACTCACTTCACAGCAAATGAAGTGTGGCAATAGGCTTATGCTCATGGAATTCACTGGTCTTACCATTTCCCCATCATCCTGAAGCAGCTGGCTTGATAGAGCAATGGAATGGCCTATTGAAAACACAATTACGGTGTTAGGTAGATGGCAATACCTTGAAGGGTTGGGGCAATGTTCCCCAGGAGGCTGCATATACTGTAAGCCAGCATCCAATATATGGTTCTGTTTCTCCAATAGTCAGGATTCATGGGTCCAGGAACCAAGGGGTGGAAACAGGAGTGGTACCACTCACT
>NW_006922100.1:1292809-1294205 GCF_000298275.1 Orycteropus afer afer | reverse complement strand
CTGAAAGTACCATGGACTGCTAAAAGAACTAACAGATCTGTCCTGGAGGAAGTGCAGCCAAGATGCTCCTTGGAAGCGAGAATGGCCAGACTTCATCTCACCTACTTTGGTCATGTGGTCAGAAGGGACCATTTGCTGGAGAAGGATGTCATGCTTGGTAAGGTAGAGCGTTGACGATAGAGGGGAAGGCCTTCAACGAGATGGATTGACACGGTGGTTGTGACAATGGGCTCAAGCATAGCAAGGATCATGGAGCTGGCGCTGGATTGGGTGGTGTTTCCTTCTGCTGTGCATGGGGTCGCTATGAGTTGGAAACAACTCAATGGCACCTAACAACAACAACAGATTTTATTTCCTTTAGTAATTGTTTGTTATAATAAAAATTGATATTAATACTATTGGAAAAAGATGTTTTATTGAACCTAATGGTGATCATGACATTAAAGCCAAGAATGTTACTTAATAAGCAATGTTCATGGGGAGCTCTGGTAGTGTAGTGCCTAAGGCACTTGATTGCTAACCAGAAGGCTGGTGGTTCAAATACACCAGCCCCTCCTTGGAAGGAAGGGTGGGCAACCTACTTCCGTAGTGATACTGCATCAGAAACCCAAGGAGGGGTCACTATGAGTAGGGTCCCACTCAGTGCACATAACAACAACAACAACATGATACAAGCAAGGGTAAGGGAATATAAAAAAAATGTCATTTCCATCATTAAGGTTGAAAATCAGGAGACACACCAGACATAAGGGAAATGACAGATAACATCTCACAAGTAAAATCTTATGAGTATAAAATGTGTTCCAATTATGTGTCCCTCCCATTCACTTTGTAGAGGACAGTATGCATGAATCTACACAGAAATATTTTTTATTGAACACTTTCTGTGTGCTGCACATCGACCAAGTAACAAGACAGACCAATTTCATATCTTTGTAAGTTTCTTTCTGCATATGCATATTAGATTTTCAAGGTTTCCTCTTTTATACATTTTTAGTATCAATGGGATGTTATTCTGACCTCCAGGAAATGGGAGGAAAATCTACATTTCCATCTTATTCTCACCTTGTAGCATAGTGATATGTATGTGCAAAGCCTATGGAATTAGGGTCTCTGGGTTCAAATCCTATTTTTATCTCTTGTTAATAGAAAATCTTCGAAAGTTACTTGACTTCTCTTTGCCTCAGTTTCCTAAACTATAAAATGGGGATAAAACAAGACCTACCTTATGATTCTTCTACTTCTTCCTTTTGGCACATAGTAGGTACATAAAAAATCTTATTTATTATTGTTTCCATTTTCTGGAGCTGTCCATCTTTAATTTAGATGAATATACTTGGACAAATCCAACCAAAATATATGGCACCTGTCCTCTGAAGTGAAAGGCCCCCTCCTA
>NW_006922100.1:1291814-1292505 GCF_000298275.1 Orycteropus afer afer | reverse complement strand
TTGTTCCAGTTTTTTTCTTTTTTCGTTTACTAATAAAGCAGAACATTTAAGATATGTGTATCTCCTTTTTAACTTTTCAGACCATCTACTCTCAATTCCACAAACAAAACTGCTACCATGAATTTAGCACTTGATGTAGGCATTTTCAGTCCATTAAAAAAATATTTTTCTACACATGTAGTCATAAAATATGTGTAAAACTAGATTTATCAAATGCAAATTATATAGTAGGAAAATATATCAACTTCCTTTTTTCACTAAGTATCCATTTTTGTTTTACTAATTCATAAGATCCTTCCATATACATGGATCCATTTTATTTATATTATCCATTTCTTTTGATGACAATATAGGTTGTTTCAAAATGTTTCATTATTATAAAAAATGATGCATTAAATATCAAATGTACAAATGTGCATGTGAATGAGTCCATTTAGAGTTCTTACCTTGGAGTGGGATGCTAGGTCATAAAGTATGTTGTTGATGTTGTTGTGTGCTGTGGAGTCGGACCCGACTTATAGAGACCTCTCTGTGGGTTTCTGAGCCATTATCACTACAGAAGTAGATTGCCCAAACTTTCTTCCGAGGAGTGGCTGGTGGGTTTAAACCACCAGCCTTCTGGTCAGCAGTCAAGTGCCTTAGACACTATGCTACCAGAGCTCTTGGTCATAAAGTATGAGTATTTTCAACT
>NW_006922100.1:1278333-1290920 GCF_000298275.1 Orycteropus afer afer | reverse complement strand
TCAATATCACTTTTATTATTTAACACAAAGAGCAATAGTTATAGTAACACCATCCATCAAGCATATTACTTTCTTTATACTAATACCATCTATATTATAATCCAAATTCTAATTGATTCTTGTCCTTCTTTCTGATATATTCTTGGGTTTTCTTTGGCTCATGTGTCTACATGTCTATAACTGCCCAAACACCAAACTCCTTTATATACATTTAATTATTAATAAGTTTGATGAGGTGAATATCTGTTCTTAATTATTCTCTTCAGCTTTTGTTCAGTATTTCTTACATCTTACTTTCAATATGAATTTTAGTATTCAATAATAAAGTCTTTCCAAAATCCCTATTAGGGTGTTTAAGCATTTAATAACATTAATAATGAAGTGGAGCTTATTGAAAATTTACTACATGCCAGCAAAATTGCTAAGCACTTTTAATGGATTATCCTATTTATTTTTATGGGCAAATTTATTCCCACTTTACAGATGGCAAATGTGAACAAAGAGATCATGTAATTTGTCCAAAATTAATAAAGCTAATAATTAACGATTGAAAAAAGTATTTTAAAAATCATATTGTAGATATTTTACTTATTTTTTCCAGAAGTATTCGTTCTTCCTTAGACTAGTATTAATTTACACTAGACTAATATTTTCCAATGGAATGAAGAGTAGTTATCTGTTTATAAATGAGCAAGAATTAAGTTAAGTTTAGAGCATACATAGATTTGGCCAGCTTCAAATAAAAAACTGCAGATTTTAGTTATTCACAAGAAAAAATATGCAATACAATGAATACTACTACTACTACTGGTAATAGATAATGGCAGTGCACTTTGGTTCTTTTTGCCCTGTCTCTTCCTATTTTTTCTGGTAAGAGCACGCTAGCTTTACGTGCAGGGGTTGGTGAATGGGACGCATGAGTCAGACTGGCTAATTGACTTTCTAGACTATAGCCACGGTGATTACTGCAGCAGTCATAAATTAATTTAAGCTGGGCCAATGAGGTCTCCTCTATGTTGACCTGTCCAAGAGCTGACATTTTCCCCGAGAATATAAGGTAAAACACTGTTGGTTGATTAGGCCTGATGGTCTGCAGGAACTTTTAGAATTAGTTTATCTGAAAACAAAACCAAGAAGAAGCAGAAAGTGGAGGGAAGAAGAGATAAGGAGAAAGAAAGGGAGAGGGAGACAGAGTGAGAGAGACTAGATTCTGGTTACAGCATTTGAACATCTGTAGCTAAACCTTGTTCTAGATCTTGGGCTACCTAGTGATAAATTCCAATTATCTTGACTTTTTAAGGTATATATAATTTGTTTTGTTAAGTGATTATTCTAGCCTGTGAAGAACGTTTTATAGCTATTAGCATGTTTAATCCTTATAAAAGCCTGCAGTTATCATTATCTTAAATTTGTGAATGAAATTTTAGGCAAAAGAACCTAAGTGATTCCCACAATTAGTACTATGGTAAACAGGAACTGGAAATTTTTTTTTATCTGACTCAGAAGCCTGTTCCTAACACTGCATTTGTTAGCGATGCAAAACTGATTTTATACAGTCACTAAGTTTCATATGTCAGCAAAATTATTAGAACCAACTTTGAGCATCTGAAATGATTAAGGGAGGATGCCTGACCCCTTGAATGTAGGAGACTTTCTCCTTAAAGGTTCTCCGTAAGTCAATTATTTTTGCCTTAAATTGACTAATTGGGTGATGTGTAAAATGAAATGATTTCAATCCTAAGATAGCCTATTTGTACTATTTAATATTAATAAATACTAGTAATTATAGTAGGAGATCAGGTAGCATAGTGCCTAAGGCACTTGACTGCTAACCAGAAGGCTGGCGGTTCAAACCCACCAGCCACTCCTCGGAAGGAAGGTTGGGCAATCTACTTCCATAGTGACACTGCCTCAGAAACCCAAGGAGGGGTCGCTATGAGTTGGATCTGACTCAATGGCACATAACAATAACAACAATTATAGTAGCAATATTGTCCTCTAGAGGTGGCATTTTTAAATAAAAGACAAATAAAATACTTTTTGGAGCCTCTAATGGTGGATTTAAATCAGGCCCATAATGAAATAATTTCTAAATTATTTAAATTCTTTAGTAACACTAAGTTTTCTCCTCATCATGGAATACTTTTTAAGTTTAAAATAAAGATCAAGCTTAGAGTAGATTCCAAGCAAATACTAATTTCTAACTTCTGAGAGCTCTATACCCTTAAAAAAAATTTCATTACATTAACTATTTCACACATTATCTGCCAGTTAAATATTTAACTGTTAATTATTTGATTGATCATCTTATATTCATAAGACAAGAAAATGAAACAAAATCAAAAGTTAAAACTAACTTAATAAACAAACTAAAAGTCTGTGACCTAAACTCATTATTATTGGTATGTGCTTCGAATATTATTGGCACATCCTTAGTATGTCCACATCAACCTCTCCACAAATGATAAGATTATCTCAGAGGAAACAATTTAATAAGCTGCTTTTTCTCTGGAAAAATGGAATGAAACCTCAAAGACTGTTTCTAAGAATTTCTAAAGGTCAATGTAATAGCAAACACAGAACACCTAGATATTGTGCACAAAATTGCCCTTTAGAAACAAAGAATATAACCAATTAAATGGCTGCTGGATGTCAGCTAATATTGCATATGGTGACATCAGTTGAACTTTGGAGTAACTTTGAGAGAAGGAACTATAATTTCCTCCTGGGTTGATTCTAATGGTAGAATCTATAATGATATATTTTAGGACATAAGTTTGCCTTCAATTAGTTTTACATTTCTCAGGTCTAGAATATTTGATTTCCTTATCCTATGAATTTTAGTGTGTATGCTTGAATCTCTGGTGTCCACATTATGTACCTTTGTTGGAAGTTGCTTTATAAAGGATATATGGGAAGACACAAAGATTTTCCCCTTCCTGTTTTCTGAATGTTATGCCGAAAGGAGACAACATAGCTGATACAACCTAATTTGACACCTCTCCAAGTGACACATCAAGCTATTTTATTGATAGTAATTTGTTATTATTATAAGATGAAATCAAACCCTACTTTAGCAAGGAGAGAACAGTGTCCATCCTGCTTTTTCTCACCTCATGTTGAGATATTTGCTAAATTGGCCATGGTATCATCTCTATTTTTAATTATTATTTGTATTAATTAAAAAATTCATTTTACCTACCATATTATAGATACTCTATAAATCTTGAACACCAAAATTCAATAAATATTTGGCAATAAGTAAACTTTTGTTAAATTGCTTTGATTGGTATAATTCTATCCAATCAAATTCTGTTGTTATGTGCCATTGAGCCAGACCCAACTCATTGCGAACCCTCCTTGGGTTGCCGGGCAATATCACTACAGAAGTAAATTGCCCAACTTTCCTTCTGAGGAGTGGCTGGTGGATTTGAACAGCCAGCCTTCTGGTTAGCAGTGAAGTGCCTTAGGCACTATGCTACCAGAGCTCCTGCAAACACAGACGTTAACAAAACATTTTGCAAAAGATTTCTGGGGAAATGCCAAGTTCTCTCTGGGTCCATAGGCATTTTATTTTAAAGGATTCTTTTTTTTTTTTTTTTTAAAGTTTAAAGAAGTAAGAAAAAAAGTCCTCTTAACAATAGCTACTTGTGAATGAATTAAATGTAGGATATGACAGTTCTATGTTCTAAATCTCTGGTGACATAATGATTAAAGCATTTGGCTGCCAACAAAAGTTCAGCAGTTCAAACTTACTAGTCATTCTGGGGAGTATGATGAGGGAGTCTGCTTCCTTAAAGATTTACAACTTTGAAAAGCCTACGGGACAGTTCTGCTCTGTCCTAAAATATTGCTATGGAGTCAGAATCACCTTGATGGCAGTGGGTTTGGTTTTGAGTTTATGGTGTTAGAGAAATAGGTTAGGTGTTTTAGCAAAATATATAAACCATTCATTGTGTTGATAGAAATTGAACAATTTAGTGAAATAACCCCCCCACCCCTTAATATGCCTGCTTATCTCTTTTCTTGCCCTATAAATATGGTCTGGGGGGAAAAAAAAACTCACTACCATAGAGTCAGGGAGCTCTGGTAGCATGGTGGCTAAGGCACTTGACTGCTAACCAGAAGGCTGGCGGTTCAAACCCACCAGCCACTCCCCAGAAGGAAGATGGGGCAATCTACTTCCGTATTGATACTGCCTTGAAAACCCAAGGAGGGGTTGCTATGAGTCGGGGCCGACTCGACAGCACATAACAACAACAACAACAACAACACCATAGAGTCAATTCCAACTCATAGTGACCCACATTGGGTTTCCAAGGCTGAGAATCTTTAGAGAAGACTACCTCATCTTCCATGGAGCAGCTAGTGGGTTCAAACCACCGACCTTCTAGTCAGCAGTCAAATGCCTTAACTACTAAACCATCAGAGCTCCTTAACCACCAGAGCTCCTTATAGAAAGGAAGGGGATCCTGAATAAGCAGAGCACTACTAAAGAAGAAGAAAGTAGGAGGCCCCACACTTCCTGCTCTCATAACCTACTACATTTATGTCTCATTCTTTGACTACCAAAATCAGGTGATACTTTAGAGTCACTGTTTACATCATGTCCTATTTTGTGGTGCTGTCATTAAAAAAAAAAAAAAAAGCAAAAGGACAAAAAATGAATTATTAAAGGAAATTAATCATTGTTTGTTTTTTAGTAGTTTACATATGTTTCTTAAACATTTATTCATTAAACATGGATTCTGAGAACAGTCCTTCAGAGGTGCACCAGGAAAGTTTTGCGGCAAAAACAGCATTAGAATCTAATGCAAAGGCACTGAAGGACAGTCCTTCATGGAAACATAAATTTAATAAGTTAAAATGAGATGAATTTTAATTGCTTTGCAGTTAAAGTTGGTATGGTCATGAATTCTATTTATAAAATGGTGATTATAAGTTTAAATGTGGCTCAGATTTTCAGTTTTTATCTAATACTAGGAAGAGAATTCAAAATATGTGTTTATTTCACCAGATACTGAGAAAAGACATTTAATTTCATTTAATCTTCACAAAAACATGAATGATATTATTATTAAAGATAAGAAAACTGGGCTTCAGAGAAGATAATTGATGTGTCCATCTGTTACAAAGCTAGCAGAATATTAGGCCTAATACTCAGGTACACAGTAGTACATAGCCCACATTAGTAATCAAAAAAAAAAAAAAACCCTCCTTTCTTGGTCAAAACTTCATACTTTAAACCTTTCTGTTTTAACATTTGCTAAACCTCATGAGTCATTCTTTTTTTGTCTCTAGTGTTTTTTATGATGTCTGATGAGAAATCCCAGGAGTTTTTGACTTATATCATTTTGTTACGCATCTACATGACTGGTAATGGCTACTAACCAAAAGGTCAGTGGTTTGAAGCCACCAGCCATGCTCCATGGCAGAAAACTGGCAGTCTACTTTTGTAAATATTAGTCTTAGAAATCCTATGGGGCAATTCTACTCTGTCCAATAGGGTCACTATGAGCTGGAATGCCCTGATGGCAGCTAGTTTGATTTTTTTTTTTTTTTTGGCAATCTATGTCCTCTAATATCTGTTCTTGAAATTCCCGTCTCTTTCCTTCACTTCTCTGTCCTTCTTGTCCTTTTCTATCCCATTAGTCAGTGAATATCCTCAACCTATTAAAAGTCTATGATAAAAAAACAGACATCCAAGATAATTTACACCTGGAAATTTTCCCATTTTACTGTATTTAATACTTACAATAATTAAGGTAGCCATTTTTATATCTATTCAATGTAGACAAAAAGAATCATACAGAAATCAAGTATCTTCTCTAAGTTCACAGAGCTAGTGAATAGCAGATAAAAAATTCAAATCTAGTAATGACTTCAGAGACTTAAGTATGTCACTTTTGTATATCACTTAAGTATATTACTGTGATGCATCTCTCTGTCTAGTGTGGATACAGGTAAGTGCACCAGTGAGTTTCTGGACACATACTTTCATTATGGATAATGTTCCTTAAGTTCTGACGGTGCCCTGGGCATTTCCCCATTCAAATAAAGGTAAGTTATCCTAGACAGAGAGAAGGGAGCTGCCTTCAATTATTGTATCAGACTTTACATCAATGAAGAGCAAGTTAGCCTTCATCTACTTTAAGTGCTCTAACAAGAGCTTCAAGGATCAGGGATTAGCTTCCATACTGGAATGATATATAATGTCAGAGATATTTGGCAACAAAATTTTCATCAGGTAAATTCAAGGCTTCCTATGAGCAGTAGAAGAAAGAAAGAAACAAACAAAAAAAACCCTATGTATTTATTCTGAGCATGTCAAGGTTCTTCTCTGTATGGGGAGATTGCTATAGAGAGAAGGATACGTTAAGAAGATACTGACTAAATGCAAGTCTTGGTTTTAGGCACTGTCATATGCATTGTATCATTTCAGTGTTTATAGTAATACTTTAAGGAGGATCTTTTTAACAATTCAATTTACAGATTAAAAAAGTGGGAGGGGCACTCAGGGAAGTAACATAGGGTACAGTGGGAATGAGAATTGTTAGTTTAGCCAGTGCTCACAGTCCAGTGCTCACACAAATTCCTCCAATAGTACTTGTGAATCCAAACAAGTTGGCAACTTTTACATTAATCAAACAGTAACTGGATTTCAATGCAGTGATGTGTGAATGTTGGGTATTGTCAGCAGAACTGATACAGGTCTGTTTTTGAGAAGAAAGGTAATCAATAATAGCAAATGCTGTGAAATTCCTCAGGTTTCAGAATTCCTTTATCAGAATGGTGATTGGAGATCAGAAAATACCTGTTTTTCATGTCTGCTTTGTTAGAACATGTTAGATTGGAGTCTTTATTAAACCCTGATCCATCAGGAGTAGATGAATACATGGGAGAAAAGATAGACAATATGCCAGTAAAGTTACTTGAAGAATGAAAGATCCAGGATTTGGCAAAGGAGATAGGCTAACTGGAGAAAAAATGGAAATCAGCAAAAAGAATCATCAGGTGACACAATGATCTTGTTGTTAGATGCTGTCGGGTCAGCTCCAATTCATAGTGACACTGTGTACAACGAATGAAACACTGCCTGGTCCTGTGCCAGTCTCACAATCCTTGCTATATTTGTGCCTATTGTTGCAGCCAATGTGTTAATCCATCTCGTTGAGGGCCTTTCCCTTTTTCGTTGACCCTCCACTTTACCAAGCATGATATCCTTCTTAAGGGAATGGTCCCTTCTGACAACATGACCAAAGTAGGTGAGACGAAGTCTGGGCATTCTCACTTCCAAGGAGCATTCTGGCTGTACTTTTCCAGGACAGATTTGTTAGTTCTTCTGACAGTCCATGGTACGTCCAGAATTCTTCGCCAATATTATAACTCAAAAGCATCAACTCTTCTTTGTTCTTCTTTAGTCATTGTCCAGCTTTCACATGTGTATGAGGCAATTGTAAATACCACAGCTTGGGTTAGGCACACCTTAGTCTTCAAAGAGATATCTTTGCTCCTCAACATTTTAAAAAGGTCTTTTGCAGCAGATTTGCCAAGTGCAATATGTCGTCTGATGTCTTGACCGCTGCTTCCATTGGCGTTGGTTGTGGAACTAAGTAATATGAACTCTTTGACAGCTTCAATATTTTCTCCATTTACTGGGATGCTGCTTATTGATCCAATTGTGAGGATTTTTGTTTTCTTTATGTTGAGGTGCAACTCATATTGCAGACTATAGTCTTTAATCTTCATCAGTAAGTGCTAAAATCACCTTCACTTTCAGCAAGGAAAATTGTATCGTCTGCATATTTCAGTCTATTAACGCATTTCCAATCCTGATGCCATGCACTTCTTCATATACTCCAGCTTCTTGGTTTATTTGCTCAACATACAGATTGAACAATGATCTTATAAGAGAGAAAAAGACATGTGAAGTATGTATTCCAGGATCTAAAGAAACATTGTCAACTTGAAAAGAGAAGGTATGATCTTTATATCACAAAGCACTTCTCTGACCAAGATCTTTATGGAACCCAATCAATATGTCTTTTTGAGAATTTCAGCAATGATAGGGATGTAACTGGGCATGTCATCTGCCCAAGATCATGATTAATTTTGCTTTGAGGTAGACAGACTCTAAATAGAGTGGGGAAAGAATAGATATTTTTATATCTATGCCTCATAGTTTTAACTCAGGTCAGAGTGTAAAGGTTGGGAATGAAAAAATGTTGTGAAAAGTCCATGCTTAGCCACAGAAAGGCAGAAGGAGAGAAATGGGGCCTAGGGAAAGTAGAGAGCAATGGAAATGATAAGAAAGGTGATAGCTTATATTAAACAATCCTGTAGATTTTCACAACTCTCTTTGTATTTGTTTCCCATTGCTAAGGTACTATAATAGACAAAGGCATTGCAGATTCTGGATTTTTATAAGCTTTATTGATTTCTAATTTTGAAATGCAGGCCAGATTATGTCACTTCTTTCTATTTCAGTTCCCTCATCTGTAAATTGCTGTAATTAATTTGCACCAACTTTATTACTTTTATTTTTGTAAATTAAACAAGCCCACACATATGATATGTATAGAAACGAAAAAACATTTACATGTCATTTTCTTCTCATTCTTTTGCATTTCGTAGGGTAGAGAAACCAAGTGTAAAGTGAAACTAAATTTGAAATGTGAAAATTACTTAAGAGATAAACAGAAAATAATATACGCAAACTCAAAGAGGACAAAAAGTTTACTTTTGAACAAATAAAATCAGGAGACTCCCAAAGGGGGCCAGCTGAGTGGAACTCACAAGCTGGATAGATGAAGAGAAAGACATTCACTTGTATATATTAAACAATTTATATAAAATATAGAAAACCACAGTGTTCTGTAAAGAAAGAAAAATTAATAATTTGTGATAAAGATAACATTTTTTAATATGTGGAAAATAATTTATACAACAATTGGTAGTTAGACAAATAGCTGAAATTACACTAATTAATTTTCAGAAAATTGTCATGGACATGAACAAAGATTTAGAAGAATAATAGTTATGGCAAATTATCATTTTGGAAAATTGAGAACCAAATTAAATGTCTAAAGACAAAGGATTAGTTAAATAAAGTATATAGCCATAGAATAAAATTATGCATCATTCAAAATATTAATAATATAAACCAAAAAACCAAACTCACTGCCATTGAGTTGGATCCAACTCCTAGTAACCCCTCCTTGGATTTCGGAGGCAGTATCACTGCAGAAGTAGATTGCCCAGCCTTCCTTCTGAGGAATGGTTGGTGGGTTTGAACCAAGACTTCTGGTTAGCAGACAAGTACCTTAGGCACTACACCATAAGAGCTCCTAAAATAATAATATATAAAATATAATATGGACATATATTCATGATATATTTAGTTTAAACACTATAAAATTATATGTAACATATGATTCCATTTAGAATTTATATTATTTCCAATTTATAACTAGAAGAATCAAAACCAATATTTAACTACTATTAGCTCTAGATTGTAGAAACATCTAGGTAATATTAATTTTTATGTTTATATCTGTATTTTCTAGATTAAATTTTCTTGTAATTAATATATATTTTTGTGAAAAAAAGAAACAATAGAAGTTATGCAATACAAAGAAATCACTTGAATAATATGCTTGTACAAAATATCACCTTAAAATATAGGTTCTATTTTTTCTGTTATTTGCTCTTCTACTTTAATTTTGGAGAGGACTGTGAATGATGCATGAGACTCTTCCCTTGCACACCAAATTGACAGCTGCTAATATACTACTTGCTTTACTCCTTACAGATCCACCCAATTCTGTACATTCAATCACACACTGGAGAATATCCCAAAGGGCTGAAAGGCACAGTTTCTTGAGATACATAACATTTTAGTAAGAATCTTCAAGGAATATTCTTTGTTTGCTTTATTGTAACTCTTCTTGTTTTACTCTCCTTTGGATAACTGCTTCCCTAGAGCTTTAAGAAAATTGTATTTTCCTCCCAACTTCCCTTTAGAGATGAGTAGACTTATAGAACCATTGTGTGCATCATGTTGCCATCAACTTGATTCCAACTCATGGGACCCCATTTGTCACAGAGTAGAACTGTGCTCCTTAGGGTTTTCTCTGCTGTAATCTTTACGGAAGCAGGTTGCTAGCCATTTCTTCTGCAGTGCTGCTGTAGGTTCAAATTACCTACCTTTAGATTACCAGTCAATTGCAAACCATTTGTGGCACTCAGGGGCCTCTATGAGGACCAAAAATCCAAACAAAATCCACTTACGACACATCAATTCCAATTCTTAGCAACCCCCCACAGGTTTCCAAAGCTGTAAACCTTTGTAGAAGTAGATTGCCTCATCTTCCTCCCATGCAGCGGCTGATGGGTTTGAGCCACCTGCCTTCTGGTTAGCAGCCCAGTGCCTTAAACAGTGTGCCACCAGAGCTCCTCTATGCATACAGAAGCATTTTGTCATTCCTAGCATGCTCTGTAGCTGTGGTTGCATCTATTTTGTAAAATTATTTTATATCATTGTTCTGGTTGCCTAGTACCACTCTGACAAGAACATACCACAAATGGGATGGACTTAACAAACAGGAGTTTATTCTCTCACAGTTTGGAGGCTTTAAGTTCAAGTTCAAAGTGCCAGGCTCTAGAGACTGTGTGAAAACCCCTCAACCTTTGGGTCTGGCTCTGCCTTCTGCTCCCGGCCCACTGGAGCTAGAAGTGTTTCCTCACTCAGACAGCTGCTGGCTGCTGAGGCTGACAAACCCAAAGTTGACAAGTAAAAAGGCACAGCCACATGGCAGGCCATTAATTCAAGTCCATTGTAAGTCCCAACGTCATCAGAGCATGGCAGGCTGCTGAACAGTGACACGGCTACATGCAAGATTCAATCCATAAGCTAGAGACCATTCCCAAAGCTGCTTCTTATATGTAGGAAGCAAACCACATAGCCAAAGCAGCTACTCAGCTGCTTATGGTAGATCCCACCATGGAGTTGATTGCCAGTCTCATCATGGGGAATAACTACCACCAGCTGCCCAGCCACTCAACCAGGCCAGCCAAGTTGACATACAACATAACCACCACAATCATTAACTATTCTAATTCTGCTAAATGAAACCTATCCATCCTTTATCACTGTCTAGCTTGTGCCTTTCTCTCTGAGGTATATACTCTAAGTACCTACAGGATAACATATTATGCAAAATCCATAGCATATATATCTAAAATGAACATTTTTCACTCTAGAAAAATTGTATGTTTCATGAATTGCACTGCCATGTAGGCAGTTAAATAAGCTGGAATTCTAGAAATTAATCCTATAAAATCTCCTTTTCTCAGCCCTAACTGGTCAATTTTCTCTAATTAATATATTTTAAATCCAGCCAGCTTACTCTAACTCTATTGCCATGGTGATAATTGAATTATTTATTATTTTTATCTTTATTATTAAAATTGTCTGGAAATCTAGTATTACTGAATGTAGTTCATTAATTTGTGACAAAAGATCATCTTGTCCAAAATGGCAATAGTGGCAAGGTCAAGAAACCCTATATATCTCATTATTCCATACACTTATTATTGTTATTAGATGACTTATATTTTACTATATAACAAACTAAACCATAAGGTAGTGACTGAAAAAAAAGCAATATATTTAGCTAAGGATTCTCTGGGTCAACAATTTGTGCAGGGACCCACTTCCGATTCTTTAGATGATATTATCATCTCAGGTCATGCATATTTGTTCTAAGTCACCTGAAGCCTGCCGATTGTGGCAGGAATGCCTTAGTTCTCCTCCAGGTGGTGTTTCATCCTTCACTAAGCTATCTAAGAGTCATGAATGTGGTTTTCATAGGACTCCAAGCCCAGTAAGAGAGCACCTCCCAATGCACAAATATATTTAAGCTTCTGCTTGTGTCAGGTTTGCTAATGTCTCATTGACCAAAACAGGTCACATGGCCAACCCTAACTGAATGGCTAGAGAAATCAGACATCATCTTGATGGCCTAGTGTATATTGTGTTTTAAACTGAATGTCCAGAGGAAGATATTGACAATACACAAATGAACCTAATGTAAACAAAATGTAAAACTACAGGGACAGAAGCAGTTGAAACAGGAACATTATGAATTGGATGTTTGACTTCTCTATAATCCAGTCCACCTTTGGCTTACTTCCAAATCCTGGAAACATGCCCTGCTATGCTTAAATCCCCAAATATGTAGTGCTTGGTATAAAACCACCAAAGATCCTTTTCATTATATTATAATAGAGATATCTATACAAAACAAACAAACAAACAAAAACAACTTACTGCCATCAAGATGTTTCTGATTCATAGTGACCCCCACTGGGTTTCCAAGGCTGTAAATCTTTATGGTAGTAGATCACCCTGTCTTTCTTCCATGGAGCAGCTGGCAAGTTTGAACAACTGATCTTCCAGTTGGCAGTCAAGTGCCTTATCCACTATGCCATCTATGGTACTTCAAAAGTCAATGAGAAACTTCGGTAATATGATATGACAAGTATGATCAACCTTAGTTAATATGATCAACAAAAATTGAAGAAAC
>NW_006922100.1:1277517-1278183 GCF_000298275.1 Orycteropus afer afer | reverse complement strand
GGATTGTGGACTTTAATTTGAACTTTTACTCTACCCCTTCATCAAGGTTGATTTGTCCTATGTCCAAAACTCAGAATGAGAATAGCTAATTCAAGAAAAGTTTTCATATTTCTGGGTTTATGGGTACTTTTGGTTTAATTTGTAGACGCTCCAAAATCACACATTTATATTTTAGGTGAGGCCTTTTATGGAAAAATTTGTAATTACATTAATTTTTAAAACACATGAATTTATTAAGATATAAAAGAAAATATATGTTATCCATTTAGACCATACCCTTCACCACATTAAAAAAAGAACTCACTGCCATCAAGTTGATTCCAACTCATAGCCACCCTCTTTGAGTTTCTGAGGTGGTAAAACTTTACAGAAGTAAATTGCCCAGTTTTCTTTCCCTGGAGTGGCTGGTAGGTTTGAACCACCTTCTGGTTAGCAGTCAAATGCCTTAGGCACTATACTACCAGAGCTCAAGTTGGATCTGACTCATAGCGACCCCTCCTTGGGTTTCTGAGGCATTATCATTACGGAAGTAGATTGCCCAACCTTCCTTCCGAGGAGTGGCTGGTGGGTTTGAACTGGCAGCCTTCTGGTTAGCAGTCAAATGCCTTAGGCACTATGCCACTAGAGCTCCCATATATGTGTATATGTGTGTGTATGTGTATGTGT
>NW_006922100.1:1234530-1277417 GCF_000298275.1 Orycteropus afer afer | reverse complement strand
ATTGTCATTTAAATGATGCAGGATATAATTTTTTGTATAGGTTGATAGTTTTATTTTATTTTACTATAATGGTAGATCTAATTAAATTTAAATGGTTATATGGATTTAATTAAAATTTATCAAAAGAGAAAAAATTTTTCAGTGGTGAGCATCTCCTACTAATTATCTAAAAGAGTAACTATGAAGTTGTTTTGATGTTCATGTTTGCATTTCTTGTTAGAGGCCAGATTCTTGATGAACAAGCTCCAAATAATTGTACTCTTTCACATAACCTTACTGCATAGTGTTCAGCTCTTTAGAAAACAGAGGGAACTAAATAATGTAGTTCAACCTTCTTACTTAAAAAATGGAGAAATGGAAGTCCAAAGACTGAGTTATTAACTCTAGTCTGTCTTTACATATGATTTAAAACTTCCTGGGGTCAGGCACTGAATTTTTATTGTTGAACATTATATTTCTACCCCTTAGGCCAGGATTCTTTTACATTTTCTGAATGAATAAAAAAAATTCTTCATTGTCACAGAGAGTTAGACATCTGAATGATACCATAATCTCAGACTCCCAGATAATTGCAAACTTCTCCAAAATCCATTCATAAAAACATTTATTAAGGAATTATCTTGAGTCAGGAAGAATTCTAGGTACTTTATATTGTATATATTAAAAATCATATGTAAAAATAAGGGTTTACCTTTTCACATCCTACATTGATAAGTATTTCAGAAGTATCTCATTCAACAGATTGGGAAACTGAGACACAGAGGGATTCAGTACCTTGCGCCAATGTTATTCAACCAGGAAGCAGTGGCATTAGATTTAAACCTCAGCAATGAGTGTTCTTAACCTCTCCACACCAGGATATTAGAGTTGTGCAATAAAGCCCTTCTACTGTGGAAAATGAAGCGCTAGGAAAGAAAGTAACTCATTGAATATCAATATGCTCTTGACACAAATGGAAAAATATGTATTTTTTTAAGTTCAAATATTCTTTCTGTTCATAACAATGGGAGGCAATATTAATTTCTTGAAAATCTAAATGGTTCTAGAAACCATGCTTAAAATTCAAATGATACTGCCTTTTCAATCAAAAAATTACAGGGAAAATCCCTTTACCACTGGAAATCAATCATTTCTAAGTGAACGAGCCAAACAGAAGTGGTGACTTTTCAACTGAATTAATTTTTACTTCACAGTTTTACATTGTACTTTAGAAGAGAATAAAACATTGACTTTACTGAAACTACTTATAATCAATTTTATTTTGAATGGAGAGCTAAAGTAGAGGGATGGATATAAATTTAGCTTTTGCTGACTTCTATACCTTTTCCATTTGGAATCCTTAACAATACCATTTTAAATTTGGATTCATTTTTGAAAATATTTTCAGCACAGTTTATTTACTAACAGTACAGTAGGTTCTGTAACAATAATTTAAATGAATGGATGCAGGATTATAGCATCTCCAGATATCCTTATATGAAACTTATCAAAAGATGTCTTCTGAAGAGCTGATAAGGAAATAAATACATATTCAAAAGAAGCAGAAAACACAGATTTAAAAATAATTAGTGCAATGTGGTGATATGCATACGAATGTTGTTAGCAATTCAGAAGAATGGGGTACTAGCAGATAAAGGGAACTAGAAGCTGGAAAAAGTGGTTTTGATTTTGCTCCTTTCATCTGTTAGCTGTGGGCTTTGCTGAAACTTAATTTTTCCATCAGTAAATATGATTTTATCTGACACACAATAATCATGAAATGCTTTCTAAACATGTTAAGTAGGTCAATACATAAATTAAAAACAAACAAATGAACAATTCTATGTCTAGAACTTCCCATTCCTACAAATCTTCTCCTTTGTTATAGGGGCTCAGGAGCCTCTACCATACAAAATACATCTAGGTATATTGAGAGATGCTACAACAAAATAGCTAACATGCTTTCAATGCTTTCTTTTTTCTTTGCAGTTTTCAAATGAATTACTTTAAAACCATTTTTCTTTTTAAATTTAAGTGTGTTTTTATTGAAACTCAATATGTGTTTACCAACATTTCTAGACCATAACACTGCCTTGGCCTGTCTTTCTTCAATTTTCACTTGAAACTATGTTACTCACTAAGAGACTTGAAGTAGTTTCTTATTAGGTTGAGAATAAAAAAAAAAAAAAACGAAAGAAAGAACTTAGTAGAGATTTCTTTTTTTTGTTAAGACCTTTTGCTGTCTGATTTAGCTTGAGAGCTTTCCAGCTGGAGTGCCTGCTCCACCCGCAAGAGACACATATGCCTGTGTAAAGTTATTTATTTCTGAACTACACATGCCTTCTTTCATGTCTGGAGAGGGACCATATTTCCTCTGGCCTCAGTAAGTGTGATTTAATTCTATTTGGATAGCTCTTTGTTTAAACCTCAATAGAACACTGCAAGAAGCAATACTGAGGTTCTAACTCAATAGAATATTTTCACTGGGTTCTTGAAAATATTGTCCCTTGGTAGAATATTGCCTGATTTTTAGTCTGCAAAGATATACTGAACATTATTATTCAATAATACATGTGCCTTTGTGTATTTTTCTACCTCTATCCTCTTCAATATCTTAAATAATAACTTTCACATTTGTTGTTGTTTTTCGGTGCCATCGAGTCAGTTCCTACTCATAGCTACCCTATGTCCAACAGAACAAAACACTGTCTTGTTTTGTGCCAGCCTCACAATCCTTGCTATACCCAAGCTCATCATTGCAGCCACTATATAAATTCATCTCATTGAGGGCCTTCCCCATTTTCGTTGACCCTCCACTTGACTTGATGGAAATGAAAGATGAGCAGACACACCCTGATGGAATTGCCCCTGAAAACATGCCCCCACCAAAAGAAAGCAATTTATATCCATGGGGATTATACTGCCACTGAGTTATTGGATCTGGCCTCCAAGTTCTGCCAGAAATGGTGTGAATCTATAGTGGTTGGGCAGTTGCAGATCTGGAATATGAGGGTAGAAGGTATTATCCTCTCAGGAGTTGTCATTTTTGTTAGGTGCCATTGAGTCAACTCTGACTCATAGTGATCCTATGTACAACAGAACAAAACACTGCCCTGTCCTATGCCAGCCTCAAAATCCTTGCTATATCTGAGCCCACTGTTGCAGCCACTGTGTCAATCCATCTCGTTAATGGCCTTCCCCTTTTTTGCTGACACTCCACTTTACCAAGCATGATATCCTACTCCAGGGAATGGTCCTTTCTGACCCCATGACCTAAGTAGGTGAGGCAAGAAGTCTGGCCATTCTCGCTTCCAAGGAACATTCCAACTGCACTTCTTTCAGGACAGATTTGTTAGTTCTGTTGGCAGTCCATTTTTAGTTTTAGTATTCTTCACCAACACAACACAAAAGCATGAACTCTTCTTCAGTCTTCCTTATTCATTGTCCAGCTCTCATAGGCATATGAAGTGATTGAAAATACCATGGCTTGGGTTAGACACACCTTAGTCTTCAAAGTGACATCTTTGCTATGTAACACTCTAAAGAAGTCTTTTACAGCATATTTCCCAGTGCAATACAACATCTGATTTCTTGACTGCTGTTTCCATTAATGTTGATTATGGAAACAAGTAATATGAAATCTTTGATGACTTCAATCTTTTCTCCATTTATTATGATGCTGCTTATTGGTCCAGTTGTGAGGATTTTTCTTTTCTTTGTGTTGACATGTAATCCATACTGAAGACTGTAGTTTTTAATCTTCATGAGCAAGTGCTTCACTTTCAGCAAGCAAAATAGTGTCGTTTGAATATCGCATGTTGTTAATGAGTCTTCCTCCAATCTTGATGTCATGCTCTTCTTCATATAGCTCAGCTTCTTGGACTATGTGCTCGGGTTGAATAAGTATGGTGAAAGGATACAACCCTGATGCACTCACTTCTTGATTTTAAACCATGCAGTATCCTCTTGTTTTGTTTGAATGACAACCTCCTGGTCTGTGTACAGCTTCCTCATGAGCATAATTAAGTGTTCTGGAACTCCCATTCGTCTCAACATCATTCATATTTTTTATGATCCACAGAATTGAATGCTTTTTCATAGTCAATAAAACAAAAGTAAACATCTTTTGATATTCTTTGCTTTGAGCCAGGATCCATCTGATATCAGCAGTGATATCCCTCATTCCATGTTCTCTTCAGAATCCATCTTACATCCTGGAAACTTCTTGTCAATATACTGCTGCAACCATTTTTTTAATGATCTTCAATAAGATTTTACTTGTGTGTGATATTAATGATATTGTTTGATAATTTCCACATTCTGTGGGATCACCTTTCTTTGGAATGGGTACAAATATGGATCTCTTCTTTTTTAAAAATAAATAAATAAATTATTTTGTTGTGCTTTGGGTGCAAATTTACACAGCAAACTTGTGTTACATTCAACAGTTCATGCACATCTGATTTCACAGCCCAATTACTGTCCCCAACCATAAAAAAACTCCCCTCCTCTCTCCTCCCTATGACTACCCTCTCCCTGTGCTCTTCTTATCTATGCATTCCTGTCTGTCCAGCTTTTGCATATGGGAGTGCTACCCCTTTGGTGTCTCATGGCTGATTGATCCAAGGGTGCATCTCCCTAGAGTAGGTGGGTGCTTTGATCTGGGGTAGATGTTCTGTATGTAGGTCTTTCTACTGTTGGGCTGAGACCCAATCAATATAGATCTCTTCTACTCAGTTGGTCAG
This sequence comes from Orycteropus afer afer, assembly GCF_000298275.1. NCBI lineage: Eukaryota > Metazoa > Chordata > Mammalia > Tubulidentata > Orycteropodidae > Orycteropus > Orycteropus afer. The sequence goes on along the minus strand of NW_006922100.1, from coordinate 1,272,693 downwards.
GTAGCTGTCTTCCAAATTTCTTGGCATACATGAGTGACTGCCTCCAGTGTGGTATCCATTCATTGAAGCATCTAAAAGGGTACTCCATCAATTAATAATAATTTTTGTGCCAAATTGAAATGCATATACAGAGTGACCTCATTGGAAAGCATGAATTTATTGGAAAACAGTTTAATTCTATCCATTTTTCCATTTAGCACTATTTATTGAGTTCTAACTATGTTTCAATAATTCTGTTTATTCTTGAAGAAATAATAATATGAAAAATATAAGATATGCCCTTAATAGGATGATTTAGAGCACTTACTGATGAAAATTAAAGACAACAGTCTACAGTATGGGTTACACCTCATCATAAAGAAAATAAAAATCCTCACAAATGGAACAATAAGCAGCATCACGATAGATGGAGAAAAGATTGAAGTTGTCAAAGACTTCATATTACTTGGTTTCTACAATCAATGCCAAAGGAAGCAGCAGTCAAAAAATCAAAAGACATATATTGCATTGGGAAAATCTGTTGCAAAAGACCTCTTTTAAGTGCTGAAGAGCAAAGATATCTCCTTGAAGACTAGGATGTGCCTAACCCAAGCCATGGTGTTTTCAATTGCCTAATATGCATGTGAGAGCTGTACAATGAATAAGGAAGATTGAAGAATAGTTGATGTTTTTGAGTTGTGGTGTTGGAAAACAATGTGAAGAGTACCATGGACTGCTAAAAGGATGAACAGATCTGTCCTGGAAGAAGTGCAGCCAGAATGCTCCTTGGAAGCGAGAATGGCCAGGCTTCATCTCACCTACTTCAGTCATGTTGTCACAAAGGACCATTCTCTAGAGAAGGATGTCATGCTTTGTAAAGTGGAGGGTCAACAAAAGAGGGGAAGGCCCTCAATGAAATGTATAGACATGGTGCCTGCAATGATGGGCTCAGGTATAGTAGGGATAGTGAAGCTGGCACAGGACCGGGCAGTGTTTCGTTCTGTTGTACATAAGGTCACTGTGAGTCAGAGATCACTCAATGGCACATAACAACAACAACAACAACAACAGATGAGCGAAGAATGAACCTACAAAACAATTATATAAGGTTATGGATTGAATTGTGTCCCCAGAAAATATGTGTCAACTTGGCTAGGCCATGATTCTCAGTATTACGTAATTATTCTCCATTTTGTGATCTGATGTAATCATCCTTTGTGTTCTCTTTCTAACCTCTGTGATGTTAATGAGACAGGATTAGAGGCAGTTATTTTAATAAAGCAGGATCTAATCTACAGGATTAGATTGTATTTTGAGTCAAACTCTTTTGAGATGCAAGAGAAATTAAACAAGGGAGGAGAGAGAAGAGACCTGACTCCCACCAAGAAAGAAGAGCCAGTAGTGAAGCACATTCTTTGTACCAAGGTTCCTGAACTGAGAACCTCCTTTACCAGGGGAAGATTGATGCCAAGACACATGGATATTTCCAAGGAATACCAAGTGCACAGATTTTGAAAAGAGACGGGGATCTTCCCCAAGACCCAACAGGGAAACAAAGCATTCCCATAGAGCAAGCACTCTGAATTTGAGCTTCTAGCCTCTTAAACTGTGAGACAATGATTTTTTGTTAGTTAAAGCCATTCACTGATTGTATTTGTGTTATAGCAGCACTAGATAACTAAAACATATAACATACTGATACTGTTACTAAATCAAAGCGAGAGGTAAATATGTCTTTTAATGTAGTCAGGAAAAATTTGAGAGGACATGACTTTTAAGCTGAGTTTAGAACATTGTGTGTGCTGGAATGAAGTAGGCCTTTGCCTTCTGGATGATCAATAACAAACAATTATAAAAGAAGGTGACATACAGGGAACTAGTTGATAAATTTGCCATGGGCTGAATCTAGGGTTTAAGCATTTGAGAGAGTGGCCTTCAATGAAAGGGATTATAATATTACAATGAACAGTTTCTAGTAATAAACTAAAGGACTTGGAATGTAAGTTTTGGAACCAGTTCATTCTGATGTTAAGAGTTTACTTATCTACCCCAGATATACTCAATTAGAATCCTCGTCTTAACAAGATTCCCTAGGTCATTGTTATGTATACCTAAGGATCTATAAAAATCACCTGGGTGTCTTGTTAAAATATATTTGTGGTAGTAAGGCAAATCAGATGGGTGTTGAACTGGAATGAACCATTGGGTGCCACAGAAGGTTTCTCAGTGTGTGTATGTTTGTTGGCGTATGGGGATATGAACAGATAATGATTCTATTACTTATATGGAGAATTGTTTTAAATAGGATAAAATGGACATAAGAAGAGAATTGAGAAGGCAGTAGAAATTAATAAATAGTTTCTGAGAAAACAGATTTTTTTTTTTTTTAAAGAAAAGGTTCTAAAGGTGCCTACACCAATGTTTCTCAAAATACAGTTCTCAGATCAGCAACACTGGCACTATCTAGTGATTTGTTAGAAATGCAGATTCTCAGGTCATCTCTCGAATATGAATCTCTGGGGGCAAGGTCAGCAATTTGTGTTTTAACAAGCCCTTCACATGTTTCTGATGCACTCTATAGTTTGAGAACGTCTGACTGAGAGTTTGCAATGAATTTTAGACATCTCTCTTTTTGTATCATTTATATGCTCATTCAACATACATTTATTACCATATTTCATTAACTCTGAGATACTAGTAGTTTTAAAATGCACTGCTATTTTATGTATTTTTAAGAATGCTGCTAATTAAACAAATTCATACCATCAATCATAAGATACATCTCAATTTCAGAAGTGTTAAATATGAAAAGGGTACACCTTAGAATTTATGAAAGGTGTGTTGACTGCATTAAATCATGCTGAATAAAAGAGTTGATAATACATTTTATGGTAAGGTGATAATAAAAGAAGTGATAGTATTTCTGTACTTATTATCATCAAAAATTGTTGAAACTACAAGATGAAACCTACATTCACTTTTATTTCTTCAAATTTTTTAAAACTCAGACCTCATGCTTCTTCTCTTTTCTTTTCACCAGTAAGCCATCTGACTCAAGTGATTGGAAAATGCCTCTATTCTGCCCATAAAAATAAAAAGAATAGAGATGTCTAGAGATTTATTATTTAGGGGTTGGTAATAAATCCTTTTTTCAAAATTGAGAAACTCTTTTTTGGGGATTGGTACATTTTCCTTTTCAACAGATCCCCACCACCTGAGAAAGGAATTGCAAACAGGTGATAATGACACCAACTCACTAAAACTCACTGCCATCAGTTGCTTCAGACTCACAGTGACCCACTTTGGGTTTTTAAGGTGGTAAATCTTTAAGGAAGTAGATTGCTCAGTCTTCCTTCTGTGAAATGGCTGGTGGGTTTGAACCACCAACCTCTGGTTAGTCACATGTCTTAGGCACAATGCCACCAGAGCTCCTTGATAATGACACAGGACACTTTTATTTCAGGACCCTCCACATAGTCTGGGAGCTCTGGTGGCATATGCCTAAGGCATTTGACTGCTAACTGGGAGAATGGCAGTTCAAAGCCACCAGCCACTCCTCAGAAGGAAGGTTGGGCAATCTACTTCTGTAGTGATACCACCTTGGCAACCCAAGGAGGGGTCTCTGGAAGTCAGATCTGACTTGATGGCAATGAGTTTTTTTCCCCACAAAGTCTATAGTGATCCTCAGGGTGTTTGTGCAGGGAGTTTCTAGGTCACAAGAAATTTTGAAAGTGCACTTACCTCCTGAAAATTCTACTACCCCCTCCCTAGGCAAAACACACCTAACCTCTACCTATATTTTGCTCAGTTTCTCCTACTACCTTTTGAACTTGACTTTTTTTCCATCCACCACTTTCTCTGACTCTGTCATATTTTCTCCAGGTCATTCTCCCAGACTGAAATCAACCCAGACTACAGGACTTGTAATACATTTTCCTACAGCCTAGAATGGAATGGGGAGTTCCCTCAGGCTGGAGTGCATGGGCGTGGGATGAATACTCTGTGAGAATAATTTGGAGAAAAAATAAACCAAATCATGCAGATAGTCCAAGTAGGTAATCAGTCCTAAAGGCTACCTGGAACAGGAAGATGTGAATGCAAAGTACTGTGAAGGACAGAGACGGAACCAAGAAATCCCACGGATTACTTGCTGGAGATGGGTCTCAGTTTCCTGCATCCTGATAAGGCAGGACTCGTAAATGGAAGTCATCCCATTTCTAGCTGAGGAGATAGAACTGGACGTATATAAATAGTTTGCCAAAGTTCACAAGGTTAGTAAGTAGCTCAGGTGAGGTTACAGGCCAGGAATTTTGATTCACGATCCAAACATATTCCTTTACATACAATTTGGGCCAAATTGCATAATAATTTCCTTATAATTACTAATTCATCATCACAGATATCTGGCAGTAAAGAAATTTTAGTTAGTCTACAGCAAAATGACACTGTTTTAGTACAAGTACATTTAAAAATAATGTACAGTTATATTCTCTGATAATCATTTTTATTCCCTGAAATACCGAGAAGTTGATTCCCGCAATCTTACTTCACACGATTGTTTTGAACCCCCAAAATTATAAAACGTAATTATGCTATTGAAACATGAGGTGCAATCAGCGTCATCACTGTCGCACAACAGCATCTAGGCTAAAGTTCTGCTAGGACTGAATTAAATTAAAACAATAACAACAAAGACAAACAGACAAAAACCAAAACACAACATTTGCTTCTGCAGTAGAAGCCACTTCGTGGTAATCATAAAAGCAATGTCTTTCTGTGCTGACGTGGGTATAAACTCCATGTCTGCCATTTATTAACATTCTGATCCTGATGAGTCAATTAACCTCCCTAAATGCTAGGCTTTCTTGCTTATAAAATAGTGATAGTACTGATACCTGTGCTATAAGGATTTAACCAGTTAAACCAGTTACCAATTTGTTAATTTTGACTCTTGGCAAAATCAATTCAGGGCAAGCCATGTGTGTGCACTGGGTTTTCTGTAGGTAATTTTTCAGAAGTAGATCTCCAGATCTTCATTCTGAGAGACTTCTGGGCGGACTTGAGCCTCCAGCTTACGGTTAGCAGCTGAGCACATTGCATTAACTGTTTATACCACCCAGAGACTCCTCTAGAGGTTTCGTTAGGAAAAAGTAAGATATTACATAGCTAACTTTAACAGATACTGCTGATACAGTCCTAACATTTAGCCTGTTGCCTTGTCTGTTAGGAACCACACATTTTGTGGCAAGAACAATATATCACATCTGCTGACCGCTTGCTATACCTTGGATAGAGTTCTAAGTATTTTACAAAGATTGTCTTATTAGATATTCACAACATATCTGCAGATAGACTATTAATATATCCATTTTATGGATGAGCAAACTGAAGCTCAGAGAGGTTAAGTCACTCATTCAAGATCACAGCTTTTAAGGGGAAAAGAACAAAACCAAACCAGGTTGTTTTGACTTCAAAGCCCTTGCTTTTCCACAGATGCACCTCATCTTTTCCAGAGGAGCATGAAAGGGACTGAATTTATAAGTCAAAGATATAATACTATAATAATATTTTATGGTTGTATTGTTTTATTTACTTGACTTTCTTTAATACTCACTTAGCTAAACTTAAAGATATATCTGAATAAGAGAAAGTTCAGTGTTAATATTGCTCATATTTACCGTGGAAGGAGCGTTCTCCTACATATGAATGATAATTTTATTTCTGCCCTTAAAATGGGAAATAGGTCAACCTAATTACTTATTACATTGCTTAAATCATCTTCTGGGATTTTGGCAGTTTAAGGCTTATAGGTCTTTTCTTGGCTATCTTCCTCTAAATCTCTTAAGGGATCATGGATATTCTATGCACATCCAATCAAATATTTATTAAAGAATATATAATATGACTGTAAATGTATTTTGGCATCTTTCTTCTAAAGGAGTTCATAACCTCATGAGATATTTTACTCCATTTATCTTCATATGCATTCCCAGGGGCAGAACTTGGTAGTATTATCAGCTTCAATTTTTAATAATAGATAACTATGTATCAGTTGTTCAGTCAGTCAACCTAGCATCAAGATTGACAGAGCTTTTACCATTTGCAGATAACTGTGCTGGAAGTAGACCCCATGCATTCTATTTTTTAGAGGCAATCTCATGTTATGATGGCATGCATATTCATAAAGTAACCAAAAGTATGAAATTTATAAAACTAACACAACAAAACAAACTCACTGCCATAGGGTCAATTCTGACTCATAGTAACCCCCCACTGGGTTTCTGAGGCAATAAACCTTTAAGGAAGTAGATTATCCCATTTTCCTTCTGTGGAGTGGTTGGTGGGTTTGAACTGCCAACCTTCTGGTTAGCAGTCAAATGGCTTAGGCACTGTACCACCAGAGCTGCTGTGAAATGTACAGTATACTAGTAATAGTTCAAGTTCAAGCTATGGACTTTCACAGACCTAGTTCGAATCTTAGCTCTGTTGATTACTAACTGTGTAACCTCTAGCACAGATTTGCTTAATGCCCATGAATGTCGATTTCCTAATCTATGTTGCAGTTGTTAGCTGCCATCTAGTGGTCCCTTGACTCACGGTGACCCTGTGTGTATCAGAATAGAACTGTACTCCATAGTGTTTCCAAGAGCTAATTTTTTGGAAGTATATCTCCAGGCCTTTCTTCTGAGGCACCTCTGTATGGACTTGAACTGTCAACCTTCCAATTATCGGCCAAGTGCCTTAACATTTGCACCACCAGGAATTCCTTTCCTCATCTATATAACAAGAAAAATAACAAGCCTATTCTGCATGGCTGCAGCAAAGATTAGAATGGATAAACGGGCATCATGATAAATGGGAAAAGATTAAAGTTGTCAAAGACTTCATATTACTTGGTTCTACAATCAACACCAATGGAAGCAGCAGTCAAGATATCAGATATCATATAACATTGGGCAAATATGCTGCAAAGGACTTCTTTAAAGTGCTGAAGAGCAAAGATGTTTCCTTGAAGACTAAGGTACATTTGACACAAGCCGTGGTATTTTCAATTGCCTCATATGCATGTGAGAGCTGGACAATGAAAAAGGAAGACTGAAGAAGAGCCGATGCTTTTGACTTGTGGCATTGGTGAAGAATACTGAAAGTACCATGGGCTGCTAAAAGAACTAATAAATCTGTCCTGGAAGAAGTACAGCTGGAATGCTCCTTGGAAGCGAGAATGGCCGGACTTCATCTCTCCTACTTTGGTCATGTTGTAAGAAGGGACCATTTCCTGAAGAAGGATATCATGCTTGGCAAAGTGGAGGGACAATAAGAAAAAGGGAAGGCCGTCAACAAGATGGATTGACACAGTGGCTGCAACGATGGGCTCTGGTATAGCAAAGATCGTGGGGCTGGCACAGGACTGGGCAGTGTTTCTGCTGTATGTGAGGTTGCTATGAGTTGGAGATGACTCGATGGCTCCTAACGACAACAATATGTTTAACATGTTGTTGTTGTTGTTGTTATTTGCCATCGAGTCGGCCCCGACTCATAGCGACCCCTCCTTGGGTTTCGGAGGCAGTATCACTACGGAAGTAGGATTGCCCAACCTTCCTTCCGAGGAGTGGCTGGTGGGTTTGAGCCGCCAGCCTTCTGGTTAGCAATCAAGTGCCTTAGCCACTATGCTACCAGAGCTCCCATGTTTAACATAGTACCTAATATATAATAAATAAATAAAAAAAAAAGCCAAACTCACTGCCATTAAGTCAATTCTGACTCATAGCGACCCCCATTGGGTTTCTGAAGCTGTAAATCTTTATGGAAGTAGATTGTCCCATCTTCCTGTTGCAGAGAAACTGGTGGGTTTGAACTGCCAACCTTCTGGTTAGCAGCCAGATACCTTATCCACTATGCCACCAGAGCTCCTTATATATGATAAATAGTATCACTAATGCATTTCCTACAGTTATGAGGGAGATGGTTATAACGGAAGAAGTCCAGGGCCAGAAGTCCGGCAGCAGGGGTCTAGGCTGCCTAGCCACACTTCTGATATATGACATGCTTAGAGTGGCTTAACCTCCTTGAACCAGCCTCAGTTTCTTCATCTTAGAAATTTAAAAGTGTGAATTGATTTCAAAGATCCCTTCCAATTTCAGCTTCAATTATCTGATGCCATTAATTGCAATTCAGTTTTATTTATTTATAACTGTGCTGCTTTTTATTTAAGAGATCCAAATCCATAATTATGACTTTTCTTTTGACAAGATTACTGATTTGGATCATTTCAAAAACAACCTTTCTGCAAATATTTACAAGGAACTCTGATGGGCTCAGCTGCTAACCCAACCAGCTGCTACATAGGAGAAAGACATGGTAATCTGCTTCTGTAAATGTTACAGCCTAGAAAACCCTGTGGAGTACTTCTACTCTGTCACATGGGATCTCTCTGAATTGGAATCAACTTGATGGCATAAGGTTTGGTTTATTAGTTTCTAGCAGAAATAATAATTTTGAAAAGAGTTGGCATTGAGTCAATTCTGAGTCCTGGTGACACCATATGGGTCAGAGTGGAACTGTTCTCTATGGGGTTTTTAGTGGTCAGTTTTTCCAAAGTAGATCACCAGACCTTTCTTCCAAAGTGTCCCTGGCTGTATTTGAGACTTCCTGAAGTAGAAGAACCCTGGTAGCATAGTAGTTAAAGCACTCGGCTGCTAATCTAAAGGTTGGTGGTTTAAACTCACCAGCTGCTCCATGGGAGAAGGATGTGGCAGTCTGCTTCAATAAAGATTTATAGCCTTTGAAACTCTATCGGGGAGTTCTATTCTGTTCTATAGAGTTGCTATGAGTTGAAATCAACATGATGGCAGTGGGTTTAATAGAAAAAGGAAGTACAAATAGAGAAGGTAGGACCTCTGCTTTCAAAGGACTTCTAGTGGAAGAAAAATATATAAAAATAGAAATTTAGGTGCTTCTGCATGGTTTCTGACTTGACTGATTCCTCACTACTGAATTTATTTCTAGCAAGAAATTGAGTTGTAGAAGGTAGGAGGTAAACATGAATCATTTCCATGGTTTTAACTGCTCACCTAAAATCACATGAAATTTCCATTCATGTGAACATTCCAGAGTCTATTTGGGTGAAAATAAGTCCTTGTATTCTCTGAGCACCTATTGTGTACCTGGTACTTTATATGTATATATATATATATATATATATATATATATATATACATACATACACACACACATACACATACACATACATATACATATATATATATACACACACATACATACATACATATATATATATATACACATACATACATACATATATATATATATATACACACATACATATATATACACATACATATATATGTATATATATAAGAATAGCTAGTTATTGGGTTGGTTTTGCATTCATGTTCATATATCCTATTCTTGCCTCAAGGGGTTCTTGCTGCCACCCTTTCCTCATGACTATGTGAAAGCCTATAAGGGGTTTGTGCTCAGAGATGGAGAGAGAGAAATTGTTGCTGTCTTCTGTGTGAGTGTGTTTATGTGTGAGTGTGTTTATGTGTGTGTGTGTGTGAGAGAGAGAGAGAGAGAGAGGGTGCACACAATAAGGGGATACTGCATGGCTTAAAATCAGGAGAGGTATGCATCAAGGTTGTATCCCTTCACCATTCTTAATCAATCTGTATGCTGAACAAATAATTCTAGAAGATAGACTATAAGAAGAATGCAGCATTAGGATTGGAGGAAGGTTTATTAACAACCTACAATATGTGGACAAAACCTTGCTTGCTGAAAGTGAAGAAGATTTGAAGCACTTACTGATGAAGATCATAGACTACAGCCTTCAGTATGGATTATAACACACACAAAAAAAGAAAACAGAAATCCTTACAACTGGACCAATAAGCAATACTGTATCATTATAAACATTCTTTTGTATTTGTTTTATCAAGTTGAAAATATGGAACAATTCTGTGAAGTATGCATGTCTATTACCATTTTTACAGGAGAAAAAGCTGAGACCTGGAGTGCTTAGTTGGCCAGGTTCACAGTTATTTCATGTCAGGGCAAAGGCTTAAACCAGGAACCATCTAACTTTGCGGCCGTGTGTTTTTCACTATACCAGACAGAATCTTACCCCAACTGCTAGAGGAGGGTTTATAGTATACCCACTGAAATATTTCCCTAATCCAATCCTGAATCAGAGAAAGCAACATGTTCTGCTAGGCTGCCACCTTCACTTATTTCCAGATGACTTCTACAAGCTCATCAAGTTAGAGAATTTTATGATATCACAACCTAGAACAAACAAAAATAAATTAAAAAACAAAAGAAAAAAACCCTGTAACATATACATGCTTACCCTGAGATTGTATTTTGTTAAACTTTGTGAACATCTTACCTCATTAAATCCCGAATAAAACCCAATGAGGTGACTATTACTACCCTCTTAAAAACTATTCCTAAGGGAAATTGCCAAGGGTTAAGCTAGAGCAATTTTCCCAAGTGGGTCAACCAGCAAGCAGTTTGAGAGGAACTTAGGCAGGCCAGAGAGCCAGTGCTGATAAGATGAGAAAACAATAGGTCAGAGCTGACTTGATGTTGATGAAAATCTGGAATGACTCTAGGGTGCTTTTGGTGATCTGCTTATTTTTCCAGCCAGTGAGTAACAAATAACATATGTTTTCTCCATTAAAGATACCCTCAACCATCATTCTATCTGACCACTGCATCCACATCTTTCAAGGCTTAACTGAATCTTCATTTTATCTGTAAGTCCTCCCCTGACCCCCAATAGAGTTAATCATTTCTGTATCTAGTGTAGAGATATGGTAGATGGATGGAGATATAGGTGATTAATATATCCGATACAGCATATTGGGTGGATTTATTTTGTGTACATCTTTTCTAAAAGGCCAAGAGCTTCCACAGGACAGGAATGATTTTTTTATTTCTCCCCATTTCCTCAGTACAGTGCACCATACCTGAAACAAAATAGACAATTAAAATCAAATACAGTTTACCAAATAACATAGGAAAGTAGAAGACACATTTAATGATGAGGATCAGAATGTAAAACCCATTTGCTTCAGACTATTTTTGCCTCTAGGTTTAATTTAATCATATTAATCAGTGAGTTGATTTGCCATTCAAATTTCAGTAAAACATTATTTTTCAGCCTCACTAGTACCTTCTATAAAGTGGAGACAATGATATATTTTTTTTTGTTCTTCATAAGATTTTAGTGGGAAACAAATGGCATGAAGTAAAAGGCCCAAGACAGTGCCTGGTGTGTAGCTGGCACTATATTTATGGAAGTATTTTTACTATCACTTTTAGACAAGCGTTCCAATAGATTAAAAATGATTTTACTTCTCCTTGTTAAATTGCTCCCTTGGTCCCTTGCTCAGCTTGATTTAAAAGAAAATAGCACATAGACAGGGCACATGTGATCCCAGCGTGAAGTACAGAGCAGAATGAGAGAAAAAGAATTCTGATAAAGGCAAAAATACATGCTGGGCTCATTTACAGATTTAGCAAGACCTTGTCATAACTGGAAAAACAATGGCCCAGATGAAGATGGTGATGCTATAAATGGCAAATTTTCTAAGGAAAAACATTTGGAGGTATTTTTGGCTTTAAGAAGTGGCAGTGAGTCAGGATGGCATGACTGAAAGGCATTAAAGAGGAACATTAGCATGGAAACCTAGCAGTCAAATTTTGATGGGAAAAGAGTCATTAACCATAGCCACATACCAAATGTCAAAGCTATGTCAAAGCTATTCAAAGCTATGTCAAGCAACTGTCTTCCCTTCAATCCCTGCTATCCTTCTTTCTTCTCTCCATTCCTTTATTCCTGTGCTTTCTTTCCCCCCAAAAAAGAATTGAGTTTTTGTTATATAACATGCACTGTCAGAGTACAGTGGAGTATATAGAAGTATTGTATGTATTTTTATTTATTTATCAGATATATGAATGACTAAAATAGAAGGTGAATATTGACAGGCAAAGTACAACTAAAAAATACTAAGGTTTATTGAAAATACTTCTAGTCTTTTGCATAGAAAACATTATGCATTTGTATAAAGTTCTTTGAGTTCTTCCTATGTTTCAAGAATTGTTCTAGGCTTTTAATCTAGTTAATCTTCATAATACTCATATGAAGATGATATAGTCTCCATTTTAATACTGGGCAATTGGAAACCAGGGAAGTAAATGTGTTAAAGATTTTGCAGCTAGTAAATAGTGGAGTTGGAATTTGAAACCAAATCTCCTTGACTCTGGGAGCCCAGACCATTTGCTCATTTGCACCCCATACAGAAGGAAATAGAATATCACCTTCCCAGCTTATATTTGCCTATATTTCAAGCATGCTTATACTGAAGCAACGAGGAATAGAAACCGAATCTGAAGAGGACAAATTGGTGATGTGCTAGGAAGGCAAAAGCAGAGAATGAATGCTGAGTGGGCTTCCAAGTGAGTCCACTGCAGAAGCAAATCTAAAACTGGAGAGGGGTAGTAGAGAATGTGTTTCTGAGCAGAGTACTGAAAGAATAATTAGGTCAGTCAATTGGCCAAACAAGAATGATGATGGCTACTTGGTAGAACAAAGAGGGTAAGAGGACAGAGAGTGAGAGGAAGTAGTTTGACACTGAGTTATAGGGCAGTGAATGTATGAGAGCTTAGCAGAACTGACCATTGCTTGGCTCAGTAGGAGTCTAGGGATTCAGGTGACACCAAGACAAACATGGTTAGTATGGAAGAAGGCAATAAGTAAAAAACAGTTTTGAATGTTATGCTATCAGGTTTGTATTTCTTCTAAAAGGAATCATTCAAATCATTCTTTAAATTTTAAAATGAAGAAATTAATTTTGCCCAAATCATCAAAGAATTTAAATGATATATCTGAGGAATTCTAAGTAGTAAATAAGGGAGAGGGGACATCCTAAATCACAGAACTCTGAGTCTAGATTTCAGGTTCCACTCTAGGACCTATAGTTGGTATAATAGTAACTGTCATCATAGCCATGAAAATAATAGTAATAGTAATAGTAATAGTAATAGTAATAGTAATAGTAATAGTAATGTTGTTGTTGTTATGTGCCATCGAGTTGCGACCATAGCGACCCCTCCTTGGATTTCCGAGGCAGTATCACTATGGAAGTGGATTGCCCCATCTTCCTTCCGAGGAGTGGCTGGTGGGTTTGAACGACCAGCCTTCTGGTTAGCAGTCAAGTGCCTTAGGCACTATGCTACCAGGAAATGGTTTTTAATGTCTTTAATAGAAAGGAATTATATAGAATTATATAGAAGGCATTATATATTCCCTCAATACTAAGAATAAAAAACTCTATAGTATTAATCAGGAATGATTGTATGGGAATTGTATCTGTAGCAAAATTGGTCTGTATTATTTCTTTGTAGGGTTTTTGCTGTTGTTGTTAGGTGCTGTCGAGTCAATTCCAACTCATAGTGACAACAGAACAAAACACTGCCCTGTCCTGTTCCATTTAATTTTTGACAATCCCCAATTTTCCTAGATTCATTTTTCATACAGTCCATATTCTGATTTTTAATGAATGTTTGCAGCTGTTTCTTCTCATTTTGAGTCATGCCTCATCAGTGAATGAAGGCCCGGAGAGTTTTACTCCATCCACATCATTAAAGTCTAGTCTACTTTGAGAAAGTAGCCCTTCCCCAGTCATATTTTGAGTGCCTTCTGACTTGAGGAGCTCATCTTCCAGCACTATATGAGACAATGTTTCATGGCTCTTCATAAATTTTTACAGTAATGTATCAGACAGTGTTTCACTGCTATTCATAAGGTTTTCAGTGGCCAATTATTTCAGAAGTGATGGCCTCGTCCTTCTTCCCAGTCTGTCTTAGTCTGAAAGCTCCACTGAAACCTGTCCACCATGGGTGACCCTACTAGTACTAAAAATACCAGTGACATAGCCTCCAGCCTCACAAGAACATGCAAGCCACCACAGTATGACAAACTGATAAAAGAGGTGATGTAAGGTCTTTAAATAAAAAAAAAAAAAAGAAATAAACTCACTGCTGTTGAGTTGATTCAAGTCATAGCAACCTTTCCTTGGGTTTCTGAGGCAGTAACTACTAAAGTAGATTGCCCAATCTTCCTTTTGAGGAGTGGCTGGGGGTTTGAACCACCAGTCTTCTGGTTAGCAGTCAAATGCCTTAGGCAGTATGCCACCAGAGCTTTAATAGAATATAAATTAGTGAAAACAAAATAATGAAATAGACAAAATGAAAGCTCCAATTTTTACAAAGTTGGGGTTATAACATTTTTACCTATTACTTTGGGATTCTTTGCATTGCCTTTCCTTCTGTTGTCATTTTATTTTGTTGTTTACCATTTTTTCCATTTTCTGATTCAATTGCTAAATTCTCCAAACACTACTAATAAGGCCCAACTACTTGTGTACTGGGGAAGACATTCTAGTTCTTAGAAGGAACACATGCAAAAACAAATATGCATGAAGCATGGTGACGCATGTGCTGTAATACAGGCTATTTCACTGAGCAAGAGAAGACTCAATATGCCAACAATGTCATTTATATCCAAAGTTAGGTGGAGGAAAGTTCTACACTTTTCAGAAGAGGCACAGATTCACCTGGAATACCCATCAGTACCTATAGCACCTCATAATATTTAGAGCTTTGTGCTATGCAGAGGGTGATCAACTGACTACTTACTCCTAGAATCACCATTATTTACTTGAAAATAGAATATTCCCTGACATGAATAGTACTTAGAAATGCATGTAAATCAAAGGTGGAACAAAACTCAAAAACACAAAAATGACCAGTATTGCTGGTCGGATGGAGACTGGTGGAACCCTAGAGACTATGGCCCTAGGTTACCCTTTGAGCCTGGAAATGGATTCACTTATGTGACTGGCTCTCAGCCCAACAATAGAAAGACCCACATACAGAACACCTACCCCAGATCGATGTACCCACCTACTCTATGGAGATGCACCCCTTGGATCAAGGAGCCATGGGACACCAGAGATACAGCATTCACATAGATGGAAGGCTGGACAGACAGGAATACATGGATAAGAGGGGCACAGGGAGGGGGTGGTCATGAGGAGGAGAGTTTTTTATGATTGGGGATGGTAATGGGGTCATGAAACCAGATGCACATGAACTGTTGAAGGTAAAGCAAGTTTGCTATGTAAATTTGCACCCAAAGCACAATTAAAAAAAAAAAAAAGCCTGTGTAAATGAATCAAGGGGAATTAATGAATATTTCATCCAAAATTATCTAATATTTTATTGCTTTTATTATTTAAATGGTAACTATTTGACAGAATATCGCTTACTAAATAATTCAATTTTTTTGATGTCATAGATGATTCACTAATACATAGTGGATGCAAACAACATTCTCTGCCAAGTAACTGAAGAGTGGGGCTCAAGTTTTCTTGTAAACGGTCAAGATATACCTGTTTTCCTGTCTGATGTCTACATAAAACCAATAGCTATGGAGTCAATCCGAAATTTCGGCAATTCATCTGTGTCAGAGTTCCTCCATAGAGTTTTCAGTTGCTGATTTTTTAGAAGGTGATCACCAGGCCTTTCTTCTGAGTTGCCTCTGGTTGAACTCAAACCTTCAACCTTTTGATTAGCAGGTGAATGTGTTAAACATTTGTACCATCCAGAGATTCTAATGTGTGTATAGCTTGCCTTTAGTATTCAAGGCAGCATGGATATTGAGAAGAATGACCTTGTGAATCTTGATTTGCCACTTTACTGGTTATGTGACATTTGACTTCAGTTCACTGAGCCTGTCTAGTCAATTGTATAAAGGGGGCATTAGTGCATATTTTTTTAGGAGCTCTGGTGGCATAGTGCCTAAGACATTTGACTGCTAACCAGAAGGCTGGTGGTTCAAACCCACCAGCCACTCCTCAGAAGGAAGGTTGGGCAATCTACTTGCATAGAGATACCACCTTGGAAACCCAGGGAGGGATCAGTATGAGGCAAATTGAGTCTACAGCAGTGAGGTTGTTTTTTTTTTTGGTTTTTAGTGATACCACTTCGGAAACCCAAGGAGGGGTTCACTTTGAGTCAGATCCGACTGTACAGCAGTGCATTTTGTTTTGCTTTTGTTTTTAGCTGCAAAGATTATGTAAGAATATATATTATTTTAAACTGGTTTTTAGTTCTATTTGTTTTTTTCAGCCACCTAACTCACAGTGAAAATGTGTCGCTGCCACAAAGTATAGTTGATAGAGTCAGATTTAAGATATTTATTCCTAGTTTTACAAATTTACACTTGAAGGGTACAAAACATACAGAGTTCAACATGCTGAAGCTTAGATAAGAAGTAAGGATATACACACTGCTTTTCCTTTATATTAAATAGAAATGCTCCTTAAATTTGTGTAGGTCTTTGTAGACTCAGTGCTATTCTGTTTACACCCTTATGCCTGTGTGACTCCCTCAGCTGGAGTATCCTTCCCAACTTTACTTACTTGCTCACTCTTTCTCATCCTTCAACATTGAGCTCATGGTTTAGCCCTGAAACCTCTAAACCTCCAGGTTATCATAAGGGCCTTTTTTCTGGGAACCTCTAACCTGCTGTGTACACCTGAAATTCAGAACTAACCTATTCCTGAAATTACCCTTTACAAATTCTTTGTCTTCTAAGGGACAGTAACCTGAAGGGTAGGGAGTGCACCTTACTCATCACAGTTTTTTCAGTGCTTAGTACAGTGACTTGATGGCACATAACAGCAACAACAACAACAACAACAATACAATGCTTAGGACACTGGTTGTTGCAAATTGTTTGCAGTAGCCTACTAACTGAAAAGTTGTGGTTTGGACCTACCTACTCTGGTAGCATAGTGCCTAAGGCACTTGACTGCTAACCAGGAGGTTGGCGGTTCAAACCCACTAGCCAATCCTCGGAAGGAGGGTTGGGCAATCCTACTTCCGTAGTGATAACTGCCTTGGAAACCCAAGGAGGGGTCACTATGAGTCTATGCGTCGGGGCCGACTCGACGGCAAATAACAACAACAGTGGAAGAAGCACTGTGGAAGAAAGGTCTGGCAATCTGCTTTTGTAACATCATCAAAAAATCCAAATTCACTGCTGTCTAGCTGATTCCAACTCATAGTGACCCCTCCTTGGGTTTCTGAGGTGGCATTTCTATGGAAGTAGATTACTCAGTCTTCCTTCTGAGGAGTTAGTGGTGGGTTTGAACCACTGGCCTTCTGTTTACCACTCAAATGCCATTATGCCATTGAAAATCTTTTGGAGTGCAATTCTGTTTTGAAACAGATCGAGTCACTATGAGTTGGAATCAATTCCACAGCAGATGGTTTGATTTTTATTTTTTAACCCAATGGTTTGCATAAAATAATCACTCCTTTCTGATTTCTTGCATTGAACTGAACTCATTTTAAACTAAGGTAAAGTGTTGCCAAAAGGAAATAATCTTGATTTTGATGATTATTTTTATTCCATGGTTTCTTTTTACTTTGTTTTATTACTTTTTATTTTACTTAGATCTAGGTTAATTACTAAGGCAGAGTAAATTTTCCGGTATAGAAATATGCTAACCAAGACCTATAAACTCAAGGTGATCAGACCCAGCAATCAACTTTTATATCTGCAGAAAGAAGAGTGCCTTCCTCAAATGCAGTATTCTCTCAAATTTCCTCCAAACCCTGAAAGGTCATTTATTATATTATATTTGGATCCAACTATGTTCTCTTAAGGGACAAGAAAAAAAAAGCCCCATTTCTTGAATCATTTAACATCAAATAGAAAATTCATTGAAAAATATATTAACAGCAATGCTGAGAAGAGTCTGTCATCTCTTTATTCTTTGGGTTTATTTCAAATAGAGTCTATGTCTGTGGGTTTGAATGTCAGACAAGTGCTGGCTGGAAATGCTGGTATTCTAAATCACACTAGTTCTTTTCATTATGAAAAGCAATATAGTTCAAAATAGTTTTCAGTGTCTTAGTGTGAATTTCCCCAAAACAAAGCCTGAAGCAAGAATTTAGTTTAAATATTTTATTTGGGAGTCAACTCAGGAAGCAGCAATTAGGAAACAGGAAAAGTGAACAGAGAAGAAAGTCATTATGGGGTACAATATGGAGTCCCCTGTGGGCAATGTATCTCACTTCTCCTAGGACCTTGAAGAAGCCCATGGAATTCTTCTGTGTTGCCCACATAATAGATGGGAGAATGTAGTCTTTATCCACAGCTTGTATCATGCATGAGGTGATGATGATCCTTTGAATGGTTTTGACTCTACAATTGTGAGATGTATTTGTGGGATGGTTTCTGGAGGTTTTAAGAAGTTCCTGGAGTAGATATGAGAAAGATGGACTCTGCCTATTGTTCTGAGTCACTGGAAGCCATGGTGAGTCTGAGCTTGCGTGAAACTCCTCACCTCAGCTATGGCGTAAGTCAAATGGGCCCAGTGATGTTACATAGGTATAGGTTGTCTAAACAGTATGCACATTTAAATTATATCTTTATTCCAAAACTGTAAGTGAAAGAGTGTCCCAGTTGCTAATGAAATCCATTCCTAAATGTGTTTTTAAGTCTTTAAGTGAAATTTATAGGTGAGTTGAAACAGGTGCATACAATTTTTATTTAGCTTTACTTAAGTGCAAGAAAAAATTTGAAGATTTTTTTCAATGATTTAAAAGCTGCACATGAAGCAAATGAAGGTGACTGTGATGAATTTGTTGTGAGTATGGGTTGGTTCAATCATTTCAAATGGAGGGCAAATTTACATAACATTAAAGGGCAAGTACAAGCTGTCCATAAGCAGATGTTCATAATCCTGGGACCGCCTATGCATCATCTTTACCTTTATGGAAACTAAGGTTTGGAAGGATTAAGTCACTTTCCCTACAAGCCTAATAATGGCAAATGCCAAAAATGTAAATGGAACTCAAGTGTGCTGACTACATGTCTAACATATTACCCACACATCCAGGCTACTTTTGGATAGCTAATCAGAGGTGGAATTGCTATAGGTATTACATTTATAGGACTATAAACAATGAGAAATAATTTCCTTTCCTGAGATATTCCTTTCATATATTAGTAATTTGTTTAACCAACATTGATATAGCACTCAGCATCTGCCTGGCACTCTGATTGGCTTGGAGAAGATAAGAATTGAAAGGCATTGGTTAATTACTTATACCAAAAACCAAACCATCCCATTGCCATTGAGTCGATTCTGACCCATAACGACCCCTATTGGGTTTCTGAGGTGGTAAATCTTTACGGAAGTAGATTGCCCAGTCTTGTTTACACAGAGTGGCTGGTAGGTTTGAACAACCAACCCTCTGGTAAGCAGTCAGATGCCTTAGGCACTGTGCTATCAGAGTTCCTTTAATTACCTGTGTTGTTGTTGTTGTTATGTGCCGTCGAGTCGGACCTGACTCATAGTGATCCCTCCTTGGGTTTCCAAGGCAGTATCACTACGGAAGTAGATTGCCCCATCTTCCTTCCAAGGAGTGGCTGGTGGGTTTGAACCACCAGCCTTCTGGTTAGCAGTCAAGTGCCTTAGCCATTATGCTACCAGAGCTCCCTTAATTACCTATAGGAGCTCAGAAATCTTCTTGGGTAAATACAAAGATAAATAGAAAATTAGGAGATATTAGAACAATGGCAAAGCAAGCAGCGTATCAGGGGTATTATGAGAGTACGGAAGAGGGCCAGCTGAGCACTCTTAGTCAGATGAGGAACACCCTTCTTCATTTTGCATAAGTCAACCCTGTACTCTGTGGTTCTTCTTGGTCACAGGGATATAGTTTTGAGTCCTGGATTGGCCTTTATGCTTCCCAAGTCTATAATGCAAATAACTCCTCTTATGTTTTTTCTTCCACTTTAAATCCCATTCCTCTTCCTGATGCCATGTAACTTTAGTTACCAGTTTCTGTATTGCTTTTGCCTTTATATGAAAAATAAAATTTATTTGAGGGCAACAACCATGTGACACACACTTTGTTTCCTTAGTTCCCAGAACAGTGCTCAGCCCTCAATAAATGCTCAATCAATAAATGGGGGGGATGGACATACCATACTATATTAAAATATATCACTGATTTTACAACCATGTTCTTGTATGTTTCCTGAATTGCAGGAGTGAGGTAATTTTTCATTTAATTCCAATGAGACCTTAAGATAACTGTCAAAGTGCTGTGTGATCATGGACAGTGTAAGGTTGAGATAAGGAAGAGAAGGGACACAGAAGGTAGAGCAAGGAAAACTTTATTCCGTGCTCCCAGGTGAGGTTCATGGGTCCCTGAAAAGGGCCAGAGAAGTCACACTGCCCAGGTGAAAGAAAGGGTTTTTTATAGTGATTTTCTTCCTGGTTCTTAGAGGACCGGAGTGAGAGCAGGGTATGTGTTACAGGAACCAATAAGGTTAAAGTACCCCATTAGCATGGGGGTAGGAAGTAAAGTTGAAGTACTTCATTAACAGTGGGCAGGAAATGGTCGGGGGCTTTCGTGAGTAAGAGTCAGGTGCTGGGGTCTTTTGTAAGCAAGGGCTACGTGCTGGGGTCTGGTATGGGCTCTGGTCAGGTGCCTCCTTGCTTGACCAGTTCTTATAAGTCCCTCCAGCTCAATCATTCACCTGCCTGGCCAGCCATATTTCTGCCTAACAGACAGAGAGCCAGATCTCTGGATGTGAGTTTTCTCCTGACTACAACCAAGGATTCATTCAATTTTCTGCTTTAAAAGAAACACCATCATTTGAGTATTATCTTACCTAAAGGCTTTCCAATACATCTAAATACTTAACACAAGTGCAAATTACTTTCTTAGGATGCTGGGAAATTGAATCAATTATTCAATTAACAAGTAGCATTGCTGAACAAATACAGATAGTTTAAGAGGAGAGACTGAGCATTTCAAAGCATTTAGATATTCCAAAGTTATGGTAAGGAACAGTTAGTGCCCTTCCTGCATATGAAGTGGAGCTTGCCTCTTGAATGCAGCATGGGAATGAGATATACAAAGGACATCTTCCTATCACCCATGTTTGGTCTGCTGTCATAGTTTAAGGATCAGACCATTCCACTGTTCAGAATCCTTCAGTGACAATTCTTTGTAATAGTGTTTTCAAAATGTGGTGTACACTAGTTTGGTGAAATCTTGCTCTGTGTGAAAACAAATAAATTTATATGTCCATGTTCAGATAAATTTGGGAAACACTGTATTTAATGTTTCCCTTGGAGGGCACTATATCCACTAACTTATTAGAGAATATGAGAAGCCCTGCAGTTCAGAAACCTGTATTATTTTCCCAATATCCCTTTCCTTCTTCTTCTTTACTATCAGAACTCTGATCTTATTAGGGCTGGCAGTGGGTCCACCCAAAATAGCAATCTTAGAGATTTCCATTCAGCAAGGAGGTGACCAAGTAATCTTGTTCTGGCCAATGAGATTTGAACATAGTTGATGAATACAGCTCCTGGAAAAATAATTTTGAAGGAAGGCCCTCCTCTGTTAGCATGCTCTCTTATATTTTTACCCTTCTTTCTGCATCCTACCTAGAGCATAGATATTATACTTAAAACAGCCAACTTGTAACTATGAGCATGAAAATTGAAATCTTGGGGTAGCAGAACCAAAAGAAGAAAAGATCTGGATCCTTGCATAGTTCCTTTAACCCAGTATTCCTACCTCT
This sequence comes from Orycteropus afer afer, assembly GCF_000298275.1. Taxonomy (NCBI): domain Eukaryota; kingdom Metazoa; phylum Chordata; class Mammalia; order Tubulidentata; family Orycteropodidae; genus Orycteropus; species Orycteropus afer. The sequence continues at coordinate 1,251,005 of NW_006922100.1, read as the reverse complement.
GGATCTTGTTAGGCCAGAGAAGATAACACCATTTGTTAAGCTGCTTTTTGTGAGGTTGCCTATTTGTGATTAAATCATTCCTAAAGATTATAACAGTAATTTTGGACATTTTTAGTAATACTTCCTGCATTCTATTGCTGTTGTATCTGGTTAACACAAATTTAGTGACTTAAGACAACCCAGATTGACTATCTTATAGTTTTGGATGTCAGAGTTCTGACATAAATATGAATGGGCTGAAATCAAGGTGTCAGTAGAACTGCATTACTTTCTGGAGACTCTAGGAGGGAATTTATTTTCTTAACCTTTACAGAGGAGTCCCTTTGTGTTGCAAATAGTTATGTTCTCAACTACCAGACAAAAGGGGTGGTTCAAATCCATGCAGAGATTCCTCAGAAGACAGCCTGGGGATCTGCTTGTAAAAGGTCATAGCCTTAAAAGCCCTATGTACTCTGCACACATTGTGTTACATTAGTTAAAATCAATTCAGCTACAACAGACACCTATAACTTTTCCACTATGTAGAGCCACCTTCAATCCTTGGTCCCTGACCCCTTCCTCCATCTTCAGAGTTAGCAACATTGTATCTCTTACCCTTTATCAATCCTTAAATCTTTCTTTCTAAGTATAGCCAAAAAAAAAAAAAAATTTTTTTTTTTGCTTTTAAAGAATCATTGATTAGATTGGACCCGTGCAGGTAATCCAGGATAATCACTTTATCACAAATCCATAATCTTAATCACTTCTGCAAAGTCTCTTTTGCCATGTAAGGTAACATAGTCACAGGTTCCAGGGACTTGGTCATCAACGTCTTTGGGGTCACAATTCCATCTACCTCACTGCTCAATAGAATAATACCCCCTTAACACCAGTCTTTTGTGATAGGCTTTAAAGTCCCTCACTTAGTCACCCTTCCCTTCTGTAATGCACGTGTCACACTTATATCTTCCTGCCATGTACGTTTGCATGCTGTGATGAGAACACCTTTATTCTCTGGTTAGATTCCAGACCCATCACTTATATTTTAAGGTCCCAGAGCATGAGTCCAAATGGAGGCTACCTCCCATATATTTAAATTGTTAATAATTATAAATTAGCTATCAGACTGTTAAATAACTTCTGTCTTCCTATCTTAACAAATATATCTTCACAATGCTTCTGAAGGTGTGGTTCAAATTTAGAATTATCTTTCTCCCTTAGAATTTGGCCTTAGAATGAGATATCTCAAGGAGAAATAACCTTAATCCCAGTCCCTCCTAGAATCTATCCACTTAGCTTTCTACCTTAAGGGTTCATTTTTTTTCTATGAGTTGTTTACAGAACACACATGTTGACAACCCAGCCCATATAGCCAAGCTTCACTCTTTAGTCACGATTCAGTAATGAAGTTATGGTAATGGTGGTATAGTCTGGCTCAGGAGGACAGAGCTGAAAAGAGGGCTGTGCAGTTCCTGGAGGCAGGCTTAGTATTGTTTGGACATGGAAATACAGGGTCCAAGGAACCCAGAGTGTGGTCTAGAAGATGGGATGTGGGCTGTGAGTGAGCTTGTCCCCATGACCATACAGACTCCTCTCAACCATAGAGAAATGTATGATCTGAGGAAGTCTAAAGGTGGGCCCTCTAAAGTTCAGAACTTAAGATATAAACCCCTTTTTCTCAAGTGTAAGTGAATTACAGCTTAAAACTTTTTGTTTAAATGTCAACTCCATATCATCATCTTAATGTGATCCAACTCATACTAAAGATCTATTTAATTTCTCAATTATTTTGTAAGAGCTTCAAGGCCTTATCCCAGACACAACATAGCACTTCCTTTGTAGAGCTTCAAAGGAACACTTATTTTAACAATAATAACGTATACATAGCATATTATTTATATATATGTATATATATATATATATATATATATGTATATATGTATGTATGTATGTATATTGAACTGTTTATAATAAAATAGCATATATGATAATGCCCTAACATCTATTTAGGACATCCTGTGCACAACGCACAATGATAACCAATCTATAGATATCATCTAATGCATTGCTAGGATAATATTTATTGCATATTATAATTACTTATATAAGTATCTGTTTCTTTAGCATGGGGACTGTACCCTTTCCTCTTTTAAGTAGCTCTAAAGTGTTTAGCATGGAATAAGTTTTAGATTAATGTTTCCACAGTATATGTGTGTGTGCGTGTGTGTGTGGTTAGAGCTTTACATCCATATGATGTTCAGTCTCACTTTGCCTTATTTTGTTTCTTCTCCCTGGAGATAATCAACGTAATTTGCCAAACTGTACAAAAGTGGATTATTTAAGGAAAGAGTGAACAGTATTTTGGATGACTCCAAACATTTTTCTTACACTTACCTCTCATGTTACCATTTTCAGGACAGTGTCAAAAGACCTAGAAATTTGAACATACGACAAGAAACATGAAAGCTTTTGACAGAAAGATATCACTATGAATTTTATTAGGAGTATGGTCACTTTTTGTCTGCCATCAAGGTGGCAGAACATCTTTTCCAAAATAAATTGAATGTTCCCATGCTTGAGGAGCCAACTTGCTGAGAGTTAAAAAGTAATTGAAAAGTCACCTATAAGAGATTTTAAGAGTGATTCCTTTAAAATTTTGAGTACATAATAATTTGTCTGTTCTAATGTGTCTGCAGTATATTTAGCATTCACCTTCACCTGTGAGAAAATGTTACATCCTTTTTCCCTTGAGCTGAACAAAGATTCTTATAAATCTAATGTTCTAATGAGTTGTTAATGCATTGCCAATGAGTTATAGCCTACTTCCTAGTGAATGTGTAAAAGTATCTTTTGGAGATAAAAAATCAACATTATTTATGTGCTTCAGTTAATATGAATAATGTATCAGTTTAGCTTAAGCTGAATAATTCAACTCAAATGTTAGTAAATGAAATAGAATGAATAAAATATTCAGAAAGAATCATCTCTCTTCAGATGCCAAATATATTTGTCTAAATTCTTCTCTTTATACACATACACATATATAAGTGAAAAGAGAATAATGAACACTTCTCATTGATATAAACTGTTATTTCCTTTTACTTGGAATAAAATATTTCTGTTCTGTAGAGTAAATTATAGACAAGAATACTTTGGAGTAAATGGACTCTGAGAAATGGAAACAAGTCATATGTAAACAGACTAGAAACAGAATGACCTTACATAAGGTATATCTTCAAGACTTGCTTTTGGCATAGAAATCTCAAGAAAGTAATCACCTAAGTAAAGTGGAAATCCTTCTCTGCAGTTCAAATGAAAAATGGGCCTCTTGTTTCACTTGGATTCAACTTTGAGTTGAGAGGTAAGATTATCATCTCATAATCATGTTAATTTTCTAGTGGAATGAAAATAATTTTTAAAATCAAACAGACCTGAATTCAACCTAAAGCTTCATCATTTACTAGTTGTGTGACATTTGACCATCACTTAATCTCACCTAACTTCCATTTTCACATCTATCAAATGAATATAATACTTCATTTTCAAGATTGTTGTAAAAGTTACACAATATAATACATGTAAAGTATCTGGCACATTTGAGGGCATAGAAAAAGAAATATTTATTTTCTTTCTCTTTTCTAAGCTGTTTTGCTTGAGTATCCTGCAATTAATTAAGTGGCAAAATACAAATAAACAATGCTAAATGTTGAGTTCAGAACAAAAATGTAGCCTAGATTATATATTAGACATGAATAAAAGACCTAACACTTGTGTTTGGGATGCACACAGCTGGACTGAGCAAAAAAACAAACTAACAGAAAGTCACATTTAGAAGTCTTTAAAATATCCCCTCCTTGATGAATTACCCTCATACATAATCTCATTAGCCAAAAGCATTTTTTTCTCTCCCTTTACTCCTCATTCAGTCTACATATAGCTATTACTGTTGTTAGTTGTCATTGGGTTGACCCCCAGTCATGGTGACCTCATACATAATGGAAAAAAACTACTGAGTTGTCTCATGTCAACCCCATAACTGGTTGTGGATCATACCCATGTGATCTATAGAATTTTCATTGCTGATCTTTGGATGTCATTTGCTAGACTTTCTTTCTAATCTTTCTTAGTCTGGAAGCTCTTCTGAATCCTCTTCAGCATCTTAGCAATCCGCAAGCCTCCATTGACAGATGCATAGTAGCTGTGCAGGAGGTGCATTGGCCGGGAATCAAACCAACCTTTCCTACATGGAAGGCAGAAATTCTACCATTGAACCACCACTATCCATATACATATATTTATTGAATACCTAGTATGATCTAGAATCTCTGCAAGGTGTTGGGGGTACAACAGTGATCAAGAGATTAAAATTTCTAATTACCCAGACTTTGTAGAGAGATTGACAGCCCATTTCACTATTAAAAACATTTCTCCAAACCATGATAAACATAATGATAGGGGACTTGGGAAGTCAGAGAAAAGTTTTCAAATGATTTAGTGTCTATGAGGAAAGAGATGAAAGATGAGTTAGGAATCAGCCAGGTGAAGGAAAAATGCTTAGTGGGTCAAAATGGAGCAGCATGGCCCAGTGCTAGAATGAAGGAGAAAAAAAAAAAGAAAAGAAAAGCATGAGCAAAATCTAAGGAAAAAAATTAAAAAATCTCTATATCTAGGTAGAATTTAGAATAAAGTTAGTTGATATCTAGCAACAAACAGAATAAATACATACATATATGCATGAATGTATACATATATACATGCATACCATGACCAACAAATCAAAAGACCAAATCACAAAGGATTTACAAATCTTGTTAAGAGTTTGGACTTTGTCCTCAGGGCAATGGAGAAATTCCTCTCAAATTTCCTTCGTAATTACCTATTAATTATGTATTTACTACCCTCCATTTTGTATGATTATTATTTGTTGGCAAACCCTATGTAATATACTGTCCTTCACCAAAAAAAAAAAAAAAAAAAAAAAAAAAAACTCACTGCCAAGGTGTTGTTTCCAACCCATAGCGACCCCTCCTTGGGTTTCCAAGATGGTATCTCTACAGAAGTAGATTGCTCAATCTTCCTTCTCAGAAATAGATGATGGGTTTTGAACCACTGCCTTCTGGTTAGCAATTAAATGCCTTAGGCACTATGCCAGTTCAAAGTAGGATCCATATCTGACCAACCACTGTGTTCATTCAGCATAGTACAATACTTAGTATACACACAACATTTTTCAATTTACAACTGACCTTCACAGATACTACTTCATTAAATCCTCATATTAACCTTCTGAGAAATCCTTACTCACTGCTCCCTATCTGCAAGTGAGGTAATTGAGTCACAGAAAGATTAAATGACTAGTAAAGGGAAGATCCAGGACATGAACACAAGATTCTGTGTCCTTTAGCCCCTGCCTAGTAGAACTTTTGCCAATGATACAAATGCTCTGTATCTGTACCATACGATCATGTAGCCACCATATGTGACTTTTGAGCACTTGAATTCTGGCTAGTGAGACTAAATTTTTAAAATTTACTTAATTGCAATCAATTTTAATTTAACTAGGTACATGTAGCTGGTGGCCACCATATTAGACAATGTAGCTTTCTACTATGATTTCTCTATAATATTGCTTAATAAATACCAGACAAACACATGGCTGGTTCAAGGTATTAATACATAATTATGATAATAATAAATGATTTCAGATTCTATGTTAGATATATCTTTTAATTTCTTTCTACATAGACCTGAGTGAAACCAATATCATAAATTGTCACCAAAAACATATGTTCCATGATACTTTCTATCCCTGATAAGGACATAGATTCTTTAAGTTTTTAAAGCAGTGTGGTAACAGCAATTTAATATGTTAAGCATAGTGTTCATTATATAACTCTTAAATTGTAAAAATTGATAATCTTCCTATGAATGGTAATATATTTTTCCTCTAGATTAGCCAGAATACCATATTCTCCATCCACTCCATGAAAAGTAATTAAACAAATGCATATAAATGCAATTGTTAATAAGTTACAAACTACAAATAATATACAACTAATAACTATTAATAAGGTATAAATAAAGTACTAAATAATTAAATACACATATGAATATGTCCTATGATTAGTATACATCTTATTGATTAGTATAGAAGATTAGACAAATTATGGACATTTTAAATACAAATAAGTTATTTTAATTTCCATCTCTGCTTTTCCTCTATTCTTTTTATTCATAATGCCAGTTGATTGGGATAAATTGTTGGAAAAACGTAGTAGGGGTAATAACCCTGTGGAGAGGATGAGGAAGGACTATTCAAAAAGTAGCATTGGAGTAAACTGTACAGAATGTCAGATATTTGACATATGAATGTGGTAGGGTGAGCCTTCTGGGGTGACTTGCGTGATGGGTTTAGAAATACCAACTTTCTTTAGAAAACTTACTCTATGATGGAAACAAGGCTGTATATTCATTACTGAATTTAAATTCACCGTGAGTAAAGATCATGAGACAATGCTATTTATTTTGGACTGTATTTTCGTTTTGCTGATGGAATTTCATTATGGGTAAACTGAAAGAGTGGAAATAATAATAAAACTGAGGGAAAAAAATGTGTTTTCAAATCTTGAATGAATCACATTTTAGATATCTGACATTTTTTGCTGTCTGAAATTGTCCATGTAAACAAAATGAAGAAACAAGGGAGGAAGAAGGAGAACACTATAATTACACATCTATTGAGCAATTTTACTGTGTTGGTTGGAAATTAGGGTCTGGAAATACAATGATGGATAAAAGTTTATCTCTGTGCCTATAGAAGCTCTTGTTCTATGTGGGAAAACATATATGTAAGTAATTATTACTACAGAATGTGTGAAATGCTATACACTTGACAGATTATCATTGGGAGACATGATAAAGAAGTGGAAGGAACTGCACACAAAGAATCAGTGTGAACACAACATGGAGGTAGGAACTCTATGACTTCTTCAGGAACCACTGAGAATAGTTCGTCTTAAACTGTAATGGCACATAAATGACAATGACACCTTGTTAAAATGAAAATTCAGATTGAGGTCTGTGGGGGCAGTGATAGTCTGCATTTCTGCCTTTGCTGATGAATAGTAAGAGTCCAAAGTATTTCTCCAAGCAGGGCAAACCACCACATATGACTCATCTTCACATAATTTAGCATAACTGGAAATTTGAATTTTTTGTATGTGATTATTTGATTAATGTTAGCTCAATATACTGGACACTGCATGGTTTAAAATCAAGAAGGGAGTGTGTCAGGGTTATATCCTTTCACCATAATTATTCAGTCTATATGCTGAGTAAATCCAAGAAGGTGGACTATATGAAAAAGAACATGGCATCAGTATTGGAGAAAGTATCATTAACAACCTGAGATATGCTGATGATACAACTTTGCTTGCTTAAAGTGAGGATGACTTGAAGCACTTGCTAATGAAGATTGAAGACTACAGTCTACAATATGGATTACATCACAATATAAAGAAAATAAAAATTTTCACAACTGGACCTATAAGCAGCATCACAATAAATGGAGAGAAGATTTAAGTTTAAAAGAGTTCACATTTCTTGGTTCTACAATCGATGCCAATGGAAGCAGCAGTGGGACATCAGATGACGTATAGCACTGGGCAAATTGGCTGCAAAAGGACCTCTTTCAAGTAGTGAAGGGCAAAGATGTGTCCTTGAGGACTAAGGTGTGCCTGACACAAGCCATGATATTTTCAATCACTTCATATGCATGTGAGAGCTGGGCAATGAATAAGGAAGACTGAAGAAGGGTGGATGCTTTTGAGTTGTGTTGGTGAAGAATGCTGAAAATACCATGGACTGCTAACAAAACTAACAAATCTGTCCTGGAGGAAGTGCAGCCGGAATGCTCCTTGGAAGCAAGAATGGCCAGACTTAATCTCAGCTACTTTGGTCATGTTGTCAGAAGGGACCATTCCCTGTAGGAGAATGTCATGCTTGGTAAGGTGGGGGGAAGGCCCTCAACTAGATGGATTGACACAGTGGCAGAGGTGATGGGCTCAAGTATAGCAAGGATCATGGAGCTGGCTCAGGACCGGGTGGTGTTTTGTTCTGCTGTGCATAGGGTCACTATGAGTCAGAGTTGACTCGACGGCACCTAACAAAAACAACAATATACTAGTCTGTAATGTCACAAGAGCAAGTTTGTTTTTGCTCACCATTTTATCCCAAAGTTTCACGCAATGCCACAGACACACACACACACACACACACAGTTCAGTAAATAATTATTAGATAAATTAGTGAAATAATGAATAATGTTGAAGAGGAACAGAGGGGTTAGGTTTTGAGTGTCTTATATGACTGTTTGTTATTATAAAGTTTATTCTTTAAATAATGGAAGACCATTGGAAGTTCTTCAACAGGAGAATGTCATGGGTAGAAATGTATAGAGGATTGCTTGGAAAGGAACTGAAATGTGATAAAATAAATAGATAGAAGATCATCTATCCATCTAACAATTCAGTAATTCGTTTATTCACCAATATTTCACTAAGTAGTTATTCATGCTATTCACTGAACTAACCATTTGTTGGCTACTAACTTCTTATAGCTGTATGGGTAAAATTTAGAGAGCAAATTAGTGTTCCATTTAGCAATTTATACACATTTTGTTTTCTGGCATTGGTTGCAATTCCCTCAATGTAATATAACTTGCCTCCTTTCTCCCTGGGGTCCCCATTTCCATTCATCCTTCTTTCTTACCCCTTCTTACCTTCTGAGTTTTGTTTTTGGGAAAATGCTGCTCTTTTGTTCTAATGTGGTTGATTGTTCTGAGAAGTGTGTTCTTGTCTTGTGTTGTTATTCATTTTATATGCCTGCCTATTGTTTGGCTGAAAGCTGATTCCTGGGAGTGGGTTCAGTTCCAGGCTTGAGGGGGATTCCATCATTCTCTATCAGACCAGTAAGCTTGGTCATTTTTATAATTTTGAATCTTGTTCTATATCTTTTTCTCCCTTTCTATCCAGAACTTTTTACTGTTATGCTGATCTGAGCAATTATAAAAACATGGATATAAAACTCTAGTTTTCAGTAAATTCACAAGGAATTATGAGGCCTTCACTAGAGTAGTGATTGTAGACCTTATATCCACTTTGGATAGTAAATATTTTTCCATGTTTTCATGACTGTTCTGAAATAAAACTCACAGATGAAGTATATTTCTGTCTTATATACAAAAGAACATATATGCATGTGCATGTGCACACACACACAACACACACAATGTTGTTGTTGTTGTTATGTGCCATTCAGTCGTACCTTACTCATAGCGACCCCTTCTTGGGTTTCCCAAGGGTTTCCTTGGGTATCACTACGGAAGTAGATTGCCCAACCTTCCTTCCAAGGAGTGGCTGGTGGGTTTGAACCGCAGCCTTCTGGTTAGCAGTCAAATGCCTTAGGCACTAATCAAGCAATAATTTAAAAGTATAAAATGAAAGGAAATTTAACCAATGTCAGGTGCTGTAGAGTTGATTCCAACTCATAGTGACTCCATACGTGTAGAGTTAACTGTTCCATTGAGTGTTCATGGCTGTGACTTTTCATTTGCCTAATACCATACTCTTCTAAATTTTAATGCAAGATCAAAATGAAAGCCAAGAGAAACTGTGCACCATTAAACAGCGTTCTCCCACTCCCTCACAAACCGTCTTTTCCAGACCCTCTGAATCTGTTTAGTTTTTACAGAAGCTCCCGAAGAGGGTTCTTAGGAATAAAACTAGAAAGTGTTAGTCAATTTTGGTAATTACTATGTTCTGTCGGTTGTTAAATGCATATAGTCTGATACAAGAAATGCTTGATTCAGACAAAACATTCATCTTCTTCAATTCTTTATAATCCATAAAATTAGTGGAAAGTGCCAAAGGCTAATCATTAATTTCCAACAAGCATTTCCAAGTATAATGCCCTAAAAACTTTTATTAGGGCTTTTAAAAATGTTAACCCATTTTATTATCTATAATAAAAATGTAATTGCCATTAAAATTAATCCTGTACGCTAAAATTTTAAGTGTTTTTTTTTTTTTCCTTTGAATGTACTTCCTGATTTTAGTATTTGTTTGCTTAAGTTTCAAACATTGAAATAAGGAATAAGGGAAACTTACTTTATATGCCAATAGCATAATGGTTTAATTTTGTTTTTGATGACAGTTTAGAATAAAAAAAACAACTTTTAGTTAGTGAAAATGAAGTGCCATGTAAGTTTAGACTTGTAAGACCTGATCCTGTGTTAATTTTATTAGTACAGAGACTAGATTACAATGTTCATTCTATGCTAATTTGGGAAAGACTAATATTTACACAGCATTAAGCTCTTTAGTAGGAGCTCTGGTGGTGTTGTTGTTGTTAAGTGCCATCGAGTCGTTTCCGACTCATAGCGACCCCATGCACAGCAGAACGAAACACTGCCCGATCCCGCGCTAGCCCCACAATCCCTGCTATACTTGAGCCCATCATTGCAGCCACCGTATCAATCCATCTCGTTGAAGGCCTCCCCCTCTTTTGTGGACCCTCTACCCTACCAAGCATGACATCCTTCTCCAGGGAATGGTCCCTCCTTACAACATGACCAAACTAGGTGAGACGAAGTCTGGCCATTCTTGCTTCCAAGGAGCATTCTGGCTGCACTTCCTCCAGGACAGATCTGTTAGTTCTTTTAGCAGTCCATGGTACTTTCAGCATTCTTCGCCAGCACCACAACTCAAAAGCATCAACTCTTCTTCGGTCTTCCTTATTCATTGTCCAGCTCTCACATGCATACGAGGCGATTGGAAATATCATGGCTTGTGTCAGGCGCACCTCAGGAGTCTGGTAGGGTAGTGCTAACCAGAAGGATGGTGTCTCAAACCCACCAGCTACTCCTCAGAAGGAAGACTAGGCAATCTATTTCCTTAGAGATATCACCTCGGAAACCCAAGGCAGCAGGGTCGCTACGAGTTGGAACCAATTCAACAACAGTGGGTTTTTTTTTTTTTTTTTTTTTTTTTTAGCTTTTTAATAGCCCCCATCTTCAAATGGAGAGACATTATGGGAATAGTCCCAGCTGGACTTAAAGAAAATCATGCTTTACTATTTTTTGAGCAAGTTACTCAATCTCTCTGAACCCTGGTTCTCATTCATCCCTGAAAGCCAGGCACTCCTGTTTCTTCAATCCCAAAGTACACTCTTTGGGTAATTGAAAAAGGTATTGACGGAGATCACCCTTGCTGAGCATTCTGAAAGGTGGCTTAATTCACCATATCAACACCCATGTCCATTTCTGGAAGTTCTCTGTCAGTATACTGCTGCAACCGTTTTTGGATTATCTTCAGTAAGATTTTACTTGCATGCAATATTAATGATATTGTTCTATAATTTCTACATTGTGTGGGATCATCTTTGTTTGGAATGGGTACAAATATGGATCAATCAGTTGGCCAGGTAGCTGTCTTCCAAATCTTTTGGCATAGCTGAATGAGTGCCTCCAGTGCTACATCCATTTGTTGAAACATCTCAGTGGGTATTCCATCAATCCTGGAACCTTGTTTTTTGCCACTTCCTTCAGTGCAGCTTCAATTTCTTCCTTTGACACCATTGGTTCTTGAGGCTATGCTACCTCCCGAAATGGATGAACATTAACTGGTTCTTTTTTGGTACAGTGACTCTATTCCTTCCATTTTCTTTTGATGTTTCCTGCATCATTTAATATATTGCCCATAGAATCTTTCAGTATTGCAACTTGAGGCTTAAATTTTTTCTTCAGTCCTTTCAGCTTGAGAAATGTGAGCATATTCTTTCCTTTTGGTTTTCCAACTCCAAGTCTTTACACATTTCATTAATGATTATTGATTTTGTCTTCTCAAGCTCCTCTTTGAAATCTTCAGTTCAGCTCTTTTTTCTTGACATTTCTTCCATTTGCTTTGGCTACTCTTCATTCAAGAGCAAATTTCAGAGTCTCTTCTGACATCCATTTTGGTCTTTTCTTTCTTTCCTGTCTTTTTATTGACCTTTTGCTTTCTTCATGGGTGATGTTCTTGATGTCATCCCATAATTATTTTGTTTTGCAGTCATTGGTGTTCAATGCATCAAATCTGTTCTTTAGATGGTCTCGAAATTCTGGAGGAATATAATCAAGATCATATTTTGGCTCTCTTGGACTTATTTTAATTGTCTTCAACTTGAACTTGAATATGAACAGTTGACAGTCTATTCCACAATCAGCTCCTGCTCTTGTTTTGGCTGAAGATACTGATCTTCTCCATTGCCTCTTGCCACAGATGTAGTTAATCTGATTCCTGCCTACTCCATCTGGCAAAGTCCATGTGTATAGCCACCATTTGTGTTGTTGAAAAAAGGTATTTGCAATGAATAAGTCGTTGCTCTTGCAAATTTCTATCATGAGATCTTCAGCATTATTTCTATCACCAAGGGCAAATTTTCCAACTACCAGTGATCCTTCCTTGCTTCCAACTTTTGCATTCCAATCACCTGTGATAATCAGCACTTCTTAATTGCATGTTTGATCAATTTCAGACTGCAGAAGTTGGTAAAAATCTTCAATTTTCTCATCTTTGGCTTTAGTGGTTGGTGCATCAGTTTGAGTAATAGTAGTATTAACTGGTCTTCCTTGTAGGTATATGGATATTATCCTATCACTGACAGCATTGTACTTCAGGGTAGATCTTGAAACATTCTTTGTGATGAAATGCCATGCTATTCCTCCTCAATTTGTCATTCCTGGCATAGTAGATCATATGGTTGTCTGATTCAGAATACTCAAAACTGGTCCATTTCAGTTCACTAATGCCTAGGATATCAATATTTATGTGTTCCATTTCATTTTGACAACTTCTAATTTTCTAGATTCATACTTCATACATTCCATGTTCTGATTATTAATGGATGTTTGCAGCTGTTTCTTCTTATTTTGAGTCATGCTGCATCAGCAAATGGAAGTCCTGAAAGCTCTATTTTATCCATATCATTAAGGTTGGCTCTGTTCTGATGAGGCAGCTCTTTCCCAGTTGCATTTTAAGTGTCTTCTGACCTGAGGGGCTCATCTTCCAGTACTGTATTGGACAATGTTGGCAGGGCTATTCATAAAGTTGTCCATGAATATATAAGACAGTGTCTCACTGATATTCATAAGGTTTACACTGGCCAACTCTTAGAGAAGTGGATGGCCTCTTTCTTCTTCCAAGTCTATCTCAATCTGGAATCTCCACTGAAACCTGTCCACCATGGACCACCCTGGTAGTACTCCCTAATTCAGTCTATGAATCAACATAACCCTGATACTGAAAGCAGACAAAGAAACCACAAAAAAAGAAAACAACAGACCAATATCCTTGTGACTATAGATGTGAAAATCCTCAACCAAATACTAACAAACAGAATCTAACAGCATATTACAAGAATCATATGCCCTGACTAAATGGGATTTATTCCAGGAATGCAGAGATAGTTCAGCATTAGAAAACCAATCAATGTAATAATGTACACCAATAAAACAAAGGAAAATAATCACAAGATCATCTCTTTAGATGCAGGAAAAAAATTAATAAAGTTCAACATTCTTTCTTGATGAGAACCCTCAAGAAAATTTAAATAGAATGGAAATCCCTCAGTATGATTCAAGGCATATATGAAAAGCCAATAGCCTACATTATACTTAGCAGACAAAGACTGAGAGCTTTCCCCTTGAAATCAGGAGCAAGGTAAGGGTACCCATACTCTTACCACTTCTATTCAATATTATATTAAAAGTCCTAGACAGAGCAATATGGCAAGAAAAAGAAATGAAAGATATCGAGATTGGAAAAGATGAAGTAAAATTATCTCTATTTGTGGATGACATGATCCTGTGTATAGAAAATCCCAAACACCCTGCAAGAGAACTTCTAGCGCTAATAGAGGATTTTAGCAAAGTTGCAGGGTATAAGATTAACAAACAAAAATCAGTTGTGCTTCTATACATCAGAAATCTGCAGGGGGAATATTCCATTTACAATAGCAACTAAAAGAATAAAGGCGTATTGCATAAGGCATTGGACTGCTAACCAGAAGGCTAGTGGCTCAAACCTACCAACCACTCCTCAGAAGGAAGGTTGGGCAATCTACTTCTGTAGTGACGCCACCTCAGAAACCCAAGGAGGGGTCGCAATGAGTCAGATCTGACTCGACAGCAGTGTGTTGCATTTGTTGTATATATTAGCGTGTCTGTTTTACACATTTCGTACTTCGTAACTAAAATTATATTGATTTATTTATCTCTTTTTATCTTCCATCGGACTGTAACACAGGGACTCTTTGCTGCTATTTATCTTTAAATCCCTCACAGTGCTCAGCCTGAGCTTGAACCCATCGCAGGAGCTTGATATTTAATTGAAGAATGAATGAATGAATGAATGAATTCTCAGAGTTTTTATGATGCAATTGAAAAACTCCTATTATAAGAAAAGCTGCTTAGTAATTAATCTCTGCTGACACTTTTCTATGAATAACCATCTGTTACATGAAAATGAAGCATGTTTCTATTTTGGATTTGCAAAGAGGAGAGCTTTAGAAATAGGTAATAGAAAATACACTTCTTGTATATATAAAACAATATGAAGAACCAGTCCCTTAAAAGCTGTAATGTTTTCATAAGGTGGCTTACAAATGGCAACAATAACATACCTGGCATTCAGATAATTTAGACTCAGACTGTTTTCCTTGAAATATTCCGTTTTAAGCACTAGATACATTTTATTGGTCCTTTCTCATTTTAAATCAGTTATTAGGACAAGTTCCTTGAGCAAGATAATGACTGTTTTGTTCAACTTTCAAAGCTTATTTTTCTGTTAATTGCTATTACAGGAGATGGGCAAAAGATAGCATTCTTCTCCCTGTGGCACCTACATGCAAGTTTGGAGAAACAGAAAATAAACACATACAAAAGAAAATAGACAATATAATGTCAGGGCTTTCTATGTGCTATGAAGATAAAGCTGAATAACCTCACTACCATGGAGCAGATCCCAACTCATAGTGTGACTATAGGACAGGGTAGAACTGCCTCATAGGGTTTCCAAGGCTGTAACAGCTGGTGGGTTCAAGGTGATGACCTTTCAGTTAGTAGCTGCTTGATTAAGCATTGTGCCACCAGGACTTCTTAAAGTAGAGTAAGGGGATAAGGATGAAGGGAAATATTATTTTATACATGGTGGTCTAGGAAAGCTTCTCTTAGTAGGAGACAGTTGAGGTCAGTGATGTGAGGAGACCTCAGTGATATGAGGACAGAGCTGTGCAGTTATCAGAGGAAAAAATTTGCCTTGCTGGACATACAGCACTCTGTATAAAATAGAAGTATTGGGTTTTCTCTAAAAAGGATTACCTTTTGAACTGAGTTTAATACAAAACAGTATTTTTTTTTTAGTTTATAATGTTGTTGTTGTTGTTGTTATATGCCGTCGAGTCGGCCCCGACTCATAGCGACCCCTTCTTGGGTTTCTGAGGCAGTATCACTACGGAAGTAGGATTGCCCAACGTTCCTTCTGAGGAGTAGCTGGTGGGTTTGAACCGCCAGCCTTCTGGTTAGCAGTCAAGTGCCTTAGGCACTATGCTACCAGAGCTCCTTGTTGTTGTTAGGTGCCATCAAATCTGTTCTGACACATAATGACCCTGTGTCCAACAGAATGAAACATTGTCTGGTCCTGCACCATCCTCACAAACATTGCTATGTTTGAGCACATTGTTGTAGCCAATGTGTCAATCCATCTCATTGAGGGTCTTCCTCTTTTTCACTGGCCCTCTACTTTTCCAAACATGATGTCTTTCTCCAGGGACTGGACTTTCCTGATAAACATTACCAAAGTACAGGAGATGAAGTCTCGCCAGCCTCACTTCTAAGGACCATCTTCGCTGTACTTCTTCTAACGCAGGTTTATTTATTCTCTGGCAGTCCATGACATATTCAATATTCTTTGCCAACACCATATTTCAAATGCATTGATTTTTATCAAATTTATCATTGTGTTATTATTGGAAAGGTTTTCTTAATTTTGATAGTGTTAGAAAAGGAAAATCAGAAGAGAAATGGATGGCTGGAGAGACTAGTGACTATTTTCTCTTTATTTCTGCTGTACTTTTATATTGTAGCTGAGAGTGAGAAGAAAGCTCTAAAAAGGCAGAATAAACCTTGGTCTTTGATTAATTTTAACTAAAGTTCTAGATTCCCTGGCCCCTCACGCATTAATAAAAAAGGATAACTAATTCTGGCCTCCGGATCATTAGAAATATGCCATCACATCAAACCAAACCAAATTCACAGCCGTCGTTTGCGACTCTTGGTGACCCCTCCTTGGTTTCGGAGGCAGTATCTCTATGGAAGTAGATTGCCCAACCTTCCTTCCAAGGAGTGGCTGGTGGGTTTGAACTGCCAGCCTTCTGGTTAGCAGTCAAATGCTTTAGGCACT
>NW_006922100.1:1223771-1234430 GCF_000298275.1 Orycteropus afer afer | reverse complement strand
TATGGAAGTAGATTGCCCAACCTTCCTTCCAAGGAGTGGCTGGTGGGTTTGAACTGCCAGCCTTCTGGTTAGCAGTCAAATGCCTTAGGCACTACAGCACCAGAGCTCCCGAAATATGCCACAGGAAATATTTTTATCTTGAAGTATTGGGACAAGGCATTGAAAGAAATACTTTGCTTATGACTGAGGTCAAAGCAGATGTTAAACCAAACAGTGATTGAGGATAATTAAGAACTGAAAACAGTAGTAAATTATAGCTCAAGCATTGGCTTCTTTAATAACACACTCATGAGCTATCTATAACTCTTTTAAAAGCTATGCTGTCTTATTTAAAAGTTTATTTTTTTTCTATTTTACTGTATGTGTATGTATGCATGAAAATACCTATATATGTGTACATGCACATGCCTTTGTGCTTCTCAAATAAGGTAAAGTGAAAATGCATTCAGATTATCTTATGAAGTCATGACCATTGCAATATTAAATCTAGTATAGAAGGAAAAACAGGGTATTTAGAGGTAGAGAGTGGAAAAAAAAATCAGAAAATATGAACTCTCATCCCTACCACTAGAACTTTCCTTTTCTCGGAAAAATTAGTTCACCTCTCTGTAACTCAGTTATCTTATTTGTCAGGGTTGGTAGTAAATAAGGTTACATATGTAAAGACCCTATCCCAATCAAAACCAAACTAAACCCACACCATGGAGTTAATTCTAATTCATAACAACAGAGAAGATTGTCCCACCCATGTGGTTTCCAAAGCTGTAAATTGTTGTGGAAGCAGACTGTTTCATCTTTCTCCTGTAGAGTGGCTGGTGGGTTCAAACCACAGAACTTTTGGGCCTTTTAAATCTTGAGTTATCCATGAATATTAATTCTTTCCCTCTGGTGATGCTTTGCTATAATTATAACCAAATTGCTAAGGAAGAAATAACTTGTTCAGAACCCACCCAGAACAAAAATATTAATTACTGATTGTAAGGTATCTTTGTATCCCTCTATAGTATCTAACAAAATTCTTCAGAGACTCAATAATTAGGTGTTGAAAGAATGAAAGATCATCACTAGCCCAGAAAAAGTAGTTCCTTCACTCTTCAGTATCCCTTAAAACATCTTACCCACAAGATACCAGAATCTCCTCAATACTGTCCTGCTTGTCATCTGTAGCACTTCTGATTTTGCCTTCATGTAATGAATTCTCTACATAGAAGCCAGTGTGAAAGTATGAACTTTATTTTTTCTTTACATTTTATTTATTTTGTTGTTATCTGTGTGAAGTTTTAAATATAAATTAGATTTCATAACTTTCCTCCTTACAACCTCCTCTGCATTTACAGAGGAACCCAAAATTCTCTCACAGTCTAGAGGATTGTACAAGCCCTGGCTTTTGCTTCCTATCCTGTCCTCATTTCACACCTCTCTTCCCTACATTTAAGGGAGTTCTCTTGTGGTATAGTAGGTAAGGCATTTGGCTGCTAACTAGAAGGTCAGAGATTCAAACCTACTGGCTGCTCCACGGCAGGAAGATGAGGCAATCTGTAAAGATTTACAAACTTGGAAACCCAAGGAGGTTGCTATGAGTTGGAATTGACTCAATGGCAGTGAATTTGGTTTTGGTTGGTTTCTTCAGGTTTATCAGCTGGTTTTTTTTTTTTTTTTTATTTCTCAAATGTAAGATGAGTCCTGCTTTTGGTTCTCTGAACTGGTGCTGACTTGATTTTTTTCTTCTCCTAAATCCTCTCAAAAATTCATCTGTGAATCCATTCATTCATTTACCCATTAATTAAACAGATATTTATTGATACCTCCTATGTGCTAGGTACAGTTTCAAGGTTTGGGATTACAGCTATGAAAAGAACAGACAACAATACCTGCCCTTGCTTGATTTTTAGTCTAATGAAGGAAATATAGACAATACATAAATATACAGCAGTTAGAAAGTATAGGGAAAAATACACACACAAACACACAGGAGACTAGGGAGTGAGTGGACATTAATTTTAAATAATATAGCAGAAAATGCCTCTGATAAGGTGACTTTGTATAGAGATCTGAAAGAAGTGAATAAATGAGGCATGTTGATATCTACAAGCATATTTCTGGCAAAGGAAACCGTAGATGCGAACACCCTGAGGTGAGAGCTTGCCTAGGATATTTAAAGTATATTAACTGGGCCTTCATGAATCAAGACAGACTAGAAGGAGATGAGAGTAAGGAAGTAAACATGTGGGAGATATTGCTGAATTATTTAAGGCCTTATGACAACTTTCGGTTTTATTCCAAGTGAGCTAGAGAACCATTTGCAGGGCTTTGAAACTCTGAATGACTGATACGGCTAATGTGTTCTGTATGATTTTGATGGCTCTGTTGAGATTAGACTGTAGGATGGTTCTTTGTCTTCATGGCAATATTTTTGAATGAAAGAATACCATAAATGGAGCTGATAAAATTGTTTATCAATTTTCAAACTACTTATCCTTGTCTTATATAATATTCAAGCAGCAAAATAAGCAGAATCCATGTGTTTGCTTTTGAACTTAAACAAATTATCTTATCTTGAATGATTTTATGAGTACAAAATACCTAAGGTTAGCATTATGCTTGCCCCCTTTTGTCTTTTCTGAAATCAATATGCCATGTGCTAAGAATATAGATTTAATAAGCTTTTATTTCTAATTGCTGTGCTCACTGTAAAAGTAACACCAAAATTCTGAAGTTATATTTATTGACATTCATCTTTATCACACCATGTGTTGAAAGATAGAGAAGACGCAGGCAGTGTAAAATATTTTCACTGTGTTTGTTTTTGTTTTTCATGTTTCTTCCCTTGGGAACAGAGATTTTCAAAGGATGCCTAGATTTATTTGAGTAGAAGCTGAGTGATATCTCATCACAGTTCTGATGTTAGCATTTCACAGTTAAACAACTGTTTACTTTTCTCTATGATATTCAGAAACAGTCTGAATTCATGTTTTTATTTGGTTAAAGGAAACAACATCAACAAAAACCAGGGCATGGACATGTTGCTAATTTGTGCAATGGGGAGTGATGCTTGGCTCTGGAGACAGATTTGGGTCTAAGTTCTTCCTTCACCATTTATTTGTTCTGTCATAATGGGCAAGTTATTCCCACTTTTTCAGCTTCTTTATCTAGAAACAACAGTTAATAGCATTTGTTCATTTAATGATACAATGCAAGTAAATAATTAATGTAGTCCTCATTACTTAGGTTTTCCATCGTTACCTATTTCTTGTTGTAGTTGTTGGTGTTAGCCTACCGTGCACTGATTATCATACTTTTATGCAAATAATGCACACATTAAACGTTTTGCCAACAGTCCCTCCCCCAAAGTATTTTTGTAAGCACACTCACTGCCATCAAGTTGATTCCAACTCATAATGACCCACATTAATTTTCTAAAGCTGTAAATCCTTGTAGAAGCAGACTGCCCCATCTTTCTTCCACGGAGCACCTGATGGGTTTGAAAAAGAGACCTTTTGGTTAGCAGCCAAATGTCTTAACCACTACACAATCAGAGCCACCACTTGCAAAAAAAATTACTACAGTAGACTCCACTCTACCTCAGGACAAAGCCTTGTTTGTCAGAGTAGAACGTTGCTCCATAGGATTTTTAATGTCTGATTTTTTCAGAAGTAGATTACTTTTTTCCCAAAGCCTTTTTAACAATACTTCTGAGTGAATTTGAACCTCCAACCTTTCAACCTCCAACTTGGATGTTTTCTTTTTTTTATTTTAATTTTTATCTTAGTCTCTTAAATTGCTGGGCCCTGTAACCAACCACTACCAACAGTTGGTGCTGCTTAAGGTTGTCTCATAGAAACTTCTGCTTCAGGGCTTTTTCTTTCTTTCTTTCTTTCTTTTTTCCTTCAAACATACTGATATACAAGAGGGTAAGTCTTTATTTTGCTTTCCTGATAACTTCCATTAAACCCTTTCTCTTCATCCTATCTAGCAGATGCTCATCTTTTTTTTTTTTTTTTAAACAAGGTTAAAACTTTCAACCTAAGAGTAATTATTTGTTCAGCTTTCGCACAACAGCGTACTTTGTTAATATTATATTAGAGATTCCAAAAAAAATATATTTTGTGGTAAGTAAATACTGAGAGTTCTACCTAAACTGAATCTGTGAGTGATTAAGAATATGCGACAAGAACCATTTGAGTAATGGCACGGGACTTATTCTATTTGTTGTATTATCTAATTACGTATCCTATAGTACTTTTATTTCTAATTTACTAAGAAACAAAACAAAAAACTGCTGCATTTACATTGATTCACCATACCATTCATACCAAATCCTTAAATATGATTCATAGGATGATATCTATAAAAGATGTACAGTTAATAGTTATTTGCACTAAAATGAAAAATATAGAGTGATAGTGGATTCTAAGCCAGAAGGTATGAATTTGAATCCTGGCTGAAGCTTTTCATGCTTTTTGAACTTGGGTAGGTTTGCATTTCTGTGAATTGATTTCTTAATGTAAAAATGAAGGATTAGTATAACAGTTACTGAGGTGTGTTATTTTTGAGATAAAATATTCCTTGTATATTTTATAAGCCTTTGCAAAAGTTATTTGAATCTATATCTTGATTGTGCCTGTAGTTATTGTATATAATCACTCAAATTTTAACTGTTAAACATTAGTAATCTTGTTCATCATTTGCATCTAGGATTTAACTTAGGTCACAAATAGCTATCTGCAATCCAATCACCATGCCAACTATATTGCCTTACAACCTTTTTCTTTTATCAACCTATGAACTCCAACAGCATGTCATATAATATTGCAGAAGTCAACTTTTTATTATATGGTTGCCTCATAGGCCTTTTCTGTAAAATACAAGATCCATGTGGACTGGAGTCATAGCTTGTGCTTCTCCAGAAATATCTTTGCCTGATACCTCACAATTCTGAACATAAAATGATTGTTGTCTAAGTCTTAGAGTGTCAGTATATAGGACACATGGTCTGACTTCTTCTTTCCTTTCCCATGGCAGGCATTTTTATTCAAATACACATCTTTTCCTGCTGAGATCGGATGGAATATCAGAGTCTCTCCCAAAATTGCTTCTAACAATTAATTGAGCTGGCCTATAAAATGGAACCAGTTTCTAATCTCTGAATTAAAATTCCATGAAATTTCTATAGAAAGCTAGAGGGAATATTAGAGACTGTGTTCTGGTTACCTTGTACCTCTCTGACAAGAATATACCACAAATGGGATGGCTTTAACAAACAGGAGTTTATTCTTATAATTTGGAGGCTTTAAGTCCAAGTTCCGAGTGCCAGGCTCTAGGGGCTGGGTGAAAGCCTCTCAACCTTTTGGGCTTTAGCTCTCCCTTTTGCTCCCAGCCCACTGAAGCTAGAGGCATCTCTTCACTGAGGCAGTTAGTGGCTGCTGAGGCTAACGAGCCCAATGTTGACAAGTAATAAGGCAAAGTCCTGATGTCACCAAACCACATGGCAGCCCATTAATTCAAGTCCATTGTAAGTCCCAAGGTTGGCAGAGCATGGCAGGTTGCTGAACAACGACTCGGCTACATGCAGGGTTCAAGCATGCCATAAGCTAGGACTGTTCCCAAGGCTTCTCCTTATGTACAGGAAGCAGACCACAGAGCCAAAGCAGCTACTCAGCTGCTCCAATAGATTCTACCATGGAGTTAATTACTAATCTCACCATGGGGAATAACTACATCCAGCTGCCCATCCACTCAACCAGGCCCAGCCAAGTTGACACATAATCTTAACTACCACAGACTGTGTTCCCCATTTTCTATAGCCATTGTTGTTAGCTGTCATTGAGTTGGCCCCCAACTCATAGTGACCTCATACACAACAGAACCAAACACACCTTGTTTTTGTGGATTGGTTGTGTATCAGCCCTTTGTGATCCATAGAGTTTTCATTGGCTTGCTTTCTGAAGTAGATCACAGGCTTTTTGTCCTAGTCCATCTTAGTCTGGAAGCTCTGCGGAATACTTTAGCATCATAGCAACATGCACACACCATTGACAGAGGGTTGGTGGCTCCTCATGAGGTACAATTATGACCATATTTGATGTCATGATTCTGATGTCATTCTTTATTTCTATTGTGAAAGGACCTAGGGATAATCTATTGCCAGTATGGCCTGTAGAATAATACTTGTGTTGGTTCATTCTGACTCCTCCCAGTGCCATGCTGTTACCATTTCACACCATCAGGATTTAGTAGGATGTTAAATTCTTATGATGAGTCTTTTGTTACCAAGTTGCTCTTTGCCTATTCACTTTCCAAGTGAAGTATTTATATACACAATTCATAACGTGATTTTTACAGAGGCTCTGCTCTGCTCCCTTTCACATGATCTCCAGAACTTGGCTTTTGTTTAGGATGCCACAGCTCTTTGCCTTTTATTCCAATGCTCTTCATGTTTCCTATGTGGAATCAGTTTTCCTTTGGTGCCTTGCAACCTCGCTATCTGCATCCAAAAGGGACATTAAACCTTTAGGAAAGAAAGTCAAAGTTTGCTTATATTTAGATTTAAAAATAAGTGCATTCAGTCTTGCAATGACATGACACTTTCCCCATGGTATCACTGACAATTTTGCTCCCTCTTCAGTTTTAGTGTAGAACATACAATTTTAACAACTTCATATGTAGTAAGGTGTTTCGTGAATACTGCATTATAATTCATCTGAAAAAAAAAAAGGTAGACTGATGCCTGATGTCCATAGAATGGCAATTTCCAGTAGGCTGGCATGATATCAATTGTATAGGTACGTGACACACAATGTCAAACATATACTATCAAGTATCAAGTTATATTGCAGTAAGAGTTGGAACATCTGAGATTTAATGCATGAAACATTAATAAAGTTATTAACCTTTTTTGGACTTCAGTTTCTTTGACTAAAAATTTGAAACATTTGTCTTAAATATCTTGAAAGTTGTTTTTAGTGCCTACAGTCTACCTTGGACTATGATGATACTACTACATTAAAATAAATTTTATTCCTAATTCATGACCGAGGACTTATTAACACATAAGTCTTCTCATTGAGTTTCTGGTCAGGACCATCTGGCTTATTTCTAGTCTATTTTGGGTACTATTTTGAGTGAGCAGATATCCACCTTCCAATTACAGGAGCCTGGAGCCTGACTCCTGAACCTTTGAAGCTTTGTTATATTCCTAGTAAAGAGACACTTTTTGAAATCTGCCAGAGAGGGTGATATTTCTAAAGTTCAAGCAAGTATGAACTTTGGCACTGAGCATATTATGCTATTCAATTGTACTTCCTGAAGTTTATACTTAATGTAGGCATGGTGCTTCTATTGTAAAACATGCTTCTGAATCAGAGAAGAAAGAGGAAATACCTAGATAAAGATAATTTTGACATAGAGATGTCTATTGTTACTAGCAGAGCTTCTGAATATACTGGAACAGTTCTTGACACTAAGAGGTTTTCATTATATATTTTCCATCATAGTCAAAGCAGCAGGAAGGAGGAAAAATGAACTATTTTTAAATAGTTTTTGGCAATATGTTAAAAAATAGAAAAAGAAAAATGAATTCCACAAAAAAGAATGAGATTTTACTTTTGTTGTACTATTAGCAATATTATTTCTTTACTGACAACTCATATATTTAAAAGAATTAAATATAAATTTTGTATTTCCCAATTAATTCATTTTAATCAAGTAAGAGCTCTGGAGGTATAGTGCCTAAGGCACTTGACTGCTAACCAGAAGGCTGGTGGTTCAAACCCACCAGTCACTCCTCAGAAGGAAGGTTGGGAAATCTACTTCTGTGGAGATACCACCTCAGAAACCCAAGTAGGGGTAGCTATGAGTCTAAATGACTTGAAGGCAGTGAGTTTGGCTTTATATTATATAATCATAGTTATTCATGGAATTTGTATATTATCTGCTTTCATCCATGTTGTAGTAAGTCATCTGTGAGTCCTTGACTATATTTCCCATTTGTGAAAGTTCAAGGACTTTCTAAATATCAGCTTCCTCATCCATGAAACATGGAGAGTGTAATTGCTATTATAATTGGCTAATGAGGGAGATTTGCACAAAGTTACACAATGACTATTTTTAGAGTCAGATTATACATAAAGTCTCCTGAAATCCAGACCTTGTTTCTTCCAACATTCAAAATTGCCCGCATAATAGAGTGGGAGGCAAAACGCAGAACAAAACCCAAAAACAAAATAATGACCAGAATTACTGGTCGGCTGGAGTCTGGTGGGACCCCCTAAGACTATGACCCTGGGATACACTTTGGGCCTGGGATAAAATTCACTCCCAGGGGCTGGTTCTCAGCCAAATAGTAAATAATACATACACACAGACCACTCAACCTAGGGCTATGTACTCACATACTCTACAGACATACCTCCCTTGGAAAATTGGCCATGGGGCACCAGAAGGGCAACATTCACATGGAGGAAAAGCAGGACACACAGGAGTGCATAACTAAGAAGGGCACAGGGGAAGAGGTTACTGGGAAGGGAAAGGAAGAGAGTGGGTTAGTGTTGGGGATGGTAATTGGGGAGTGAAACCAAATGTACATGAAATGTTGCATGTAAAACAACTTCTGCTCTGTAAATTTTCACCTAAAGCACAATTAAAAAAATATATATATACATATATTGCCCCCATAAGATACAACATTTGTGCGTATGTGTCTATATATGCTTCTTCATCTTTTCCAGCTATAATACTTTTATCTGAAACCCCCTGGTGGTCCTTGGGAGCTCTGGTAGTGTAGTGCCTAAGGCACTTGACTGCTAACCAGAAGGCTGGTGGTTCAAACCCACCATCCACTCCTTGGAAGGAAGGTTGGGCAATCTACTTCTGTAGTGATACTGCCTTGAAAACCCAAGGAGTGGTCATTATGAGTTAGGTCAGACTCGAGGGCACATAACAACAACAATGGGAGTCCCCTACAAGTTGGAATGTTGGGATTGATTTGATGGCAGTGAATATTTTTTTTTTTCATCTCTTTTAATAAAAATCACCAGAGGATCTTGCAAAAATGTAGATTCTGATTCAGTATATCTGGGATGGAAATGAAAATTATCAACAGGGGTTCAGACTGGAAAGAACCCATTCAAAATCCTAGTTTAAACTGCCAATCTTTCAATTAGCAGCCAAGTGCATAACTGTTGTGCTATCAAGGCTCTTTCATAGTTATATTATTGTTACTGTTGTTAGGTGCCATGCAGTCAATTCTGAGTCATAGTGACCCCTATGTACAACAGAAGGAAACACCGCCAGGTCCTGAACCATCCTCACAACCCTTGCTATGTTTGAGCCCATCATCACAACCATTGTGTCAATCTACCTTGTTGAAGGTCTTCCCCTTTTCTCTGACTTTCCACTTTACCAAGCATGATCTATTTCTCCAGGGACTTCTCCCTTCTAACAACATGATCAAAGTAGGTGAGACAAAGTCTGACCATTTTTGCTTTTAAGGACTATTCTGACTACACTTCTTCTGGAATGATTCGTTCACTCTTCTGGCAGTCCATTGTATTTTCAGTATCTTCACCAACACTACAGTTCAAAGACATAAATTTTTCTTTTGTCTTCTTATTCACTGTTCAGCTTTCACAAGCATATGAGGCAATTAAAAACACCATGTTTTGGGTTAGGACTTAGCCTTCAAAGTGACATCTTTACTCTTTAACACTTTAAAGAAGTCCCTTGCAGATTTGCCCAGTGCAGTATACATCTGATTTCTTGACTGTTGCTTCTATGGGTGTTCATTGTGGATCCAAGTAAATGAAATCCTTGATAACCTCAATCTTCAGTCCATTTTCTTGTGATGTTGCCTATTGGTCCAGTGGTGAGGATTTTTGTTTTCTTTATTTTGAGGTGTAATCGCTAGTGAAGACTGAAGTGTTTGATTTTCATGTAAATGCTTAAAGTCATTGTCTTCAGTAAGCATGGCTGTGTCATCTGCATATTGCAGCTTGTTAATGAGTCTTCTTCTATTCTTCAGGCCATGTACTTTTTCATATAGTCCAGATTCTTTGCTCAGAATACAGATTGAGTAAGTGTGGTGAAAGGATACAACCTTACGCACACACTTCCTGATTTAAACCATGCAATATCCCTTTGTTCTGTTCAAATGACAGTCTCTTCTTCTGTGTATAGATTCCTTAAGACCACATTAAGTGTTCTGAAATTCCCATTCTTTGTAATATTATCCATAATTTGTTATGATCCACAGAGTCACATGCCTTTCCATGGTCAATAAAACACAAGAAAACGTTTGTCTGGCATTTTTTGCTTTCAGCCAAGATCCATCTGACATCAGCAATGACATCCCTCATTACCTGCCCTCTTCTGAAGCCAGCTTGAATTTCTGCCAGCTCCCTCTTGATGTAATGCTGCAACTGTTTATTATTATTATTATTATTATCTTCTCATACTTGCATGTGCTATTAATGATATGGTTCAATAATTTCTGCATTCTGTTGGATCACCCTTCTTTGGAATGGGTACAAATACTGATCTCTTCCAGTTAGTAGGTTAGGTAGCTATCATCCAAATTTCTTGGCATAAATGAATGAGTGCCTTCAGTGCTATGTCCATTTGTTGAAATATCTCAATGGGTATTCTGTCAATTCCTGGAACCTT
>NW_006922100.1:1216173-1219616 GCF_000298275.1 Orycteropus afer afer | reverse complement strand
GTCCCTGGCTAGCAGGGTGATTTTTAGGTTAATTCTTAAGTCCTACCACCACTCGGGAATCTCCAAGCTGTCTGTGCCATCAGGATTGCTCATGACCGCTGCCAGACCGCAGCTCCGTATGTCTCCTTTTTGGTATTTTCATGCAAATTCTTCTGCTAATTGGGGTTTAGTCCACTTCTATATCCTTCCATTCAAGGCTCAGGGGTCCAGGATTATCTTCTGTGTCTGTGCTAATTGGTTTCCCATTTCTTTGTTGAACAGGGTCTGTGCAGTCTTTCTGCCTAGTCCGCCATCTTGCCAGAACTCCTGTAGCTTCAATTCGAACTTGTATGTCAGTAATTGATGGTCTCCTCCATAGTCAGGTCCTGACCTTGTTTTTCCTGGTGATATTGAGATTCTCTATCAGCTCTTTCCACAGATATAGTCAATTTCATACCTGTGTATTCCATCTGTAAAGTTTCACATGTATAAAGTTGTCATTTATGTTGTTGTAAAAAAGGTATTTACCATGAATAAGTTGTTGTTCTTGCAAAGTACTGTCATGAGATCTCCAGCCTCATTTCTATCACTAGGGCCATAATTTCTAACTATTGATGTACAAGTTATAATAGGAGAGTCAAAACTAAACTATATAATATGAATACAAGTATATAAAAATAAAAATCACAAAATTATTAGTTAAGATGATAAAACTTTGGCTGTGTTATTCGTGTGACACTTAAAATTTCCTAATTGTAAAATTTATCCTAATGTCTCCGGAAGTTAGAATGATGAGGGGAATGTCTGGACATAATGGTGCTTATTAGAATAGCATTATAATTATTAAGACAGAGAGCTAATAGCCAGATGAAATAAAGGTGAGGCCATGGGCCTGAGCCAGACAGATGAAGCTGTTGTATATAGAGTTATGATGTGCTTTCAAATTCAGAAAGACAAGGAATGAAGACTAGACCAACTTAATTCCATCATATCTGCAGGGCTGTGTCCTTTGACTCTGGCTCTTTAACTCTCCCATCTGGGACAGAACTTCAGTGCAAAAATTCAGACACTCTAACAATATTTAAAGCATCTCATCTCAGTGTTTCAATACATCTTCTTGTTCTCCTGATTCTGGGGGAAAAAAATTGCCTGTCTATCCCTAATCACTGTAATATGCCCAAGTATATTAAGAATAAGAACTAAAAATAACCATTGTGTTTTAAAAAAGTAGACAGTTTTGACATTAGATGGAACAATTTCATTAGAACTGTTGAGCCAAAGCTAAATAGCAGTAGGTTAAAGAAGAATGCCACTAATCATCTGTCAGTTTGTTGTACTGTGGTGGCTTGTATGATGCTATAATACTGAAAACTGTGACATCGGTAATTCAACGACCAACAAGGTCACTCACGATAGATACGTTTCAGTGTGCTCCAAGACTAAGATACTGTAGGAAGAAGCCCTGGTGCTCTCCTTCTGAAAATTACCCAATGAAAAGTCTAGTGTCATAACAGAATATTACTCAGAATAGTGCTGTAAGATTAGCTCATCAGGTTGGAAAGCACTATACAATATAGTCAAACTTGTGAACCATCATGAAGATGGTGCACAACTAGGCAGTGTTTTATTTTGTTGCACATTCCATTGCCATGAATCAGAGTTGATTCCAAAGTGCAACAACAACACAAAAGAAGAATGCATTGAGGAAGAAAGTAGAGATTGTCAAGGAAAAGACTGAAGACACAGGGGAAAGAGAGCGAGTATGCATGTGAGTGGAAAGCAGGGGCAGGAATGGAGTTTTGTAGGAAGAATGAGGTAATGTTTATACCACAATGTAATAACAGAGAATAATAACTAATCTATAAAATATGAATACAATAATGTACAAATAAACATGACAAAAATTATAATTACAGTTGTGTTAGAGAGGAGAGAATTTTTTTTCTATTTCACTTTCCAAATTTTCTGTTATGCTGCTATTTACTTGATAATATAAATTATGTAATGTAACCAAACCAAACCAAATCCACTGCCACCAATGACATTCTGATTTAGATTGACCCTATAGGACAAAGTAGCACTGCCCTATAGGGCTTCCAAGGCTATAAATCACTGTGGAAGCAGACTGGCTCATCTTTCTCCTTTGGAACGGCTGGTTAGAGCTAATGGTTAGAGCTGAATGCCTTAATACTGTGCCAGCAGAGCACCTTCCACTGTAATAGAGTGTAATTTATATTTAGTTGTAAACTTAAAATTAAAAAGGGCTACTTAACCAAGTTTTCCACAGTCCAAAATAAACACACATGTGCAAGCCAACTCATGTGCACCCACAAACACATACTGAAATATGGTGAAGGAGAAGACCACCACCAAGTATACAGAAGTAGGCAATTGATTGGATGTCCCAAGATTTGGTATTATTGTCCTGTATTTCAGAAAATCTCTTCATCTTTGGAACACAGTCTGTAGTCACAAAATCTGTACAAAATTTCACAAATGATGACCCCAGCATTGCCACTATATACTTTTAATATTTATAGATAAAAAGAGGGTCTCTTAGTTGTAAAATATTTTTACATAATAGAGTAATTAGAGTTCAAGTAACTTTTCCACTATCAGCATTGAGAGGTTGGGGATGGAAGGTTTAAGTAGAACAAATAATGGTCCAAAAGTGTAAAACCAGCCTTCTAATCTCATATAAGTCTTTAGCAGTTTCCTCTCTGTCTTAATAATGGCTACTCATGATGGAACCCATAGAACCCATCTCCTGAGTATGTAGAGCAAGGTTTATCTATATAAAAATGAGTTAAGAAAACTTTAATAAATTCCTAGCTATGGTGAACTGACTTGATGGCATTTCTAAGCATATGGGAGAGAGATTAATATAAAAATAATCTAATTAAGTAATTGTATACTAAGTTATGAGCTTTCAATTAAATGAGATCCTAAATTATTCTTTTTGCCTTGGCTAATTAGTGGGTTTTTTATGTGCTTCAGTTAAGCATGAAGCCAATACTGGTAACGTCTTTTCACCTCAGGGACTTCATTTGCAATTTGCCTGATCTTCTGGGATTTAATGCAATTAAAATGAAATTGAATCTTTGGTTGAATCCTGCTGAGACAAAATACTGGACAGAAAATTCTACAGCTTCCCAAGGTAGAATCTTGAATGAAGTGAGGAGTATTTTCATCTCAGGTGTATATATATACTATCTTTCCTGTCAGCTGGCCTGATCTTCCTGGTGGGGCTTCACTCTGGGCTCTCGAAATGTCCATTCAGGACCTCCTATTTTGCACTCATGACCATCAATCCTGTTTGCTCATCTCCATTCCTTCATAAATATTAAATGTGAAGATAAATGTGATGTGTTATTAAGGTTTCTTATGCTTTTGAGTTGTGGTGCTGGCGAAGAATGCTGAAAGTACCATGGACTGCTAAAAGAACTAACAGATCTGTCCTGGAG
>NW_006922100.1:1197675-1210498 GCF_000298275.1 Orycteropus afer afer | reverse complement strand
TTCACGCAAATTCTTCGGCTAATTGGGGTTTAGTCCAATTCTGTATCCTTCCCTTCAAGGCTCAGGGGTCCACGATTATCTTCTGTGTCTGTGTTAATTGGTTTCCCTTTTCTTTGTTGAAGAGGGTCTGTGCAATCCTTCTGCCTAGTCCGCCATCTTACCGGAACCTCCTCCTCTGCTTCTTAGGGATCCAGTGTTATAGGATAGAATGAACACACACTCTGGAATTAGATTGTCCCAGATTCAATTCACAGTTTTACCAGTTGGTGCATGTGTGTGGAAACACACTGCTGTTGTATAGATTCTGACTCATAGATACCATAGAACACAGAATAGTACTGCCCCATAGGGATTCCAGGGTTGTAAATCTTTACAGAAGCAGATTGCCTCATCTTTCTCTGTGGAGTAACTAGTGGGTTAGCAGCTGAATGCTTTAACCACTGTACCATCAGAGATTTTTAACTTCTTTGAGCCTTTGTTTTTCTACTTAAAGAATGAAAATAATCAGTCCCCTTTTTCTTAGGTTTGTTGTGAGGATGAAATGAGGTGACATACATATGTTTCAACAGAGGGAAGGACATTTCCTTTGATCTTTGCCTTTAAAAATACCCCAAAACTATTTTTTTAAAAAAAGGTTGGTGTACAATTACTGCAAAGAAAAAAATAATAGCTCAAACTTAGTATGGTTTAATGGAAGACAGGGCATGTTTCACCAAGCACACATCTGTCTTTGCTATGAAATTATAGATTGATTAGGGAAAATAAGTTGGTATAGAGTTTAGGGGTTCATGTTGGCATTTAACATGCTCTCCCGTGCTGAAGAAGTTGGAGAACTAAGGGATGGATTTAAAGATAAACTTGTGGAATAGTTACTTCTGTATCCATGTTGAAGGCCTAATGCTATTTTTACGAAGGGAAATCTCTGTAACTCACTCCATGACTCGGTCCTGAATTACGTTGTTTAGCATCAGTGACATGTACAAGAGAATGGAGGGCACATTCTTATACACTATAGTGAATGCATGACAAAAGAGAATTAAGACAATATAGTAGAAATACTTTTCTCAACATCTGGTCCTTGGATCACCTGCATGAGATTCACTCAAAGTATTTATTAAAAAGCCAGATTTCTTGGCCTCATCTCAAGCCAAATGAATTTTAATCTATAAGGGTATGTTTTGGTTACTTTTTGTTGCTCTAATGGAAGATATAAAAATTGGGATGGCTCGAACAAACAGAAATTTATTCTCTAACAATTTTGGAGGCTAGAAGTCTGAGTTCAAAGTGCCAGACTCTAGGGGCTGGGTAAAAGCCCCTCAACCTTGGGCTTCAGCTCTGCCTCCTGCTCCTGGCCCACTGAAACTGGATGTTTTATTCATTTAGGCAGTTGCTGGCTGCTGAGGCTGACAAATCCAAGGCTGACAAGTAAAAAGTCACAGTCCTGATATTACCAAACCACATGACAGGCCATTGATTCAAGTCCACTAAGAGTCCCAAGATTAGCAGACAACATGGCAGGCTACACACAGGATTCAAGCGTGCCAAAAGCTGTAGACCATTCCCAAAGCTTCTCCTTACATGCAGAAAGCAGACTACATCCCTAAAGCAGCTACTCAGCTGCTCACAGTAGATTCCACCATGGAGCTGATTATCAATCTCATCATGGGGAATACTATGTCCAGCTGCTCAGCCACTCAAAACCAGGCCCACAGTTGACACATAACCTTAACTACTACAGGGTAGAATAACATGAAGTGAAGTTTTAGCTTTTAGTAGTTTTAATCAAATGATTCTTATGCATATTAAAGGCTTGAGTATTACTAGGGTTGGTTAAACAGTTAAACAAGAAACAGTTTAACTGAGATGCATAACATGACTTACTAAGCTTACATTCAAATAGACTTGTGATAAAGAATTTTTAGAGTTTCTTGTCAGTAGTTAGAATATATAAATCAAGTGTGATGAGATGAGTTTGCCAATAAAAATGCCATTCTTATGTTAATATTCAGTTGTCCATTCAATCATCCATTTGTATTATTATTTATTATTTATTCAACTCATTCATTCTTCATGAGAAGTAAAATTCTGGGTGATGGTAATTTAGATTTTTTCTCTACCCTCAGGGATCTTTCAGTCTGATAAAGGAGTCAAACAAGCAAATCTAAATTATAATGCTGAATTGTAACAGCCATGACAGAGGTAACAGAGAGGGCTAAGAATGAGATGATGAGTGCCTAAACCAGTTGGTAGCTGATGTAAGCTCTGAAAGTCTAGTAAGAGTTATCTAAGCAAAGGAACAGTACTGAAGCAAGAATTGTGTCAGAAAATTGGAGAACTTTGTGCAAAATTATGGAATAAGATATGATTTTCCTTTTGTATTTAAAAAATATATGGTTGGAAAAATAGAGTAGGAGGAGAATGTTGTTGTGTGCCATCGAGTCGGCTCCGACTCATAGCGACCCCTCCTTGAGTTTCCGAGACAGTATCACTACAGAAGTAGGATTGCCCAACCTTCTTTCTGAGAAGTGGGTGGTGGGTTTGAACCGCTAGCCTTCTGGTTAGCAGTCAAGTGCCTTAGGCACTATGCTACCAGAGCTCCTAGGAGGAGAATAGCGAAAGGTAAAGCCGAACTACTATAATTACAAGAATAAGCAGAGCATTAATGCTAGAGTTGCTATTTTAATCCTAAGTGTGCTGATTTCAAATATTTTTAATTTGTCATATGAAGATAGTGTTGTAAAACAAGTAAAAAATGGTTTATTTTCCACAGGTAAAAACATGCTGTCAAATAATAAGCCTATCATATGGCATTATGGTTATAGAATTGAATTTCTCAGTGATACTGTACCTAAGGTGTAAAATTGACTCTATATAAAGGAAATGTTCACTGCAAGAATGGCTTTATATTATTATAAAGATCTATGCACAGTCATTTTGTTTTAATTAAAATGGACTGTCGGTCTATGTGTTTTATTGCTTAAAAAAATCATGGCTGGTTTGTCTATTAAATTAAGTTTGTCTTTCTTTTTATTCCTGGATAGACCCCTATCCTCCCATGACATTATTCAAGAAATTGATTCTACCAACTGTGTTTCAATTTTATGGTTTAGGTCTTAATTTTTCTACAAGCAGGTGTGCTTGTTATGTGACTATGGAAACTTATACACTGAATAAAATTCTCTGAGAAAGGTAAAGAGATTAAATCTCCAGAATAATATGGATTTTTCTTCAGTAAATTAAAGATTTACTGCCAATTAAATATTAACAAAGTATGATTCACTCAAGCAAATGGAGACTCTCAGTGTAGCATTTCCAGTATTCTGGGTAGATTTATGATATAAATACAATGTTGTAACATACTAAGTTTAATGCTGGTGTTTGAGCTGCATTCAGGGAAGGAAAGAAAAAAGGAAGGGTAAAAAGATTCCCAGGAGGTAAAAAGAAAAATAAATTTCCTACCCAAGCTTACCAATGACATACTTTGTTTCTGATAGGCAACCAATCTATTCATTCATTTGTTCTCTTTTAAAAGTAGCCAATTATAAGATCATTTATGTAAGTATAAATCATATAACTCTGCAATACACTCAAACCCTGTCTTTACTCCTCTCTCCCTAACCCCCACAATAAATAATTCACCTCTTCAATTCACTCCCCACTCTGTTAACAGAGTTGTTTCTGTAACATAAATATGGCCATTCTATTCAACCTCTTAAAAACCCTTGACGTCTATCCAAACAACACATGTGCACACTCATGCACTGTCATGCACATGTACACATGTGCACACACACACAGATACACACTGAGTCACCATAGATTTTAAGCTGATTCTCCTTTGTTGTTGTTAGATGCCATTGAGTCTGTTCTACCTCATAGTGACCCCATGTGTTATAGCATAGAACTGGTCCATGGTGTTTTCTTGGCTACGGTCTTAAAGATAGCAGAACAGCAGGACTTTTTTTCTGCATTACTGCTTAATAGGTTTGAACCACCAACTTTTAGGTTAGTAGTCAAGTACAAACCAATTTCACCACCATGGCTCCTTTAGACCAATGGTAAAGACTCTGAAAAGTGAGGTTCTATTTCTTTTGCAGCCAGACCTCTATCAGTCCTTATATTTCAATAGACAAAATTCTTCACCTTCAGGCCATGCACTTTCATGTTCTCAAAATTTTTATATACTATTACCTCTACTGAAATGCTCTCCTGCCATCCCTCATGTGGGCAAATAACCCAGAGTTGTTGACAAGTTGGATAAAATTAAAAAACTCACTGCCATCCAGTCGATTCTGACTCATAGTGATCCCCTTTGGGTTTCTGAGGTATTAAATCTTTATGGAAGTAGATTGCCCAGCTATTCCTTCTGTGGAGTAGCTGGTGGGTTTGAACTACCAGCCTTCTCGTTAGCAATCAAATGCCTTAGGCACTATGCCACCAAAGCTCCTGAACTTGGATAAAGTTCCCTATAAAGAGTATTATCCAAAATACCTGAGGAGACCTCAGTTTTTACTTAATTTCTAACATGGAATATTTTGCATTTACAAAGCATATGATCCACAGAAGCAGGGTCCATAAGTTGCTTCCATTCAATCTAAGAGGAAACATTCCAAAGAGTTTTAGTGATTTGTGCAGCTTGACACCACTAGTAGTAAGTTGCAGAACTGGTGATAAAGCCCATATGTTTTGATAAAAATCCAGGCTCTTATTCCTTATCCCACAATGCCTTGTTAAATCCATTTTTAGTAGTAACCCACCCAGGAAGACAGCAAAAACAATGATAAGATTTGCACTGTGGGGGCTCATCATAGACTCTGACTGATTGATCTCAGTGTGAAAGTCTCAGCTTTATTGCTGAATCCCCTACTCTAGTCATTGCTGGCTGCTAAGTTTGGTAAGTCATCTGAATTTGGTAAGTGCCTCTGAATCTGTTTCCTCTTCTGTATAATGGAATTTACTGATAATTAAGTGTTGACCACTACAGTGTCTATCACTTAGTAAGTCATTAATAAATGATCGCAATGTAGAACCTACTAGCAGTGGGAAGAGACCCTAGAATGCTGACCAGTTGTTAACAAATGCATGACTATCCATTTTACTATGAATATCAAAGAACCATTGATTGAATTTTCCCTGAAGAATTATTTTTTCTGCACTATGGTTTTCAGTACCCTCTCTGCCAGGCCATATTGTACCCTGTGAGGAAGGATTGTGTAATTTACAAGAATCCCATCAGGGATATGCTAACCTGATTACTTGTGGTATGGTCATTTACATTTAGAGTCCTGGAATCTGAGAAACTTACATGATAAATGGAGACCCAACTGTATCTAAATCAATGTATTTTAAATGGAGTTTTTTTTTTTCCCCCTCTTATGAAAGAGGATTACACTTAATTTTCTTAAAGCAACATGGAGTGTACATGATGGCTAGAAGGACACAGATAAATGAGATGTCTTCATTTATCTTTTGAAAAATCCATATATTTGTTGTGATTTTTGTCAGGTTAATTTAGTTTTTCATCCCTTTGGGAAAGTTAACTGTGGCAGACTACTCTGGTTGTATAGCATGTAGAATTTAATTTTTTTTTAGTGTAAACAAGGAAAGAAAAGTCAGGGGAAAATGCCTTAAGAACATTAGAAAAAATCCAGATAAGAAAAATACTTAAAGCATGTGCATGCTTAATAGGCTTCAAACTCACTAGCCATTCCTCAGAAGGAAGACTGGTCAGTCTACTTACGTGAGATGCTGCCTCAGAAAACCCAAGGAAGGGGTCACTATGAGTCGAATTCGACCCAACAGCAGTGAGTTTTTTTTTCTTTTGGTTTGGTGCCTATATAAAGCCACTTTTCACGGTAGCATTCTCATCTTTGGAGCACTGAACGTGGAGCTTCTTACTCTGATCTCTCAAGCTTTCAGGGTGGCATTGTAAAACGTTAGTTCTAGCTATATTTATTCCTGTTCCTCTCCCTCTCTCAGATGTTCCTGACTACAAACTCTTTGAAGGGGTTGTGGTGGTGGTGGTTGTTGTTGTGTGTCATTGAGTTGATTCCGAGGCTTAGAGAGCTACACTGTAGTGTAGTAGTGTGTGTGGGTGTGTTAATAATCTTTGCATTTACCACTGTGGGTGCATACAGTAGATACTTAAGATAAATTTGTGGGACAAATATAGGACAGAAATAATGATACTGGTCAAAAACAAACTTCCCATAAAGAATTTTGCTGTTTTTATAAAAAGAATGCAAGCTGCTACTTTCCCTCCAAATCTGGTTGAAAAAGAAGTTCTACTATCACAGCTTTGAAAACCCTGTGACTACAAATCCACTCCGTAACACATGGTGTCACAATATCAGAATTACCTTGATGGCAACTCATTTGTTTTTTGGTTTTACTATGTGTTAGTATAATAGAGAGATTTTGCATGCATTTAGGAACTACTTGACTTAGCTGTTCTTGTAGAACCATGAAATATTTACTGTGTGTGTGTGTGTCTGTGTGTTTGTGTCTACAAGTCCTTGTTTCTCTCTTCACATTTTCCTTGGATGATTTAGTAGACAGTAGTTCACAATCAGGAAAGATTGATTATGGTTTAGACTAAAACTATGGTTTGGATTTAAACTAGCCAATTTTTTCAGAAGGTACTTTCATTTAGGACTTAATAATATCCAATTAGACTGAATGGTTTTCTTTTTATATTTGTAAGTTCTTGACTCTATATTTATTCATAATTTGTTTTTTTTTTCTGCCTAGAATCCTCTTTTTACTCATATTTTGTCTGTTTAAACCACATACTACCTCTAAGAATTTCAGCTCAAAGTTTTGCCTAATCTTCTCAGGTGGAAGTAAATTTTAAGTCTCATAACTTCCCACTTATTCTTTATGTACCTCTCTCTATATATATGCACACACACACACACACACACAGCTGCCATTGGAGACAATCCAGATGATCTGCATGTGTGTCAGGGTAGAACGGTGCTCCTTTGGGTTTTCCATGGATGATTTTTCAGAAGTAGGTCCCCAGGCCTTTCTTCCTAGGCACACTTGAGTAGACTGAAATCACTAACCTTGTGGTTAGCAGCAGAGAACATTTAACACTTTGTACCATTCAAGGACTCCTGAGACATATGGTATTTTTTCTAATGTCGAATTGTTTCATACTTGCCTTATTATCACTTTTTATACTGTTGCTTGAACAATTTATCTTAGAAAGATCAGCACAAGGCCCATCCCCATGAGGTGGAGGTTAAAGATGTCCCAGATGTCCAAACTACCATGCCACTCCATCATTTCAGACATTAACTCCTCCTCCTCCTCTCCCTAATCTCCCCAGTTTTAGGGTTCTGTATGTTGCTGTAACACCTCACAGAACTCACAGACACCCAAGGGACCGTCTCACATAATGGTGGTGGAGGCTGGGAGGCTGGCAGACTGGCAAGTCCCAGGTCTGTAAATAGGTCTGGAGGATCCTCTCAATTCTCAGGGTTTGACAAACCTCAATCAACATATCAGATGACAGCTGTCATCCCAAATCCAGTGGTGAGATGATGATGAGCCAAAACACAGAACTGGAGCAAGAAGAGGGAGAACCTTCCAAGAAGAGTCATAAGTGTACCATCAAGGAAGCTAAGGGTGGTAATTTGAGTTATACCCTCCAGTAAGGCGGGACTAAAGATATATCCCACCTGTGCTGCTCCAACAGAAATAACCCAAGTGGATGGCTTTAACAACAGCAGCTACTCAGTTAGTCATGGCAAATCCCACCACAGAATCGACTGCCATTCATTATAGGGAATGAATATTATCAGCTTCCCAGCCAAGGTGACCCATGACCTTAACTACCACACCACTTTAAACAGGCAAGGATAATAGGATTTACAATACATCACAAAATCAAGGACAATGGCTAGAAGGGCCACATCAAGCAATTCACTGCAACTATAAACTTAGGAGTAGATGGAATACCTGGTTTATTTTTATATTTCTCAAAAGCTATCACAGAGTAATTACTTAATAAATAATTTTATAAATTTTCAAAAACAAGAAGGAAAATAAAAATTTCAAAAATCTTGATGTAAATTCTGTTGATTAAATTTTAATAGTGACTTTGCTAAGGTATCAATGAAAATAAATTATTTGAAAATAACAGCTACAATTTAATAATCAAACTAGAATTCTTGTTTGGTAAATGTTGATATAATAATCAACCAAGTAATTCTAAACTTGTTGAACATTTTCAAATAATCATATAGCATCCAAACCAAACCAAACTCACTGCCGTCAAGTCAGATCTGACTCATAGCGACCCCTCCTTGAGTTTCCGAGGCAGTATCACTATGGAAGTAGATTGCCCAACCTTCCTTCCGAGGAGTGGCTGGTGGGTTTGAACCACCAGCCTTCTGGTTAGCAGTCAGATGCCTTAGGCTCTACACCACCAGAGCTCCATGTATAAAGTTCTGATCTAAAAAACAAACAAAAAAACAAACAAAACCAAACAAACCCACTGCCATCCAATTGATTCTGACTCATAGCAATTCTCATTGGGTTTCCAAGACAGTAAATCTTTATGGAAGTAGATAAGTAGATTGCTCAGTCTTTCTTCTTCAGAATGGCTTTTGAGTTTGAGCCACCATCCTTCTGGTTAGCAATAAAATGCCTTAGACACTGTGCCACCAGAGCTAGTAGTATCCAATAACTGGAAAAGCAAAAAACAAAACTGAACTCAACTGCCATTGGGTGGATTTCAATTGACAAGAACCCCCGTTGGATTTCAAATCTGTAAATCTTTATGGAAGCAGACTGCCTTACCTTTCTGCTGCAAAGTGACTTGTGGGTTTAAACCACCAACCTTTTGGTTAGCAGCCAAATGCCTTAACCACTACGCCATCAGAGCTCCTTTTGGTAACTGGAAAGTATATTATTAACTATAAATACTAAAAATATAAAAACTGTAACCTGTTAAAGCAATAAAGTGCCAAGGAATACCCAAGATCTGTGGTTTATAACATACTTGTAAACATGATCTGAAGTGTATGTATATATATCTGTCTTTTTCCATGGTGTCATTCTGCATGGAATCCTTTAAAAATTTCCTCCCAATATCTATTAGTAGATACAAATTGTAGGACATTATATGACTAAAGAGATTTTAGCTGTTGGAATTATTGTGGCAATGCACTTGATGGGAAATGGTGTTTATAGAAATTAATTCATAAAATTTTAAATCTTAACACTGTTTTAAAATGCAACTGTTTGTCTGTTCTTGGAACTCTTTAGAGCCCCAGATAAATCTTTGATAACTTTGCTTTTGATAACTTTGTTATCCTGAAGTTATTTGCAATAATCAAAGAATAGATACAGACATTGGGGGTGGGCCTTGATGTTTTGAGCATAATTTACAGAAAGAAATTCAGCAGAAAAAGCTTTAAAATTGTTTTTTTTACAGTTTTGCTTTTGCCTCTGTTAAGATATGAAAAGTTTTCCATTTGCATTTTTAAATATTTCAATCATCACATAAATATAATTAGTTACATTTACTTAGCAAATTCAGTGTGGACTATTTAGAAAATCAGCTGTGAATTGGATAATTAAATTTGTTTAAATGTGGAATTAGTCAAGCGTGACAAATTTCCACTGATACAGACATATAAAAACCAAAATAAATAAAACCAAACTCACTGCCATAGAGTCAGTCTCAACTCATAGCAACCCCTCCTTGGGTTTCTGAGGCAGTATCACTATTGGAAGTACATTGCCCAACCTTCCTTCTCAGGAGTGGCTGGTGGGTTGGAACCACCAGGCTTCTGGTTAGCAGTCAAAAAATGCTATACACTGTAAAAATGGGTGCAAAGAAACTAGAACAGAGTTGGTTTATCTAAACATTCTCAGTTACCTATTTTATAACTATCCTACATAACCTCAGTGATTGTCATAATATTTTATAGGTTTAGTAAATTAAGTATAAGCATTTCTAAATGATAAGCCAATATCTTCTGGACAAATGGTTTGGGAGAAAACAATATCTAATTGTGCAGATCATTGTAAGTGCATAAACTAGTATTTGATAATTCCCAAGTGATTTGAAAGATAACCTGTGATGACCTGTTATGTCAGTATATATCTGTATGGTTTTAACATAAGAGATATGTTTAGAAACTTTGCAGGAATTAGCAGCTCTCTAGAATACAAGGGCTCTTTAATCTGAGTTTTACAGTATAGAACATGGAGGACTGTTAGAATTGAAGTGAAATAAAAATGCAATCTATTGCACATGCTTAACTAACTCAGCTTAAGCAAAATTTATTTAGTCAATTATCTAATAAACATCGGAATTCATAAACAGTACACATTTGAATGTGTTGAACAAAAGTTGCAAATTGCCTATATTTATAACAGATGATTGAAATGTCATTAAAGAAATATAAATGAAAAATCATTTCATTAAAATTTTGAGGGGGAAATGTAATTAAGAAAAGATTTGTGAAGTGTTATTAGGTATCTTCCTATTTAAAATGTGCTAATACTATTTTTTTGCAAGAAGATAATCATAGTTTGAGTTCATTTAGCAACCAAGCTGTGATGTAATTGGTCCTACCCTCCTATCAACCATCCTGGGAAACCAGAGTTTTGGAGGTGGGGAAGAAATATGGGTCTAGATAAGACAGATATGATTCAAAACCCAGAACAATATTGCCAATGTATGATTTAACATCTCTGAACTTAGTTTCCTTGTCTATAAAATGAAGAGCTTTAACACCTCTCTCACAGTGTGATGGTTAAATGAGATTTAATATAT
Source organism: Orycteropus afer afer (assembly GCF_000298275.1). Classification (NCBI taxonomy): domain Eukaryota; kingdom Metazoa; phylum Chordata; class Mammalia; order Tubulidentata; family Orycteropodidae; genus Orycteropus; species Orycteropus afer. Next base: position 1,199,703 of record NW_006922100.1, on the reverse strand, counting down.
AGTGCCCAGCACAAAATAGGCACTCAACAAATGTTCACAACAAAAAATATTTAACTGTCATTATCATTGGAAGTATTTCAGACTTTTCTTTTTGAGGGCAGTTTCAGTTAATTAGCAATGAATGTGTATTACTTTACAGTTTAGAAAGTACATTCATAAACAGTATTTGACTTAGTCCTCAAATACCCCTATGAAATGGGTATTTATGACCTATTCTGCTGATTAAGAAATACAGTGTAAAGGGGTTGGTATACTTGATTCAGTTTACAGAGCCAAGGATTGGTATTGCTAGTTAATGGAGAACCTTAAGCTCAGGTGTTTTGACTTCCAAACTTGTTATTCTTTCTACTACACTGTCCTCTCTGTCTGCATTACACACATATTCTATTGCACCTGCCATTGTGGGATAGTCTTTATAGTATATATTTAAGATAGTTACAGTAAGCTTTCTCATATAAATCCTGGCCTTTCTGGGCCTATACTTGTGAGAGACAAAATCAAAAAGGAAAAGCAAGCAAACAAACAAGAACAAAATGCAAAAGTGGTAGTGTATCAGAGAGTCCCTGGGTGGTACAGATAATTAATCAGAGGGCTAGATATTTGAATCCATGCAGAGACATGGAAAGATGAAGAAAGGCCTGGTGATCTACTTCTGAAATATGAGCCATGGAAAACGCTGTGGACAGTTCTACTCTCAAAGTTTGTTTGTATTGGAAGTGGAGTTGTTTCCAGAAAATAATAGTTTATTTATTTAGGATGTAGGTGCTGGAAAATATCAATTTCTTGTGAGTCAGTGGAGCAATCATTTCTTCCTTCCATAAATAGCACTGAACACTCCACATAAACTTACCGTAATGTTTGACACTGGAATGTGATAAAGGTACTTGTATGATGCTTTACATTTTGCAGAGTACCTTTGTATTTATTGGATTATTTTAACCTTACAATCTCATAAGTACTATAATTATTTTTTTCTATATCTGAAATCAAGAAACCAAAGCTCAGGCTTTTACAGATTAAGGCATATAAATTACTTAATAGCAATTACGCATCTAATAAGTGTCAGATCTAGTCCTCAAAGGCTTTTACTAAACTTGTGTGTTTATTCTTTAATAGAAGAAGTATATAATTACATTTGTTTTTAAATTTGTAAACCTTGCCAAATACTTTTTTCAAAGTTAATGTGTACAAAGCGTAAATTAGGGGTAATAATAAACCAGAGCTGGATACCTCTGTGATATAATAATCGCCAGGTACTTGAAATGGTCGCCATTTTCTGTTTTGGTTTATGAAGTAGGCCTCACTGTGTTGTAGCTATAAACCAAGCTCACTAGAAGTATGCTAATCATGGGAGAAGACAATGAAGATTCATCACTGTTTTATATCCAATCTGTATATTTCATGACCTTAAGGAATCACACTTCTCTCTTCCCATGCTTACCCTTAAATTAGCATGTATCAAGGTTATTTACAATCTTACAGTGGAAAAAGAACAAACTTTGGTGTCACATCATATTTCTTAAGGTTGTTTTAAGAATAAAATAAGGTAATATTTCTATTTTATTTTTATTTATATTTACTTTTTCCACTAGGCAGTGATTTACGGGACAGAGTGAGTCTTAACTGGTTACAATCTCTTGAGTACCCATTCCAGTTCTTCTCCCATGTAAAAGCTCAAGAAATTTGTATAGAATTGAATTGGAAGGATGTAAACATCAAGCAGAATGCCTAACATATATTAGATATTCTGTAAATGTTATACTTCACCCTTTCTGTATTCAGTTAAACCTTATAGGCATGGTGTCAGAGAATTTAAGAATGCTTTGCTGTTCTCTTCCACTACATATTAAAAGTGATATTGGCAGAAAGTTTCATTTTCTTGCAAATGAAACTGATGTTACTTAACTTTTCTGAGGCTTATTATTTCACTAACACAGTGGATGTCATTGAGTACATGGGAGAATTGGCATGATTTTCAAAAGAAAAAGTTAAGGCACTTGACCGCTAACCAGAAGGCTGGCGGTTCAA
>NW_006922100.1:1170765-1196885 GCF_000298275.1 Orycteropus afer afer | reverse complement strand
AACAAACCCTCACAAATTACATTCTGTCAAAGTTAAATACCTCTAATGAAACCTGATCTGGAGGTATTTACACTGTACTCCCTTCCTTAATTTAATTAGTAGGAAGAAGAACCAAACCCAAACCAAATCCATTGCCATGAAGTTGATTCTGACTCATAATGACCCTAAAGGACAGAGGAGAACTACAGCATAGAGTTTCCAAGGCTGTAAATCTTTACAGTGGATCAAGAAGACAAAGTAAAATATTATAAAGAAATGTGCAAACACCTGGAGTGAAAATCAAAAGGGAAGAATATGCTCAGCATTTCTCAAGCTGAAAGAACCGAAGGAGAAATTTAAGCCTCAAGTTCCAATATTGAAGGATTCTATGGGCAAAATATTGAATGATACAGGAAATATCAAAAGAAGATGGAAGAAATACACAGTCACTGTCCAAAAAAGAATCAGTCGATATTCAATGTTTTAGGAGGTAGAAAATGATCAAGAACCAATGGTGTTGAAGTCCTAACTGCACTGAAGGAATTGGCAAAAAACAAGCCTCCATGAATTGACAGAATACTGATTGAGATGTTTAAACAAATGAATGCAGTGCTGGAGGTGCTTACTTGTTTATGCCAAGAAGTTTGGAAGACAGCTACCTGGGCAACTGATTGGAAGAGATCCATATTTTTGCCCATCCCTGCCCCCCAAAAAAGGTAATCCAACAGAATGTGGAAATTATTGAACAATGTCTTAATATCACATGCAAGTAAAATTTTGCTGAAGATAATTAAAAAATGGTTGCAAAATTTTATTCTCAGGGAAGTTCCAGAAATGTAAGGTGGATTCAGAAGAGGATGTGGAATAAGGGCTACCATTGCTGATGTCAGATGGATCTTGGCTGGAAGCAAAGAATATATAAAGTTGTTTTATTGACTCTGCAAAGGCGTTTGACTGTGTGAATCATAACAAGTGATGGATAACATTGCAAAGAATGGGAATTCCAGAACACTTAATTGTTCTCATGAGGAACCTATACACACACCAAGAGGCTGCTATTCAAACAGAACATGGGGATACTGGATGATTTAAAATTAGGAAGGGTTTATGCCAGGGATATTTCCTTTCACCATACTTATTCAGTCTTTATGCTGAGCAAATAATCTGAAAAACTGGACTATATGAAGAAGAACGTGGCATTAGGATTGGAGGAAGCTTTATTAACAACCTGTGATATGCAGATGATACAACTTTCCTTGCTGAATGTGATGGTAACTTGAAGCACTTACTGACAAAAATTAAAGACTACAGTCTGCATTATGGATTGCATCTTAGCATGAAGCAAATGAAAATCCTCATAACTGGACCAATAAGCAACGTTACGATAAGTGGATAAATGTGTGAAGTTGTGAGGGATTTCATTTTACTTGGATCCACAGTCAGCAGCCATGGAAGCAGCTGTCAGTAAATCAGACATCATCTTATGTTGGGCAAATCTTCTGCAAAAAACCTCTTTAAAGTGTTAAGAAGCAAAGATATCTTTGAAGACTAAGGTGCAACCAACCTAAGCCATTGTATTTTCAATCTTTTCATATGCATGTGAAAGCTGAACAATGAATAAGGAAGAAAAATTGATGCCTTTGAATTGTGGTGTTGGCAAAGAATACTGAAAGTATCATGGACTGCCAGAAGAACAAATGATCTGTCCAGGAAGAAGTGCAGCCGGAATGCTCCTTGGAAACAAGAATGGTCAGACTTCATCTCATCTACTTTGGTCATGTTGTCAGAAGGGACTATTTCCTGGAGAAGGATATCATACTTGGAAAAGTAGAGGGTCAGTGAAGAAGGGGAAGACCCTAAATGAGATGGATCAATAGAGTGGGCTCAAGTATAGCAAAGGTTGTGGGGATGGCACAGGACTGAGCAGTGTTTAGTGCTGTTGAGCATAGGGTTGCTATGAGTTGAAGTTGACTTGACAGCATCTAACAACAACAACAACAACAAATTTTTATGGAAGCAGACTGCCTCAACTTTCTCCCGTGGAGTGGCTGGAAGAAAAGAATGCCCAAAATATTGCTTCACAAAGAAATCCTGTGTTTTCTTTGAATCTGTTCATTAAAATTGAAGCAACTATGTTTAAGTCCTATAAGAATAATACTTCTTGAGTGGAATATTTTACTCTTTTATTTAAGTCTCAGTAGGAGCTCTGGTAGCATAGTGCCTAAAGCACTTGACTGCTAACCAGAAGGCTGGCGGTTCAAACTCACCAGCCACTCCTCAGAAGGAAGATGGGGCAATCTACTTCTGTAGTGATATTGCCTCAGAAACCCAAGGAGGGGTCGCTATGAGTTGGGTCCGACTTGACGGCACATAACAACAACAACATTAACATTGTATTTCAACATCGTATTTCAACTATTAGAAACTTTCTTCATTACAAAGAAACCCTGTACAAAATTGCCCTGTACCCTTTAGTTCATTTCCTTTTCCATGTAATAGCCCTTGAAATATGTACAGGATCTTTCCTGCACTTTGTATATACAACAGCTCCATGAATTCAGTCATGGACATTAATTTTCCTCTGTTTTTGATAAAGCATTAGTTTTTCTCTGACTTTCCAGTCCAAGTCTCAAGGCATCACTGACTTGGTGGAATAACCATTGTTTGAAGGAATGGTTCTTGTCTGTGACCAGGGACTCCCCTTTATAAATTCACTTATACTCATTGAAAATCTGCATAACTAACTCAAATTAGTCAAATTCATGAGAGCAAGTAAGATATCTCTTTATTGGCATTGCTATTTTAGCTTGCTACCACAAATTCTCCTGGCTCGTTATAAAGGTATCTAACTTTTTTCACTTCCCTGTTTTTTTGTGTGTTTTATTATATTCAGTTTGTGCAACCCAGCATGGAATGTTTTATTGACACACTGTAGATTCTCAGTAAATGTTTGTTGGATAAATAAATAAATTCCCCGCAGTGTATATAGACGAGATAGGTAGACAACATGTCTTTATCAGTCCTTAGGACAAACAAAGATAATTTATGACTGTGGTAGTCAGGCTCCAAAATGGCCCCCAATTATCTTCACTTCCTGGTATTCAATTCCTTGTATAGTCTCTTCTCACACTGCACCAAGATTGACCTTGGTGAGTAATAGAATATGGCAAAGGTGACAGTGTGTGACTTCTGAGATTGAGTCTTATAAGACATTGCACCTTCCCTCTTGGGCTCTTTGCTTTATCTGAGGGAGGCTGGCTTCTGTACATTAAGGCCACCTAGAAGTTGTGAGATCTGTGCAAAGGGCCTTAAGAAGTCCTGGTGGCACTGTGGTTAAGTGCTCAGCTGCTAACCCAAAGGTAGGTGGATTGAATCTACCAATCACCGTGGGAGAGAAAGATGTGCTTCTCTACTAGTTCCAGAGAAAAAATAATTGAGTTGATTCAATCTTACCTTCATTTTATATGGCTGTTTCAAATGAAATGACTATTTTTATTCAATTTAGATACTTCATGTAGTGTGGTTTTATATTACTATAATGATTTGTTATTTTAAAAAAAAATTACATATGCCATTTGTATGGAATTTACTTTGGTACTATTCTAGGCATTTTACAACTATTAACTTATTTACTCCTCAAACAATCCCTATGAAATAGGTACGTTTTTAAGATTCTTTTTATAGATGAGGAAACAGGTTTAAAGAACTTAAGGCAGTAAGTAGGGTTCAAAGGCTATGCCAGACCAAGATGCTAGGCAAGCTCACTGCCTAGCTTCCCATTTGCTTCTTCACACTTCACTGTTACCATGCACCTGAGATCCTACACACTCATTAATAGCTCACTCCTCTCATGATTCACAATGGGGCTCACACACCCTTTAGGTTGGGAGACAATTGTAGAGCTAAAAGGAATAAGGATGATAATTAGGGCACAGAAAAAGGACCTAAATAGTTAAATAAATAAATAAATGGATAAAATAAGGGGCTTTCCAAACAAGCATCTTACCTTAGAAGATCTCATTCATGTTCTCTTTTACACTTCATTCCTCTTTTCCCAACTAAGTGCAGTTTCTTATCAAGTAATTTGCCCAGTAGCATATGACTCTTGGGGAGTCCATGAAGAAAAGCTCATTTTCCTTTACCGACAGACTTAATTAAGTTCATTACTCTTAAGCTGAGGAAATGTTTTGATTTCATGGCATGGCCTATATTCTCACATTTCACTTGTTGTTAGATGCCATCGAGTTGGCTCTGACTCTTAGCAACCCTCTGTACAACAGAATGAAACACAGCCTGATCCTGTGCCAGCCTCACAATGCTTGCTATACCTGAGCCCATTGTTGCAGCCACAGTATCGATCCATCTCATTGAGGGTTCTCCCCTTCTTTGCTGGCCCTCCACTTTACCTAGCATTATATACTTCTCCAGGAAATGGTCCCTTCTGACAACATGACCAAAGTAGGTCAGATGAAGTCTGGCCATTCTTGCTTCCAAGGAACATTCTGGCTGCACTTCTTCCAAGACAGACTTGTTCATTCCTTTGCTAGTCCATAATACTTTCAGTAAACTTCTCCAACACCACAACTCAAAAGCATCACCTCTTCTTCAGTCTTCCTTTTCATTAGTTATATGTTGTGTTAGACTGAGTTCTCTAGAGAAACAAAAGAAGTAAAGCTTATATAGAGAGAGAAAGGGAAATTTATCTTAGGAAAATGGCTCACACACTTCTAGAAGCTGGCAAGTCCAAAGTTCTTGGATCAAACGTCAAGCTGGAGGCTTTTCCTGACTCACACAGCTGCAGGGGCTGAGGAGCTCAAGATTGGCAGGCAGTATACTGGCTCTTGACTCCAACGAATAACGAATCCAAAATCTCCAAGCCAAATGGTGGGTTGTTTGCTCACGGACAGTTTTAGGCAGAAAAACAGAATCCTGATCCACAGAAGAGTGTTTCTTTTCCCAGGATGTCTTTAATTTACTGGAAGCAGGCCACACCCCTAGGGAAACTCCCTTTCAATGGATTGGATGCTCAAAGCATATACATCTGATCCCATCATTGGAACAACCCACATCACAATTGCTTAAACCACACACAATTGGGTCCAGCCAAGTTGACACAGCTCCAACTATCACATATGCGTGCAATAATCTCTAAGGCATCCGTTCAGCTGGATTCTGGTATAATTTAAAGTCAATATTTTAAATAATTATCACTTATAAATTCACTTATGATCATTGAAAATCTGGGGAACTAACTCAGATTAGTCAGAAAGAGGTAAAGACTTTTCTTTAAAAAATATATATATGAACCATGGTTTTCCTTCATTATGAATGTTCTATTTGCTGCAGTTATCCTATTATGGCATCTATCAATTCATAGAATTATCTAGGATATATTTGGACAAATTTGATCTGGGCCTAACAATAATTATGCATTTTTGCACTTTTGAGGGTATATATTTCCACAGAAATCTACTGCGCATTCTTGAAAATAAAAACATAGATTGATTCACTTTTTTAAATGTGACTCATTCTTCCTATCTGATTTCAAATCATCAATCTGTGTGAGCTTTTGGCTTTTCAGATATTTTTGCCCCTGCAGTTCTTTTCATACACTTAAAGCCTCTTTCATCCTTCACCTTAATTATATGCATTTTGTCTCTTTTAGTAGTCTTATCTTTTGAAAGAATGCTTTCCATTATACAGCCTCTCATACTGAATCAGAGACTACTTGTTCCCATCAATGTCTCAGGCAGAACTGAGTCAGGGGTAGCAGCTTGTGGGTCTTTGTCAGTCCCCCCACGCTGGCTGCCATGTCAAGTATAATGTTATATTGCTTTATGTGTTGGATGGGAATCCTGAATTAGAGAATCACAGTATGATGAAACTTCTTAAAACAGACTATAAATTTTAAGATTGTTGTAATAGGGATTGGAGGTGTTTTTGAAAAAGGTCATTGTGTCTCTAGATAACAGTTTTGCTGAGTCTGGTAGATGGAATTTGGAAGACTTTTCTTTCATTCCCTTATTTTTTCTTCTTCTTTTTAATAATAGAGGACAGCAAAATGGCACAGGACTTAGAGTTAAAGGAATTGCATTTTATTTTATTTCTGCATATCTTGATACTTTCATCTGCTAAGTGGAGACTTGTTTACTTTCCAGGGTTATCATGAAAAACAGATGAAGACAACTTTATTAAGATACTTTAAATGTTAAGCAACATTACATAGATACTGTATATAAGCAATATTATATAGATAATATCTATCTATACACCCCCAGCCCAAATATAAGTGAAAACTTATATTTGATTTGTTTCCACATCCTCTATAACATCTAAGTCACTGAATGATACCAAGTGTATTATCAATGCATATACTGGAAGCTCTGGTGGCATAGTGCCTAAGATATTTGACTGCTAACTGGAAGCCTGGTGGTTCAAATCCACCAGCCAGCCACTCTGCAGAAGAAAGACTGGGCAATCTACTTCCATAGAGCTACCACCTTGGAAACCCAAGGAGAGGTTGCTATAAATCAGAAACAACTTGATGGCAGTGAGTTTGGCTTGATATATAATAGATTATGATTGCATTTATTTTCTTTTTCTATGATATATAGTACAGATAAATAGATCATATCCAAACACAGTCTGTTGTATTTGAACTTTTTTTTTTTTTTACTTTTCTTGTGGTGAAAACATACAAAACAAGACATTTGCCAACAATAACTTCCCCATTTACAGCTTAGGGACATTGATGACATTGTTCATGTTGTATCCCTATTATTGCTATCCTTTTCCAAAATATTCCACCACCATTAGCATAAACTCAGTGCACCTCAAACAAAAGTTTCCCCTTTCTCCCCTCCGTCCTACCCCTTGCAACTACTAATAATCTTTAGTTTTTCTCTCTCCCTCTCTCTCTCTCTCTCTCTCTCCTTATATATATATATATATATTTCAACCTATCTAGGAATTTAGCCTCTCTGCCGCTGCCATCCCTGGTAACCAACAAATAACTTTTCCTTCTGTGTATAAACCTTTCATTGACTTTTTACAATAGTGGACTAATACAATATTTATCCTTCTGTGATTGACTTATTTCACTCAGCATAATGTCCTCCAGGTTCATCCACATTATGTGGTGTTTTGCAGATCCTACATTATTCTGTAGGGTTGCACAGTATTCCATTGTGCGTATGTGCCACAGTTTGTTTATCCATTCCTCAGGAGATGGGCACTTACGTTGTTTCCATCTCTTTGCTACTGTGAATAGTTCTGTGATGAACATGGGTGTGCATATTTCTGTTTGTATCCTGCCTTTCACTTTTTTAGGATATATAACTAGTAATGGGATTGCTAGATCAAATGGTATTTCTATTTCCAACATTTTAAGGAATTGCCATACTGCTTTCCACAGGGGTTGTATCATTTACAGCCCACCAGGAGTGGCAATATAATGGTCAATTTTATCAGAAATTTATATTGCCACTCCTGCTGTATTTTGGTTGCTATTTGCTTGGTATATGTTTTTCAAGCCTTTGATTTTCAGTCTATTTTTGTCTTTCTGTCTAATGTGAATCTCTTGAATACAGCATGTTGATGGGTCATGTATTCTCATCCAGTCTGCAACTCTCTATCTCTTGAGTGGTGCCTTTAATCCATTTACATTCAATGCAATTATTGACAAGTGGAATTTATTGCTGTCATTTTGTTATATATATATGAGGCGGGGCCGACTCGATGGCAAACAACAACAACAAATATATATATTGTGTGTTGCTGATTTCTTTGTTCCATATAATTTTCTGTGCTTAGCTCATTTTGTTTATGAGTCATGATATCATCTCCTTCATTGCTGTTGTTTTAATATTTGCTAAGTATTTGTTCTTGTCCTCTCTTTTATTTTGATGTAAAGGCTGATTATTTTTCTTTGAGGTTACCCTGTAATTTATCATTTTCTTCTCAAATTTAAAACAATCTGTGCTCTCTTGAAATTGTGTTGACTTCCTCACCATGTAGAAGTTTTGTAACTCCACTCTTTATTCCCTCTTTTTGCTTTGTAGGTGCCTTCATTAACCCATTGATGTTTCCTGTTTACAATCTTGTATTTTACTTTGGATACTTCTATAACAGGAGTGGTTTCTGGATTATGTCATGATATGTGTTAATCATCGATTGTTCTTTGCTGTTATTGGTTCTCTGTCCAAAGGACTCCCTTTGGCACCTTTTGTAAAGTTAGTCTGGTTTTAACAAATTCTCTTAATTTCTGCTTATCTGGAAATCTCCTAATTTCACCCTCATACTTGATAGACAACATTTTTGGGTATATAATTCTTGGTTTGAGAGTTTTTTCTTTCAGAGTTTTATATATATATATATATCATCCCATTCTCTCCGTGCCTACCTGGTTATGATGAGAAATCAAAGCTTAGTCTTATTGCTTGCCCTTTTTAAGTAAATTTTCATTTTTTTCCCATGCTGCTTTCAGTATTCTTTCTTGTCTTTGGTTTTGGTGAGTTTGAGGCTAATATGTCTTGGTGATTTGTTTTTAGGGTCTATCCTGTGTGAAGTTCATTGAACTTCTTGAATGAATATATTCTCTTCTTTCAACATATTAGGTAAATTCTCTTCCAGCAAATCTTTGACAATCTTCTCTGTGGTTTTATCTGTCTCTTCCTGTTCAGGAATTTGATTACACGTAGTTTATTCCTCTTGATGGTATCCCATATGTATCTTAGGCCTTCTTCATTATGTTTTGATCTTTTGTCTGACTGATCCCTTTACAAAGTAGTATTGAGGTATTTGTCTTCAATGTCATTAATTCTCTCTTCCATTTATTCTATTCTACTTCTTTCTTCATTCACTCTTTTACCTATTTATGAAATCTGAGCATTAATCTTAATCTTAGTATTAATCTTAATATCAACTATTATTAATCTTAATTAATCTGGAACAAGGGATATCACTGCTGATGTCAGATGGATCTTGGCTGGAAGCAAAGACTACCAGAAAGATGTTTACTTATGTTTTATTGACTTTGCAAAAGCATTTGATCACGTGGATCATAAAAAAATGTGGATAACATTGAGTAGAATGAGAATTCCAGAACACTTAATTGTGCTCACAAGGAATCTGTACATAGACCAGGAGGCTGTCATTCAAACAGAACAAGGGAATACTGCATGATTTAAAATCAGGAACAGTGTGAGTCAGGATTGTATTCTCTAGCCATACTTATTAAATCTGTATGCTGAGCAAATAATCTGAGAAGCTGGGCAATGTGATGAAGAATGTGGCATCATTATTGGAGGAAGACTCATTAACAACCTGTGATATTCATGTGACACTACTTTGCTTGCTAAAGATGAGGGTGACTGGAAGCACTTACTGACGAAAATTAAAGATTGCAGCCTGCAGTATGAAGTTTATCTCAGCATAAAGAAAACTAAAATACTCACAACTGGATCAATTAGCAACATCATCATAAATGGAGAAAAGATTGAAGTTGTCAAAGATTTCATAGTGCTTGTTTCCATACTCAACACCAATGGAAGCAACGGTCAAGATATCAGACAATGTATTGCTCTGGGCAAATATATTGCAAAAGACCTCTTTCAAGTGCTGAAGAATGAGGATGTGTCTTTGAACACTAAGATGCACCTAACCCAAGCCATGGTATTTTAAATTGCCTCATATGCATGTGAAAGCTGGACAATGAATAAGGAAGACTGAAAAAGAGTTGATACTTTTGAGTTGTAGTGTTGGAGAAGAATGTTGAAAGTACCATGGACTGCTAAAAGGACTAACAGACCTGTCCTGGAAGAAGTGCAGCTGGAATGCTCCTTGGAAGCAAGAATGGCCAGACTTCATCTCACTTACTTTGAACATGTTGTCAGAAAGGATCATTTCCTGGAGAAGGATGTCATGCTTGGTAAAATGGAAGGTCAATGAAAAGAAGAAGGCCTGCAACGAGATAGATTGACTCAGTGGATGCAATGATGGCCTCAGGTAGAGCAAGGATTGTGAGCCTGGCACAGGACCTGGCAGTGTTTCATTCGTTTATATATTGGGTCTCTATGAGTTGGAGCTGACTCAATGGCACCCAACAACAACAATAGTATTCATCTTCTGGATTTTTGTTTCTTGTTTTTGTATCATTTCTAATTTTTTTTTTTTATTTTGTCAATTCTTATATTGGTTTCCAAAATTATTGTAGAGTTTCGTCTGTTTTCCTTAGTTTTGTCAGTGTTTCCTTGATCATGCCAGTGTTTTCTTTGATCTGTCTCTCAATCCATTGAAGGTGCCCACATATAATTCTTTTGAATTCCTTATCAGGAAGTTCCAATGTTGCTTCTTCCTCAGGGATATTTTCTGGGTTTGTATCCTGGTCCTTCATTTCTAATACTTTATCTTGCTTCTTTGTGTGGACTGTGATGGTATGTTGGCTCAGAGACATTTTGGTGGTGTTGTATTTGTTTTTAATTTGTGGTTGTATGTTGGTATGATTCATTAGGGTTTCTTTTTCTCTATTAAAACAATTTATTTTGTTTTGATATATCTGTGTGAGCAGGGTACTGTGCTTCTCTATTTGCTAGCTGTCAGCTCTTAGGCATTCACCACCTGTCTCCTGGTGGGTGTGATATAGAATGAAAGTGTGTGTACAGATCTCTGTTAGCTCTTTGTAAAGAACATTTGAGGGTGAGTTGAGCTGGTATTGGCTGTTGTCTATCATTGCTTAGTTGGTTCAAAAGCAACTGGTGGCCCTCACTCATTGGGTGGGGCTGTAGGAGGTGCAGATATAGTTGTGTGGAATGGTTTCTCTCTCTCACTTGGTTAGACAAAAAAAATAGAAAAGAGACAGAGAACAAAAACTCGAACTGCATTAACAAACAGGAACAATCGCAAAAGGAAAAAGAAATGCAATAAATAAGAAGAAAAAATTTCAAAATATATTTTAAAAAGATAGTGAGAAAAAGAAAAAAAAAAGAAAAAGCTACAAACAATATCGGGGTAGAACAGGATGACAGAAAAGAACAAGAGTAAAAGATTAGGGAAAAGTACAAAAGGAAAAAGAAGGAATGGGAAGAAGCAAAAGAAAGGGAAAAAGAAGGGAACAAGGAAAAGGGAAGAAAAAGAAAAAAAGCACCAAGAATCAGGGAAGGAAAAGACGGGGCGGGGGAGGTGGGAGGAAGAATGGAGGAAGATGAAAAGAGTACTTTAAAAACAAACAAGCAAAAAGAAAACTGTGGGTTGCCAGGCAGGGCACCCAGGTTTGCGAGGGCACAGACCCAGAGATGGGGATAGAACCCCTGCAATCAAGAAGGTGGGTGGAGGCAGGAGGATGGCTACACCCTTGTTCACCAAGAGGGTGCGTGGCACAAGGGTAAAAAGGGGACTATCACACTTCTCCAGTCATCAGTGTCCAGTGTAGTTGCCTGTGCTGTCCTTGACAGGTCACATGCACTCCCAGCTTATGGTTAAGCAAGAACGCCACCTACACACCCTCAAAACAGTTGCACTAGCTGCTTGGAAACATCCAAAATGGTTGTGCTCTCAGGATAGCCACTGGTAGGCCATAGGTCCTCCTGCCTCTTCCTAACTATCTATCTTCTGGTCCTCAGGCACCAGTGCAGTCCTTGCCTATGCAGCCATCGTGAGCAGAGCTGATTTTTAGGTTGCTATCGGGAAATACTCAGAATGGCTGTGCCCTCAGGATAACTGGCAGTCCATAGCTCCATTTGTCCCCTTAACTCACTGTTGCATTCAGGTTCTTCTACTAGTTGGTATTTTATCCACTTTATCTTTTCCTTCAAAGCTCAGGGTTCTGGGATCATCTTCTTTATTGGTTTCAATTGGTTTCTCATTGCTTTGTTGCAAAGGGTCTGTGTAAATTGTCTGCCTATTCTTCCATTTTACTGGACCTCCAAACATAATATTTCTTCTTTAAAAAAGAAATATGCCTTCTGGTTATAAGTCAAATGCCTAAGGCATTTCTAACCAGACTTCTAACCAGAAGGCTGGTATTTCAAACCCACCAGCCACTCTCAGAAGGAAGATTGGGCAATCTACTTCAGTAGTGATACTGCCTCAGACCAGGACACCACTAAAGACCATGAGGAAATCCTGTCTTTAGTGGTGTCCTGGTGAACATTTACCACCTGGCGTGCTGGGAATGCTCTGATAGCATAGTGCCTAAGGTGCTTGACTGCTAACCAGAAGGCTGGTGGTTCAAACCCACCAGCCACTCCTCAGAAGGAAGGTTGGGCAATCTACTTCTGTAGTGATACCTCCTCGGAAACCCAAGGAGGGGTCACTATGAGTCGGGTCCTACTCAATGGCAAATAACAACAACAACAACAATGCTGGGAGTGGTAGGCAGGAATATTTGCCCATTTCCCTGCTATTCATATTCCCACCATTACCAATTGATAGTTAACAATGTCACATCACTAAATGTGGAGTTGGAAAGAGATTTGCAGTAGTACATTACACAGTGTTTATGTGATACAGAAGAAAGAGATGTAAATAAACTCAAGAGCATATATAAGAGTAAAATATAGTAAAATAATTAGAAAGTGATAGGTTTTGAGCACTTATTCTTTTGATTTTAATATAATTTATTTAACTGTAAGTTTATAAATTTTAATTTTAAATAATGCTATTTAATGATTAGATCACAGAATTCCTGAAAATGCATATGTGCTGATTCCATTAAATATTAAAACACTCTCTATAGTTTGTCATAGTAAGGAATGATTATGTACCTCATGACAGGAATTTTACTGAAATATTAGGAGGTTTTCACTAAGGAGATTTTACATTCCATGTCTTGTATGATTCTAGTCAAGAGTGAAAACATGTTGTATTATACATTGAACATTAATTAAGATGATAATCAATTTTTATGTAAAGTAAATATAGTATATTTTAGATCACTGCTATAATAATAATCCACACTGGTAAAAAAAAAAGTTAAATAGAAACTATGTTTTATTCAATTTTTAATAGGAATTACTGTTTTCTTGTCAACAACAATTCTCCATGTGATTAAAATTACATTGTTGTTGTTAGGTGCTTTCCAGTTGCTTCTTATTCACAATGACCCAAAGCACAATAGAATGAAACTCTGCTTGGTCCTGCACTATCCTCACTTCATTGCCACATTGAGCCCAGTGTTGCAGCCACTGTGTCAATGCATTTTGTTGAAGGTCTTCCTTTATTTCACTGGCCTTCCACTCTACCAAGCATGATAGCCTTCTCTTACAGACTGGTCCCGCATGATAACATGCCTGAAGAACATGAAACAAAGTCTTACCATTGTCCCTTCTAAGGAGCAATCTGGCTGTACTTCTTCCAAGACAGATGTGTATGTTCTTGTGGCAGTCCAAGGTATACTCAATATTCTTCACCAAACCATAATTCAAAGGTATCATTTCTTTGGTCTTCCTTACTTGTCCAGATTTCACTTGCATATGAGACAATTGAAAATACCATGGCTTGTGTCATGTAAATTTTAGTCCTCAAAGTAACATCATTGTTTTTTAACTCTTTATTATTAAAGAGAAGGAGCTCTGATGGTGTAGTGCCTAAGGCATTTGACTGCTAACCAGAAGGTTAGTGGTTCAAACCCACCAGCCACTCTGCAGAAGGAAGACTGGATGATCTCCTTTCATAAATATTTACTGTCTCATAAACCCAAAGGGGGTCAGTCATTATGAATTGGAATCTACTCAATGGCAGTGAGGCTTTTTATTATTTTTGAAGAGGTCTTTTACAGCAGATTTGCCCATTGCGATAGATGTTACTCTTTCTTTTTCCTACAGTGAACATAATACACATAACTCTAAATCATAGATACATATCTAAAAATAACATTCTCCTTCCTCTGTCGACTATCCATTAAAAGCAAATAATATTCTTACCACTGCTGTCATTTTTTCTCTTCAAATCTTCTTCAGCTTCATACCTCCCCCATTATCCTATTATTCTTATACTCCTGCCTTATCTCTGGTAGCATAGTGCCTTAGGCATTTGACTGCTAACCAGAAGGCTGGTGTTTCAAACTCACCAGCCACTCCTTGGAAGGAAGATTGGGCGATCTACTTCAGTAGTGATACCGCCTCAGAAACATGAGGAGGGGTCACTATGAGTTCAATCAACTCCACGGCAGTGAGTTTGGTTTTGGTTTTATCAAGATAAGAATTTTTGTCAAATCTGAGCTAGATAGTAGCTTTAGGACACTAAGATTTATGAGGAGAAAGGATGTTTGGGACATTACCTGTAAAAACCATACTTTGACAAGTTACATGCCTTTTTAACCTAAAAGCAATATATATTTAAGACAAGAAAGTAAAACAATGAGCAAGAACCTGGTAAAGAAAAGTATGTCATTATCCTTGACCAATACCATTAATACATTCAATAGTCCATTAGATGGATAATTATGTGGATGGATACATGGATGGATGGATGGATGGATGGATGGATGGATGGATAGAATACCAACTTACATAGATACCAAAAAAAAAAAAAAAAAAGCCCTCAATGCTATTGAGTCGATTCCAACTCATAGCAACCTCCATTAGGTTTCCAAGGCTGTAAACCTTTATGGAAGCAAACCACCCCATCTTTCTTCAATGGAGCAGCTATTGTTGTTGTTTGCCATCAAGTCAGACCCGACTCATAGCAACCCCTCCTTGGGTTGCCGAGGCGGTATCACTAGGGAAGTAGATTTCCCAACCTTCCTTCCGAGGAGTGGCTGGTGGGTTTGAACAGCCAGCCTTCTGGTTAGCAGTCAAGTGCCTTAGGGTCTATGCTACCAGAGCTCCCCGTGGAGCAGCTAGTGGGTTCAAACCACAGACCTTTTGGTTCTCAGCCTTTAAATGTCTTAACCACTACACCATTTTGTATCTATATATAGATATAAAAATAGACATATGAATACAATTTTCACCATCCTAAATATATACTTTTACTTCCTGTTTCCTTCTGTTTAACATTATTTTGTAATCACTTTCTGTATATTAATTTTAAATACTCTTTATAGGTTTGGAAGATTCTATCATACCAGATATGTGATAGGGTATTTTGCTTAATTAATTTTTGCTTGTTTAGGTTGTTTTCTAATTTTTGATGTTATAGATAACATGATGTTGAACTCTCTTGTATTCATCTTTCATTATTTTTGTATTCATCTTTCATTATTTCCTTAGATTGATTTCAACATGAAATTTCTGGTTAACAGAGTAAGAATATTCTAAAATTTTATTTATATATATTGTGAAATTAAAACAACTCTTATCTAGTGAAAATGACTGATGTCAGAGTGTAATTACTGTTCATGCATGTCTAACATTGGTATTTTAGGCATAGGAAAATGTATGTCTGACATTGGTATTTTAGGCATAAGAAAATGTTTGTGAGAAAAGATACACCCTTTCATGTGATATAGTCAAAAGATCATGAGGAAAGAACATCAAGTTTTAATGCATTTAATATATATGAACTCAGAATTTGCTCCAGCTGGGTAATGTCTATAAGGAATTGATTTGTGAGGAATCTGCTGTAATAATACATTTTGTAAGCAGTGTTGTAGGATTTTCAATAATGTATTCAAAATGGGTTATACTAGGTTGGTACTGGATTGGTGGTAGTTATTTATAAAGACCATGAACAGTTTCAGGAAATACTACCATGAATGAATTAGATTTCACTCAAAGACATGCAGATCCTATCTCAACATGAGAAAATAGCTGTTTAATATCTTTAAGTGGCCAGGACCTGAATTTCACCCCTCATGACAATTCTAAACCTGTTTTTATGAGTTAACAACAATCCCTCCATATTTACAGCACCAGCCATCTCTCCATAAAGATCCATTAACAAGTCAGTAATCTGCCTTGATGTTTGGAGAGGTTGGTAGGATTATACTGACAATGCTTACTGGAAAACTGAACATAATAAAATTTAAAGTAAAACTGAGTGGCTATATAATGAGGTGGGATTTGCTGGCTTCACTAAGCATAAAAACATTATCCACAAATTATCAGAGTAAGGAATTAAACACAAAGTGCATTTTTTATGTACCTCATGCCAAGAATATTACTGAAATCTTAGGGGATTTTTTACCAAGGAGACTTAGATCATGTTTTGACTTTAGTCAAGAATTCAAGAATGAAAATACCTTTCTACATTGTACACTAATTAAGATGCTCATCAGTTTACATATAAAATAGATATATAAACTATATTTGCTCATAATTTATAATGTAATTTATATGTGTATATATAAATATATATTTTAAACTATGTATATGTATGTGTCTGGGGTACTTTAGTGTTTCTGATATTTTGGAATCAAGAGTTATATAAAAGATACATTTTGGATCAGTTATTTAAAGTGTATCTTTAATAGCTAACTCTTCATCAGCATTTGTGATGTAATTCTTTTTTATAGTTGACATCTCAAGCAGCACATTTCTTCATGGATATGTTCCTTTGTCCCTGGAACATGTTTTCTTGGTCCTTATAACAGCTGTTCTATTCCAGGTCTTTATAATATCTTACTTCTTTATAATTTCCATCATCCTTGGGATATTATGAAAAGAGCTTAACTCCACTCCCTATCTTTAATTTATCTGGCCTCCAATAAATCCTCTACACCAGGAGTGACAAATTGCCCTTGGCACCAGGGAATATCTAGCCTCAATGTTTGGTCAAGAGTTTCAGTTGTGCTCTTCAGGATTTCCACTTATCTATGCAGGGCATCCATTTTCAGATGGCCATTGCTCCACAGAAGCTCATTTAAGAAAAGTCCTCTGGGTTGGTGTGGTAGTTAAGTTTGTGTGTCAACTTGGCTGGGCCTAGTTGAGCAGCTAGGCAGCTGGATGTAGTATTCCCCATGATGAGACTGGTAATCCACTGTGAGCAGCTGAGTAGCTGCCTTTGGGATACGGTCTGCTTCCTGTATATGAGGAAAAGCTTTTGGAATGGTCTCTAGCTTATGGCACTCTTGAACCCTGCATATAGCTATGTCATTGTTCAGCAGCCTGCCATGCTCTGCCAACCTTGGGACTTTTCAATGGGCTTGAATTAATGGCCTGCCTTGTGGTTTGGTAGCCACACAGTTTGGTTTTGTGCCTTTATCTTGGGCTTGTCAGCCTCAGTAGCCAGTAGCTGTCTGAATGAAGAAAAGCCTCCAGCTACAGTATGCTGGGAGCAGGAGGCAGATTTGAAGTCCAAGATTGAGGGGCTTTAACCCAGGCCCTATAGTCTGGCACTTTGAACTGAGATTTAAAGCCTCCAACCTGTACGAATAATCTCCTGTTTGATAAGGCCATCCCATTTGTAGTATATTCTTGTCAGAGTGGCACTAGGTATCCAGAACAACTGGGCACCCACTAGATCCCTAAACTTTCTGTTTTGCTATCGTTACCTACACTGTCTTCACTCTCTCCATAAGTTTGGTAAAATTAATCTGTTTCTCATGAATCTTTACTAGCTTCCTATTAGCCTTCTATACATTTTAACATGTCAGTCAGGGTCATTTTTGTTGTTGTTATGTACTGTCGAGTTGGACCCGACTCATAGTGACCCCTCCTTGGGTTTCCAAGTCAGTATTACTGCGGAAGTAGATTGCCCAATCTTCCTTCCGAGGAGTAGCTAGTGGGTTTGAACCACCAGCCTTCTAGTTAGCAGTCAAGTGCCTTAGGCACTATGCTATCAAACAATGTTGGTGACATTGTGCTTGATACTTTGTATTAATATACTCTTTTGATCCTAAAGCTTGTAAATGTCAGGGCTGGAATTTAAGCCCATACCTGTTGTTGTTAATTGTTGGAAAGTAGCATTCTGGAAAACCCATGTCTACTTCATTTCAAATATTTTGCTCTTTACATTATTCTAGTGTAAGAGCAACTGGGGCAAGGAAGGGCACTGTACAAAGCATGTATGAGTGTGGAGGAATGTAATGAATCTAAGCAGTAAATTGAATTAATCATGTTGTATAGTTAACATGGGAGCTCTGGTAGTGTAGTGCCTAAGGCACTTGACTGCTAACTAGAAGGCTGTTGGTTCAAACCCAGCAGCCATTCCTTGGAAGGAAGGTTGGGCAATCTACTTCTGTAGTGATACTACCTCAGAAACCCAAGGAGGTGTTGCTATGAATCGGGTCCGACTTGATGACACACAACAACAATAACAACAACATAATTATGTTGCCTTTAACAAGTTAATGAAGTAAGACAATGGACAATGAGTAGTGCATTATATAACACTGTTATAAATATATTTTAAGGAGCTCTGGTGTTGGTGTGGTTAAACCAGTGGGCTGGTAACTAAAAGGTAGGCAGTTCAAACCCACCAACTGTTCTACAGAAGGAAATGAGGCAATGTACTTCTGCAGTGATTTACAGCCTTGGAAACCTGATGAGGTTGCTATGAGTCAGAATCAACATGATGTCAATGAGAAAATATATTTTAGGAGTAATAGAAAACTCTTTAGTTTCTCATAACTGAGAGAATAACGTAGGAAGAAGAATAATGAAAGACATCAGAAAATAGGGAATGACCTATGAAAATGAACTAGAAAAAGAGCCAATGAGACAGTATACACAGGAAAGCAGTTCCAGCCAACACAAATGCTCTCTGAGTGCAGTGTGTGTTTGTAAGGGTATTGAGAACTAAAGATGCTAACAACGTAAAGTGTATCTCAAGATCACAGGCTCCATTAACTTGATATGCCTTTTAATTTAAGTACAAGTAACTAAGAATGAACCTTATGAGGAAACTAAAAAATGTTAGGCCATAATTCTTATGGTGATCTGTCACTTTAAAAAACCTCTTTACTTTTTCTAATTTAAGATTGTTGTTATCTTAGATAGTTTTGATGTCAGAGGACTGTTATTCACTGAAGTTTTAATTTTCTTTTTTTAAAATAACTTTTCTTGATTTATATAGCAGGGCATTGTTGTAATTCAAAATGCAAATATACAGCAGAGACATTAAAGTGTACTCATCCTTTCTTTAAAAACTATGTAATAAGCACCACTAGTTTTATGCTGGGATAACTCTGTGAGATCCATAAAAATGAATAATGAAGCAGTGATTGATCACAAGGAGCTAACAGTCCAGCACAGAAAAGCAATATATACAAATGTATATGATACCTGCAATTGTTATAAAATACTTTTCATATGAATGGTATTAAAAACTGCATGGAATTAAGGAAGGAGAGTCAACTTGACTTTGGAATTTGATCAGGGAAAACTTCATGAGGTCAATCAGATACAGCAGTATTTGTGGACAAAAACACTGGACTCGAGGCAGAGACCTGAAATCATGATTTTCTCAAACCTCTTCTCAGATGCATAAACCTTCACATGCCATTTGACCTTACTCATTTGTAGTGGGATTTAAAACATCTGCTTTACAGATAGACTGAAGATCTAAATATAAAGGCAAGACAATAAAGGATTTAGGAGAAATCAGGAGAAAATCTTTATGACCCTCCATTAGGCATAAATATCTTGAACAGCAAACTAAAAGATAAAGAACGGCTTGATCTTTTCTTTAGCATTCTTCAAAACGTATCAGTATGAGAGTGACAGACAAAAATCAACAAACTAGATGAAGATGTGAAGCTATTTGCCAAAACGTTCGACAAAATGACTCATATTCAGAATACATAAAAATGTCTTATAGTTGAGCAAGGAGAAGAAAGGGATCTCTTGAAAATTAATTGGAAGATTTATTAGTCACTTCACTTCCATAAATATATGAAAAGGCACTCAACTTCATTAATTTTCAGAAATATGCAAAATAAAATTGCAAAATGATTTTATCAGAGGAACTGAAATGAAAAAAGACAGAAATTCCAAATGGTGAGCAGAATGTGGAGTGTTTTTGTTCTTTCCTGATGCTCTAACAGACATGCCACAGGTGTATGTTTTTAACAAACAGAGATTTATACTCTTACACTTTAGGAAGCTAGAAATCTGAATTTAAAGTGCTAGCTCTAGGGGCTGGGTGAAGGCTCCTTGGGTTTCAGGTCTGCCTCTTGCTCCCAGCCCACTGAAGCTGGAGACATCTCTTAACTCAGGCAGCCACCAACTGCTGAGGCTTGCTAACCCAAGGTCACCAAGTAAAATGGCACAGTGCCAAGATTATTTAGCAACATGGCAGGCTGCTAGTTCAAATCTGGAAACAATCTTAAGATTGGCAGACAACATGGTAGGCCACTGAAATGAAGACTCTGCCAAATGTAGGATGCAGATGTGCCAAAAGCTCAGAAACCTTTCTCAAAGCATCTTCTTATTACTGGAAGCAGACCACATCCCTAAGGCAGTTACTCAGTTGCTCACAGAAGATTCCACTATGGAGCTGATTATCAGTCTCATCATGAGGAATAACCACATCCAGCTCTGGTAGCATAGTGCCTAAGGCACTTGACTGCTAACCAGAAGGCTGGCGGTTCAAACCTACCAGCCCTCCTTGGAAGGACGATGGGGCACTCTACTTCCCTAGTGATACTGCCTTGGAAATCCAAGGAGGAGTATGAAGGTACATAACAACAATAACAAGCTGCCCAGCCATTCAAAACCAGGCCCAGTCAAGTTGACACATAACCTTAGTTACCGCATGAAGGAACTAGAACTGTCATGTACTCTTGGTGGAATTGTAAATTGATGAAGCCACTTTGGATACTGGGAGTTTATAATAAAGTTAAGTATAAACTTTCTCTGTGACTCAGCATTTCAAGGCCTATTCTTTTATTAGTTTTATGCTGTTGCTTTGACAAATTACCACACACATAGTGGGTTAACACAACATAAATTTATCATCTTATAATTCTTTAGATCAGATATCTGACATAGAACTCACTGGGTTAATATTAAGGTGTCTGCAGAGCTGTATTCCTTTCTGGAGGCTGTAAGGAGGAATCCATTTCTTAGCCTTTTTTCAGCTTCTAGAGGTCATACAATCCTTGATTCAGGGCCTCCTTCATTCATCTTAAAAGCCACCAACATTGTATTTCTCTCTCTTCTTTTCTCATATCACAGTCTTTCTCTATCCACACCTGAGAAACATTCTCCACTTAAGGATCCATGTGATTAGACTGGGCTCATGTGGATAATAGAAGATAATCACTTCATCTGAATGTTCTTAATTCAATCATATCTGCAACTCTCTTTCCCCATGTAAGGGAACATATACACAGGTTTTGAGGATTAGGGTGTGGGCATATTTGAAGCACCATTATTTTGTCTACCACAGTACCCATCAGCAATATGTAACTATGTTTATTTATGTTCATGATAGTCCCAAAATAAAAACTATCATTGCCCATCAACATTAGAATGTATAGGTAAGTTATGGTATACTCACATAATTAAATATTAGGAAATAATGAGAGTGAATATGCAATGAACACACACACAGAATAATGTACAACTCTTATAACCATGTTGTGAAAGAAAATAAATTAGATATAAAATAGGATATACTGTATGATTCCACTGAAATAAAGTTCAAAAAACATGCAAATTAATTAATACATTAGAAGTCATGATGGTCATTGCCTTAGGGAAGATGGGATCTATGCTTGGAAGAGGACAAAGTGGTGAAAGTATTGTTCTGTTTCTTAATCTGCTAATGGTTACAAGTGTTCATTTTGTGAAAACTATTTATAATATACTTAAATATTAAGTTAAAAAAATCTGCCTTACTAACTTTACAGAGTGATAGCTGTAATAAATGAGTGATACAAAAATATTGTAAATCCTCCTCTGTATCAACTATTTGCCAGGTATTTTACAACATTTTTTTTTCCTGTTCTCATCTATCCCAAAAGGTAAGCATTTTCAGCCCCATTTAGCAAAAGAAGGGGCTGAGAGCTAAAAGAGTTAGTAACACAACTAATGTGGGTAAGCATTTGATTTAAACTAGTGTTCTTACTGGGAGCTCTGGTAGCATAGTGGCTAAGACACTTGCCTGCTAACCAGACGGCTGGCGGTTCAAACCCACCAGCCAATCCTCCGAAGGAAGGTTGGGCAATCCTACTTCCTAGTGATACTGCCTCGGAAACACAAGGAGGGGTCGCTATGAGTCAGGGCTGACTCGACGGCACATAACAACAGTGTTCTTACTCCACAGCCCATGGGTTTTTCTCCATTGTATCAGGAAGTATAATCTGTTATGTCTGTAAAGTCCTTGGGAAACAGCCTGGCATGTCAATATTCACAAGTGAACACTACAGGACTTGGATGTATTTAAGAGGGGCTGCTAAGAAAGTAGGAGCTCTGGAAGCATAGTGCCTAAGGCACTTGACTGCTCACCAGAAGGCTGGCGGTTCAAACCCAACAGCCACTCCTCGGAAGGAAGGTTGGGCAATCCTACTTCCATAGTGATACTGCCTCGCAAACCCAAGGAGGGGTCGCTATGAGTCGGGGCCGACTCGATGGCAAACAACAACAACAACAGCTAAGAAAGTATACATCATAAAACAAATGTAATTCAGTTATTATTAAGAAGTTTAAAGTTGAACACACTGCATTAGGTGGGAATATGAAGATTAGAGATAAGTTATTGGTTGGTTCTGTAATTTCAAGAAATGACTGGATATAGATGATCTGCTTCTAAAGTCACTCATATGGCTGTTGGCAAAAGGCCACAGTTCCTCACCATGTGGGTCTCTCCTTAGGACTGTGAGGTTAGGTATAATAATGGAAAAAGAGAAAAGAATTCACAGTGCCTTTTAAAACTAATCTTGGTGTATCAAAGACTTAAATGTAAAACCTAAAAGTATAAAGTTCATCAAAGAAAAAAATAGGGACAAACTTGCAAATAAAAACCAAAAGCACTGCCATTGAGTCGGATCTGACTCATAGCAACCCCTCCTTGGGTTTCTGAACCAGTATCATTATGGAAGTAGATTGCCCAACCTTCCTTCCAAGGAGTGGCTGGTGGGTTTGAACCTCTAACCTTCTAGTTAGAAGTCAAATGCCTTAGGCAGTACACCACCAGAGCTCCTAGGGGCAAACTTAGGGGCTCTAATATATGGCATAAATAGACTATTAAACATAACTAAAAATGCAAAACAGCAGAAGATAAATAGATTATTGGGATCTTCTAAAAATTAAATTATGTGCTTCAAAAGACTACTCCAAAAGAGTAAGAAGAGAAGCTAGAGATTAGGGAAAAATATTTGCCATTGACGAATCTCACAAGGGCCTTGTCTCTAAAGTTTTTAGAAAATTCTAATACCTCAACATCAAAAATACAAGCAATCCAATTAAAAAATGGGCAGAAGACATGAATGCACAGTTCACCAAAGAAGATATTCAGGCGGCCAACAAGCACATGAAGAAATGCTCACAATCATTATCCATTAGAGAGATGCAAATCAAAACAACAATGAGATATCATCTCATCTCACCCCACCCAGAGTAGTACAGTTCAACAAGAGAGAAAATAGTAAATGCTGGCAAAGATGTGTAGATAATGGGATTCTCATATAGTGCTGGTAGACTGTAAAATGATTAAACTACTGTGGAAAACATCATGGTGCTTCCTTAAAAAGTTGGAAATAGAAATACCATTTGATCCAGCAATCCCACTCCTAGGGATATATCCTAAAAGGTTAGATCCAAGACATGAATAGATACATGCAAACCCGTGTTCATCACAGCACTAGTCACAATAGCAAAGAGAAGAAAACAACCCCAGTGCCCAACAACAGATGAGCTGATAAACAAACTGTGGTACATACACACAGTGGAATACTATGCAACACTAAAGAAAAATGAAGAATCTCTGAAACACTTCACAATGTGGATGAACTTGGGGGATGTTATGGTGAGTAAAATAAGTCAATCACAGAAGGACAAATATTATGAGTTCACTATTATAAAACGTCAAGGAAAGGTTTATACATGGAAGGAAACTTTCTTTGTTGGTTACCAGGGATGGTAGGGAAGGAGAGGGAAAATTGTTAGATAGTTAAGGGACAAGTATAGATTCGGGTGAAGGGAAAGGCAACATAACAAAAGCAAGTGACCAGCAAAATAGCACTAATGAAAAGGAAGACATGGAGAGATGCACAAGAGGACAAGGAAGGTCAATATTTTTACATGCACAGTACTGCATCATTAGTAATAAAAAACACTAATATATGGGTGAATACATTGGTAGAGAGGCCAAATGATCAGGTATGAGAAGGCAAGAGGGAATATACCCATGACCATATATAAATTTGGCAGATATTTCTACACATGTATCTTTATTCACTGTAAGAATGTCTATATATATAGTAGAGCTAACAGGGGCAAAAATTATGATTACTTCTTAGCCACAGCCAAACAGCTTGAGGGAGTAAGTCATTGGGCTGGCGGTCTTGGGTCCAAGAACATGGAAACATCACACATACTACACAAAAACTTTTGTCTATATCCTCCTTTGGTGAGTAGCAACTGAGATCTTAAAAGCTTGCAAGCAGCCATCTAAGATGCAACAATTGGTCTCTTCTCATCTGGAGCAAGAAAGAATGAAGAATATCAATTTGTCCAAGGGACTAGGGAACCATGAGAACCTCTATCCACATGACCCTCGGATCAGAAGAAGTAGATAGTGCAAAATAGGAGATTCTGGATAGAGTGGTAGAAATCTGTGAAACAAACATCAAAATCATAAAAAGACCAGGATTACTGGTCTGATAGAGACTGGGGATACTGCAAACACTATAGCCCCCAATTACCCTTCAAACCTGGAATGGAACTCACTCCCATGGCTTCTAGCTAAACCATGGGCCTACAAAGTGAACAATTACACCAGGTAGGTATAACTCTTAGAATATCAACCATGGGAAATCAGAAGGGCAGCATTTGCACAGGGAGATAGCTTAGAGGGTAGGAATGTATGGAAAAGAAGAACACAGAAGAAGGAAACTAGAGAGAAACTGGGAAGAGAACTGTTAAATTGTAGGGATTGAAATCAATTACATGAAACAAAATGTGTATGTGTGTAATAGAAAATGAATTTGCTCTGTAAACTTTCACCCAAATCACAACAATAATAATTAAAAAGCACCTTAATTTTTTTTTAAGACTTTAAACGGAATTTGTAAGTGAGTCAGAAGCAGGTGCCTATGGTTCTCATTTACACTTACTTTAGGGCAAGAAAATGCTCAAAGCCTTTTCAATGATTTAAAAGCTGCATGTGAAATAAGTGAAGGTGATTGTGAACAATAATTTGTTGCCAGTAGGGATTGGTTCAAAGAAAAAAAAAAAAAAAAAAAAAAAACTAGGAAGTGACATACCACCATTTCTGCAAAATGTTTTTAACTTAATGTTTAAGTATAGTATATATAATTTTCACAAATGGAACACCTGTAGCCAGTATTGTCTTGGCCATATAGACCAACTCTAGTACATTGTGCAGGAGCTCTGGTAGCGTAGTGCCTAAAGCACTTGACTGCTAACCAGAAGGCTGGTGGTTCAAACTCACCAGCCACTCCTCAGAAGGAAGGTTGGGCAATCTACTTCCGTAGTGATACTGCCTTGGAAACCCAAGGAGGGGTACCTATGCGTCAGGGCCGACTCAATGGCACATAACAACAACAACAACAGTAAATTGTGGCAAGGTATGTGTACTATGAGACAGAGATCACACAGCACCATTTTGGAAACTTCTTAATCATTATTATGGATATATAAATAGTAGTATTTATAAAGGACTGTAGCCTACAGCAAATGTTCAAATGCTGAAAAGTGCTATTAAGCATTATTGGATAGTTTGTGGAAAGCATGACATTTGGAACTCATACCTAGTTTAACAGCACTACCCAGAGTGAGGTGGTAAAGTTGCCATAGAATGACTTATTTTGCTTGTAAACTTAGAATTATTTCCTAGAAAATCACTCATAGAATTTGTAAAAATATATTATGCCTGTATCATTATTAATATTTTATTTGCAAGAATGATTTATCATGAAAAACAGACAGAACCACAATCATTTATAACACAATAACAGCTACCAAGCAATATTACTTCTATTTTGTGTGCTCCTCTTCTATTCCAGTACTAGTGACCTTGACCTTAAGTTCTGTGTGTCAGTGTGATAGTTGAAGATCTGTCAACTTGGCTGGACT
>NW_006922100.1:1164102-1166255 GCF_000298275.1 Orycteropus afer afer | reverse complement strand
ATATACTTTGCTGGTTTTTGTGTTTCTCTAGAGAACCCTATCCAACACAGTCAGCATTTCCTGCTTTTTCATTTTACTGGACTTAGAGGAATCCTTCAAACCAGTGTTATTGCCATGTTGCTTATTAAGCTATAATTTTCACATTATAATTAAAATTCTTATTCCCACTTAAAAAAAAAAAAAACAACAACTTTTTATTGTATTTTTGTTGAAATTTTACCAAGCAGATTCATTTTTCAATCATCAGTTCTTACACATTTTGTCTCGTGACACTGATTATCATCCCCACAACATGAAATCTCTCCTCTCACTTACTCCATGTAGTTACCCTTTCCCTGTGCACTTCTTGCCTATGCATTGCTGCCTCCCTAGACTACTCCTTGTGCAAATTCTGCCCTTCTGATCTCCCATAGTTAATTATTCTAAGGAGTGCAACTCCCCAGTGCCCACTGGTGGGCCTGTCTATTGTTTAGCTGAGAGTTAAGCTACAGGAGTAAGTCCAATTCCAGGCCCAAAGGGTGATTAGGGGCCATAGTCTTGCGGGCTTCACCAGTATCTATCTGTCCAGTAATCTTTGTCTTTTTCTTATGTTTTTAAATTTTGTTCCACATTTTTTCCCCCAGTCTATCCAGGATGTCTAATTTTGATCCTTTTTTGAGTGGGTGGCATTGGTAGCCAGGCATCATCTAGTTTTGGCATCTCACGGTCATACAGGCTGAGGCTCCCATCATCCATTAGTCCTTTGGACTGACTGTTTCCACACATCTTTGATATTCTTCATTCTTCTTTGCTCTAGGCTTAGCAAGACCTATAAGTGTATCCTGTATAGCTACTCACAAGCTTTTATGACCCCAGTCACTACTCACCAAAGTAGGTTGTAGAACAATGTTTTTGTGTACTAATTTGTGCCAGTTTGAGCTTGATGTCCCCCATGACCATGGTCCTGAATCCACAGTCCCAGTTACTCACTCCCTCAAGGTTCTTAGTTCCAGCTAAGAAGTTATCATAGCTTTGTCCCCTGTTAGTTCTATAATGCATTTGGACATTTTTATAACACATACAAATATGTATGTAGGAATGTCATCTGAAAAACCTATGTATGGTCATGGATATATTCCCATTCACGTACCCATACTGATCTTCTTGCCTGTAAACTTATGTATCCATCTGCAGATTAGTGTTGTCTATTACTGATAATGTAGCATTTGTGTATGTAATAATATTTACCTTTCTTGTCTGTACCTCTTGTGCACCTCTCCATGTTTTACTTTTCCTTAGTCTTATTGGGCTGGTCACCCGGTTTTGGTATATTGACTTTCCCTTCACTCAAATAAACACACACATTTTCCCCTCCCCTTCTCTCCCATCCCTAATAACCAAGAAAGATAATTTCCTTCCCTGTGTATACTTTTCCTCAACTTTTTATAAAAATGAACTCACAAATTTATCCTTCTGTGACTGACTTTTTTTCCCTCAGCTTAATATCCTCCAAGTTCATCTACATCATGGGATGATTTGCAGATTCTTCTTTATTCTTTAATGTTTCATAGTATTCCATTGTGTGTGTACCACAGTTTGGTTATCCATTCATCTGTTTATGGAGACTTAGGTTGTTTCCATCTCTTTGTTGCTGTGAATAGTGCTATGATGAACATGGGTGTGCATGTATCTGTTCATGTCCTGGTTCTAACCTCTTTAGGATATATACCTAGTAGTGGAATTGCTGGGTTAAATGGTATTTCTGTTTTCAATTTTTTAAGGAAGTACTCTACTGTTTTCAAAAGTGGTTGCGCCATTTCATAATCCCACCAGCAATGTAGAGCTCCAATTTCTCTACACTCTCACCAGCACTTATTATTTTCTGTTTTGTTGAACTTTGCTATTATTTCTAGGGTGAGATGATATGCCATTGTTGTTTTGATTTTCATCTCTCTAATAGCCAATGATCATGAGCATTTCTTCATGTGTTTGTTGGCTCCCTCAATATCTTTGGGAAGTGTCTGCTTATGTCGTTTGCCTGTTTTTTATTTGATTGTTTGTCTTTTTGATGTCAAAGTGTTGAAGTTTTATATAAATTTTAGAGACAAGTTCTTTGTTGGATATGTCATGGCAAATATTTTTTCCAAATCTGTGGATTCTCTTTTTACTCTTTT
>NW_006922100.1:1147268-1163772 GCF_000298275.1 Orycteropus afer afer | reverse complement strand
GTAGTGATACTGCCTCGGAAACCCAAGGAGGGGTCGCTATGAGTCGGGGCCGACTCGACGGCACATAACAACAACAACACAACAAGTTTGTCCCTATTTTACCTTTGATGAATTTTATAGTTTTGGGTTTTAAATTTAGGCCTTTCATCCATCTGGAGTTTATTTTTGTGTATGGGGTAAGGAATGGATCTTGTTTCTCTTTTCTGCATGTAGATATCCAGTTTTGCCAGCATCATTTATTAAAGAGACTATCTCTCTTCCCCATTTAATGGGTTTTAATCCTTTGTCGAAGATCAGCTGTTCATAGGTGAATGGATCTTTTGCTGGATTCTCAATTATATTCAACTAATCTGTGTATCTATCACTGAACAAAAATCAGGCTGTTTTGACTACTGAGGATGAACAGTAAGTAGATTATCAGATTAGGGAGTGTGAGATTTACTACTTTGTTTTTCTTCTTGAGAAATGCTCTGCTCATTCAAGGTCTCTTTCCTTTCCATAGTGTTTTTTTGTTTTTTTTTTTGTAGTAGTGTTTTTGAATTTTTTATTGTATAGGTCTTTTGTGTTCCTGGTAAGATCTGTTCCTAAATGTTGTATCTTTTTGCTAGCTATTACAAATGGTATTGTTTTCCTTATTTCTTTTTCAGAGATATCTTTATTAATGTAAAGGAATCCAAGTGATTTGTGTATGTTGATCTTGTATCCAAGATGAGCCAATTTGTTGAATCTTTCAATTAGTTCTTAGTCACTTGGTCTTTCTATGTATAGGATCATATCATCTGCATATGGAAGTAGTTTTATTTCTTCTTTGCCAATTTAGATGTCTTTTATTTCTCTGTGTTGCCTCATTCGCCTAAGACTTACAGTACAATGTTGAATAGATGTGGTAATAGTGGGCATCCTTGTCTGGTTCCCATTCATAAGGGGGATACTTTATGTCTCTCTACATTGAGAATAATGTTGGTGGTTAGTTTTGCACATGTAACATTTATTATATTGAGAAATTTCCCTTCTACACAAATTTTGCTGAGAGTTTTTATGAGAAATCTG
Organism: Orycteropus afer afer; assembly: GCF_000298275.1. Classification (NCBI taxonomy): domain Eukaryota; kingdom Metazoa; phylum Chordata; class Mammalia; order Tubulidentata; family Orycteropodidae; genus Orycteropus; species Orycteropus afer. The sequence goes on along the minus strand of NW_006922100.1, from coordinate 1,162,722 downwards.
TGTTGGATTTTATCAAATATCTTTTCTGCATTGATTGCTATGCTCATGTACTTCGTTTCTTTTGTTTTATTTATGTGATGGGTTACACTGATTGTTTTTCTGATAGTGAACCATCTTTGCATACCTGATATGAATCCCACCTGGTCATGGTGTATTATTCTTTTTATATTGTATTGGATTCTATTGGCTAGGATTTTGTTGAAGGCTTTAGTGTTCAACAGTATGGAATTGTTCAGCAGTTTTAATTTTAGTGGTGTCTTTGCCTAGTTTTGATATCTGGGTTACACTTGCTTTATAGAATGAATTTGGGACTATTCCACCCTTTTCTATGTTCTGGAATAGTTTGAGTACGGTAGGTGCCAGCTCTTCTCTGAATGTTTGATAGAATTCACCAATGAAGCTGTTTGGGCCAGGATTGTTTTTGGTGTGGAGAATTTTCTTTATGACCTGATCCAGTTCTTCCTTTGTTAGGGGTCTGTTAAAATTTTCTGGCTTGGTCTGTGTTAGTATATGTAGGTGTTGTGTTTCTAGAAATTTGTCCATTTGATCTAGGTTTTTTGATTTATTGGAGTAGAGTTCTTCATGGTTATTGTTGTTAGGTGCCATCAAGTCAGCTTCTACTCATAGCGACCCTTTGTACAACAAAATCGAACACTGCCCAATCCTGTGCCATCATCACAATTCTTGCTACGCTTGAGCCCATCGCTGCAGCCAGTGTATCAATCCATCTCATTCATGTCTTCCCCTTTTCTTCTGACCCTCTACTTTACTTAGCATGCTATTCTTCTCCAGGGATTAGTCCTTTCTGACAATATGACCAAAGTAGGTGAGATGAAGTCTGGTCCTTCTTGCTTCTAAGGAGCACTCTGGCAGCACTTCTTCCAGAACTGATGTGTTTGTTCTTCTCATAGTCCATCGCATTTTCAGTATTTGTCAACACCATAATTCAAAGGCATCAACTTTTCTTTAGTCTTCCTTATTTTAACAACAACAACCATAACATTCATTGTCCAGCTTTCACAAGCATGTGAAGTGACTGAAAACACCATGGCCCAAGTGAAGCATATCTCCGCCTTCAAAGTGACGTCTTTGCTCTCTAACACTTTAAAGAGGTTTTTGCAGCATATTTGTCCAGTACAATATAACATCTGATTTCTTGACTGTTGCTTTCATGGGTGTTGATTGTGGATCCAAGTAAAATGAAATCTTTGACAACTTCAATCTTTTCTCCATTTATCATGTTGTTGCTTATTGGTTGAGTTGTGAGGATTTTTCTTTTCTTTATGTTGAGGTGTAATCTATACTGAAGACTGTAGTCTTTGACCTTCAAAAGGAGGAGCTAAACGTCATCTTCACTTTCAGAAAGGAAGGTAGTGACATCTGCATATTGCAGGTTGTTAATGAGTCTTTCTCTGGTCCTGATTTTGAGTTCTTCACATAGTCAGCTTCTCTAATTACTTGCTCAGCATACAGATTGAGGGAGCTCTGGTGGCATAGTGCCTAAGGCACTTGACTGCTAACCAGAAGGCTGGCAGTTAAAACCCACCAGCCATTCCTTGGAAGGAAGGTTGTGCAATCTACTTCTGTAGTGATACTGCCTCAGAAACCCAAAGAGGGGTTGCTATGAGTCAGACCTGACTTGATGGCAGGGCATTTGGTTTTGGCATACAGATTGAATAATTATAGTGAAAGGATATAATTGTGATGAACACTATTCCTGATTTTAAACCATACAGTATCTACTTATTCTGTTCAAATGATAGTCTCTTAGTCTATATATACGTTCCTCATTTGTTGTTGTTGTTGTTATGTGCCATCGAGTTGGACCCGACTCATAGTGACCCCTCCTTGGGTTTCCAAGGCAGTATCACTACAGAAGTAGATAGCCCAAACTTCTTTCTGCGGAGTGGCTGGTGAGTTTGAACCACCAGCCTTCTGGTTAGCAGTCAAGTGCCTAAGGCACTATGCTACCAGGACTCCTGGTTCCTCATTAGCACAATTAAATGTTCTGGAATTCTCTTTCTTCATAATGTTACCCATAATCTGTTATAATCCACTATACAAAGTGTCTTTGTATAGTAAATAAAACACATGTAAACATATTCTGTTATTCTTTGTTTTCAGCCAAGATCTGTCTGACATCAACAACGATACCTCTGATTCCATGTCCTCTTCTGAATCTAGCTTGAATTCCTGGTACTCTGTTGTCAATGTACTGCTGAACTAGTTTTGAATTACTTTTAACATAGTTTTACTAGGGTGTGATATTGGTTGATGATTTCTATTCTATTGAATCCTTTATCTTTGGAATTGGCAGAAATGTGGATCTTCTGTCTGTTGGCCAAGTAGCTGCCTGTCAAAATGATTGGCATAAATGAGTAAATGCCACCAGCATCACATCTGTTTGATAAAACATCTCAATGAAGCAGTTCTTCACAGTATTCTGTTACTATCTTTTTTATTTCAGTTAGTTCAATTGTGATTTCACCCATATCATCTATTAGTTGTGTTATTTGTGTCTTCTCTTTCTATTTCTTAGTTAAGTTTGCCAGTGGTTTGTTGATTTTGTTAATCTTTTCAAACAACCAGATTCTAGTCTTACTGATTTTTTCTGTTTCCTGCTTTATTTATGCTTTAATATTTATTATTTTCTTTCTTTTGAAAACTGTAGGCTTCCTTTGTTGCTCTTTTTCTAATTGTTGGAGTTGTTGGATTAGGTTGTTGAGTTTGGTTCTTTCTTTTTTTTGAATGTGTTCATTTATTGCTATAAGTTAGCCTCTTAGTACTGTTTTCTCTGGATCCCATAATTTTTGCTGTGTTGTATGTTCATTCTCTTTGTTTGTTAGAATTTTTTTTTTTTTATTTACACTTTATTTCTTCTGTTACCTAGTGGTTCTTGGGCATTGTGTTGTTCAATTTCCATATTTTTATTTATTATTTTTTCCTGATCTTCCTATTATTTATTTTCAATTTTATAGTGCTGTGATTTGATAAGATGCTTTGTAGTATTTCAGTGTTTTAAAATTTAGTGAAGCTTGTTTTGTGGTCTAATATATGGTTTATTATGGAGAACAATGTCATGGAAAAGAATGTATACTGTATTTTGTTGGGTGGAATGTTCTGTATATGTCTATTGAGTCAGTTGGTTGATCATATTGTTTAGATCGTTTGTATTTTTGCTGAGTTATTTATTAGTTCTGCTTTTCATTGAAATTGGTGTGTAAAATTTTCCCACTATTATTGTAGAATTTTCTATTTCTCCTTTAAATTAAATTAATGTTTGTTTTATATGTTTTGGAGCTCTTTCATTGGGTGCATAGTTATTTACTATGGTTATATCTTCTTGGTCAACTGACCCTTTTATCATCATATAATGCCCTTCTTCTCCTCTTTGGCTCATTTTTGCCTTGAAGTCTATTTTTTTTTCCTCCTGAAATGAATATTGCCATTCCTGTTCTTTTTTGGTTGCCCTTAACTTTATATATTTTTTCTCTCCTTGATTATTTAATTATTTTTGCCTTTTTGTCTAAGGTGAGTTTCTTGTAGGTAGCATATTGATGAACCTTGTTTCCTTATCCAACCTGCCACCCTCTCTTTTGACTAGTAGATTTAATCCATGCACATTCAGCATAATTACTGATAAGTGTGAATTTACTCTTTCTCTTGAGTCAATAATGACTCATAAAGATGAGCCAGAGCCTACTCGATGGCACCTAAAAACAACAACAACATTGATTTACTATTGTCATTTCATTTTTCAAATTTTTCTAATTTCTTGACTAAGTTTTCCAGAGATTCAGAAAAATGCATAAATATCCTAAGGAATGCTGGGGAAAAATTCCTTTATGAAAACACTACTGTCCAGTAGGTTTTAGAGTTAAGCCAAGGTACAGGTTCACCAGAAAAAATCCACTTAAATTTGGATTTCAGGTAAACAATAAATAGATTTTCATAGAAATGTGCTGTATGCACATTTGCAGTGTAGTTTTACTAAAACTTTTTGCAATGTAGTTATATTAAAAAAATATTGTCTAAAATTCAAATTTATCTGAACCTCTGTATTTTCATTTGCTAATCTGACAACCACAAGATCAGATACAACACAGTGATACACTGGGGCTGTTGGTTTCTCTGTGAATGGCATAATATTGCCACTTTCTGGTATTGTGCTATCTTATGGTTTGGATTGCTTTTTAGTCAATTTTTTGTCTAGTTATCTTGTATGTTGCTATATCTCCATTTAGAACAAAGGGTTCTGAAATCACTTCTAACTTGTTTGGATCCCTGAATTATAGCTTTTTCCAGGTCCTTTTAAAATAGGACTAGATCCTCATTTGCCCACAGCCACTCACTGGAGACCTACAGTGGACTGGAAAGATGGCAGAACTACAGCCAAAGTCTTTCTGATGCAGTGCAACTGTACACCGTTTCAACTTTTGAATTGCTCGATCTTTTCATTATATGGCAGTATGCCTGACTTGTACAAATTTGTCACTTTGACCTAGAATGATACATCCAAAGTCCTTCCTGGGTTAATTTTCCCCAGTTTAGAAAGTTTAATAAGTTCCACCTTAGCCAGCAGGGATCACCTGGTTTCAGCCTGTATGTACTCATGTCTGCTTTTTAGTTATGTCAAAAGAACAACAACATGTGTGTGTGTGTGTGTGTGTGTGTAGGGAGCTCTGGTGGTGTAGTGGGTAACACATTTGGTTGCTAACCAGTTTAGTGGTTGAAACTCACCAGGTGCTCTCTGCAGGAGGAAGATAAGGCATTCTACTTCAGTAAAGATTTACAGCCTTGAAAACCAAATGGGGGTCCCTGTGAATCATAATTGACTCAATGGCAGTGGGTTTTGGTTTTATATGTCTATATACATATATACATATGGGATAGCCAATAAAATAAAAAAACAAAGATTTTGTTTTTTTTCAAATTATAATTCTAGACACTTTTCCAAGTAAAGGCCAAACTTTGATGATGATATGTTAATTCCCTAATCATGCTGAAACCAAAGGACCAACCTGAGTACTTTGAGATCAGAAAAGAAAGCCAGAGTGCCTCTTAACACAGCTGTAATAATACTTGGAGTCAAGAGGGGAAGTCAGCGTTCCAACTAAAGATAGTGCCAGAGTTTGGTCGAGAAATGTGATTACAAGCAGTTCTTCAAAGGAAATGCCTTTATGCAAGACTGACTTGTGGAAGTCCCAGTTCAGATTGGGGAAGAAAAGGTAAGGAAGTTAGGAGCAAGATCTGCTAGAGCTAGAAAAGGAAAACCGAAGGCAAGTTAGATTATTTTATACTATAACGAACATGATGATAACATGATATTTGCTTTGGAAAAACAGGTTGCAGTGTAGTAAATTACTTAGTATGGCTTTTCTAGCCATAAGTCATTGTAAACTCAATGGTGGAATGAACAACTGAGGAGCTCCTGATTGTAAATGTTATCCACCTGGGTTATTTCTGTTGGGCATGGCACAACGCAATGTCATGGGAGGTTCTCTCTCAGGTGCTTAGAGTTCTGATGCTATGATTGGTGAGTTGGCCACTCTGCCAAGCTCAAAAGGAGGCCTCCTAGAGGCAGAACACTCTCTGACTGCTGGTTGAGAAAGACCTGCTGCTGAAAGAGACATGGGCTCCTGCGACACACATTGCTGGGAAAGAGACGCAAGAGACACGCATTGCTGAGTAAGACATGGAGGGACCAGCACTGCTGGGAAAGACTGTGAGAAACTGTTGGCTGAGGGACAGTGGGCTGAGAGAGAGACTGAGCACTTTTCCTGAACTTGAATTGTAGCCTGTGGTGCTTTCCTAATAAACCCCATAACCTGTGAGCTCTGTATGGCCACTGCAGTGAATTATTGAACCCAGGAGAGAGGTGGTGGGTGCTTTGGGAGGAACGGTTGGAGAAAGGGCTGGAGCGAAGCAGCATGTCTGGCCTTGTAGGATTAGGCCTTGTGTTACTGCTGGTAATCCTGTCTTCCTCTTGTAGGGTTAGAGGAGGTCGGAAGATGTGGCCTCTTTGCCGTTTTTGCACAGATCAATTTAAAAAATCTGTGCAGCTGATTCTTAACCAAGTTCATAAGGACTGTCTGTCCAATGCTATCTTTCTTAACCCTTGTCTGTGCCAGATAAAAGGGAACTGTCTGAAGTAACATTTTAATGGAAAATATGTAAAAGCATGATAATTTGTGGTCAGATAATCTAGCTCTGTCATGCTGGCTGGCTGTGTGGTCTTGAGAAGCGTACTTTACCTCCTGCCTAAATTGCCTCATCTGGTTGATGGGAGGGTTTAAACAGTTGTTAGAGAAGTGTCTGACCAACAAGGATTAGCTACCACTATTATTATTGTTATGAAATAGTATACTACATTATGTTATATTTTGTGAAGAACACATTTTCACAATGTGCCCTTGTGCAGCAAGAAAATAGGGAACTAATTCTAGAACTACTATTGTCTAATGTGTTCATCATCATTCTAAAAGCTTCTTTCCTAAAATATTTCATCTTCATAAACATCAATAGCAGTAGATGTTATCATTCCTATTTGGCAGATGTGAAAGCAAACACTTAGGAGTGGAAACTGACTACCTGTAAATGAAAGTTACAGAGCTGAAAAATAATGGGATCAAACTTTAAATATGACTCCATCACAGTTGAAGGCTTCTGATCATTTCACACTGCTAGACAAATTCCCAAAAACTAAACATTTTAACTTTCTCAACCTTTAAGATCACATGGTTGTCTTCTTTTGATGAATGGGTCTCAAGTTGTTTCTATCCCTTCCTTCACTGCTGTCATCGTATTCCCCCATCCTGGTTCTGAAGAAATATAGGCTGGATGAAAAAGTTCCCTTTCAAAAAATATAGCTGGATTGGACTAGGGGGGCACATTGAGAATGGGCTCTAAGGTATAGAAAGATGTGAAGATGGACTAGACTATATTATAAAGAGCTCACATTTGTCTTTGTAACTGACAGCTTTATTTGACAAAAATATTTGGAACTTCTGTTTTCCTTGTGGACCCAAGTTTTGCTTTGAACATATATCACTTAGATGTTCAGGACATTATTAAATCAAAAGATGATACAAAACATTGAGATTAGTACTAGAGAGAACTCTAAAATGGGGATGTTTTCCCAGGAAAGAGTTTTTGTTTTTTGTCCCCCGGCCCCATTAAAAGGATCAAATTCAGTGCCTAAGGCAACAAGAGATATGAAGAAATGTTTAAATTTTCTTTTCTTTTATGCAGGACCAATTTCAAGTGTTTTGTTTTTAAATAAGTAATTACATATCTTAAGTCAGAATTGGGAGCTCTGGTAGCATAGTGGCTCAGGCACTTGACTGCTAATCAGAAGGCTGGCGGTTCAAACCCACCAGCCACTCCTCGGAAGGAAGATGGGGCAATCTACTTCCGTAGTGATACTGCCTAGGAAACCCAAGGAGGGGTCGCTATGAGTCGGGGCCGACTCGACGGCACACAACAACAATAACAACACAAGTCAGAATTACTTACCTCTTTGTTCTTCATTTGATAATTTATAAATGGGACACATTTAGGACAGAAAATACAGTTTAAATGTTTAATAAAGAATGTTTAAGCTTCCACTCGTGACTACTGCTATCATTGCTGCTACTGTTTCTGCTATTCCTAATTTTCTACCACTACTACCACTCTTCCAAAGGAAGGTTGGGCAATCTACTTCTGTAGTGATACTGCCTCGGAAACCCAAGGAGGGGTTGCTGTGAGTCGGGTTTGACTTGATGGCACATAACAGCAACAACAACAACACTACTGCTACTATTACTAATAATAATCCTCAACATTATAGAGTCCTTACTACATGCTGACATTGTGCTTAGGTGAATTTTCTCAGTCCTGACAAGAGCCCTACAGATGAAGAAATCAAAGGCTGGATTTTTAGGATAGTCTTCTAGTATAACAGGTAATATCTTGGATTCTCTGGGAGTCGAATCTGCACTCCACCAAATTATCTAAAATTTACCTTGGGTAGTTTTACCTAACTATGGAGCAGTTGTATCCTACACACATGGGGCCACCATGAGTCAGAATCGTATGAGCTCTAAAAACAATATTTCAATATCTTTATCTATTCAATGAGAATAATAATGTCTGCCTCACTGAAAAGGTTGTTATGATATCAAGTGATATGTTAAAGAGAAGGCACTCTGCATCAAGAACCAATACTACCTGTCATTGCTTAAAGTGATTAGCCTTAGGCCCAGAGCTTTGTCTAACTTAATTAAGCAGAAGTTATCATGCTACTGAAGTTGGGTGAACGAAGCCTGATTACAGTTTGCTAAATACCTATTTAAGCAGAAATCTTACCATATCTTCAATGGGAATAATGAACTAGACTCATAACAGAAAACTGCAGGAGTTGAGATGAAGACTTTGTAAGAGGCACCTACTTATTAGATGGCAGAACATGAGGGCAACTAACTTCTTGCTGCCTGTCTGAGGTCATGCATGCACAGTCCACACATTTGCATTTAATGAAATTTGTATCTTTTGCCATGAGAATTTCACTTGTTTCTACACCATGAGCAAAACAGAAACCCTTACTGAAATAAATGTTTATTGAAATAAAGGAGTGTATGGACGAACATTTTTTTTTTTTTCTTAAATAAGAGTTCTTTCTTTTGGAGGAGATTGTCATAGCAATAACTGCACCAAACAAACAAATAAACAGCACTGCCATAGAGTCAATTCTGACTCATAGCAATCCCCATTGGGTTTTCAAAACTGAAAAACTGAAGGCACTGCATGGAGTTGATCCAGACTCATAGTGACCCCTCCTTGGGTTTCTGAAGGAATATCTCTATGGAAGTAGATTGCCCAATCTCCCTTCAGAGGAGTGGCTGGTGGGTGTGAACCACCAGCCTTCTGGTTAGCAGTCAAATGCCTTAGGCACTATGACATTAGGGCAGTAAATATTTACAGAAGTAAATAACCCCATCTTCCTTCCCCATAGCATTTGGTGGGTTTGAACCACCAACTTTCTGGTTAACAGTCAATTGCCTTAGACACTGCACCACCAGAGTTCCTTAATAACTACAGACATGAACATAAACACTTTGATTTGTGTCTATGACTGGATTTGGATGACATGACATTTACTGTTAACTTTAACTACAGAATTTGGTCTTGGTCTTTGGTTCCTGAGGGAGAATCTCTAAACCCTTAAATTTCCTCAGTGATTGAAGAGTCTCTGATGAGGCCTCCAGATCACACCTAAAGGTTTAATGCTAATAAAGTAACTGGAGGAGCTGGCCAAGTCAGAAATACCACCACCTGATATAAACTAAGTTGGAATTAGTGTGATTCAATCAATCATGCCTATGTTAAAAGAAAAGAAAAAAAAAAATGCACTGCCATTGACTCAGATCCAACTCATAGTGATCCCTTCTTGGGTTTTTGAGGCAGTATCACTATGGAAGTAGATTGCCCAACCTTCCTTCTGAGGAGTGGCTGGTGAGTTATGAGGTTCCAATAAAGGCTCTGGGCATGGAAACTCTATGGTCCCTTGGTTGGTGATAGACATTAGTGTATATGGAAGTGTTTCTCTTTCCTTGGGACATGAAAGTTTCATGTTGAAGACCACCTAAGAAAGATCTCGTCTTATTTGTCTCTTCATTTGTACCTTTTCCTATAATAAACCTGGAATTGTAGGTATAGCACTTTTTGTCAGTTCTGCAAATCTAGTGATATATCCAACCCAAGGGAGTAGTGAAAGCCAGCAGGTGAGAAAAGGGAGCTGAGAACCCCTGAGCATATGGCTAATATTCTTAGGGAGTAGAGGAAACCCCAAATTTGTAGACAGCTGATCAGAAATGAAGGTGTCATGGATATTCCCATGCTTGCAGCTGGCATCTGAGGTCTTTGACGGTCTTGTGATCTGAAGGATTGTGCACTATAACTGGTGATGGCTGAACTTGGAATGTTATGATTAGAAGAAGAAGGGCTGCATGTACAGCTGATATCAGAAGAGAAGTGGAGGAGAATTGATAATAGATTGATTTGAATTGATCAACAGTTTGGTGTCAGAGAAGTGAAAAGTCAATTTTTTTTAATATACATACGTTGTGATCTACTAATTGTATGTACATTTGTGCATGAAAGTTTATTAACACACATTTGTTAACTGATAGTTCCTTACATATGTACATTACTTTCTTATCTGTTAACTATGTTTTTCATAACTACATGCTTCTTTTTAAGAGCTCTCATGGCACAGTGCCTAAGGCATCTGAGTGACTGCTAAGCAGAAGGTTGATGGTTCAAACCCACCAGCCACTCCACGGAAGCAAGACTGGACAATCTAGTTCCATAAAGATTTACTGCCTCAGAAACCAATTGGGGTCACTATCAGCCAGAATCTACTCAGTGGCAGTGGGTTTGGTTTTTGGTTTGTGACATGCCTATTAGACATATTGAAAGTTTCAAACATAACTTACATTAATAAGTATATTTTTCTTAAACATTCTATTATGATCTTCATAATAGGAGGGGTCGGTATGAGTTAGGTCCAACTTGATGGCACATAACAACAACAATAATCATTACAGATATGTTTATACTTGAGGATATTGAGGTTCACATATTTTAAATGATTTGCCTCAGGTCACATTTCCACATGCTCCAGTGTGTTGACTGGGAATTAGAACCTGTGGCTTTCATTTATTGTCCATTGTTGTTATCTTGTTTTATATATAATAAAACAAATTGAAAATCTCTCTTTCTCTGTTTATTTCTCTACACACACACACACAGCTCTTGGTTGCTGTTGAGTTGATTTCAACTCATAATGACTCCATGTGTACAGAGTAGAACTGCTCTATAGAGTTTTCAAGGCTGTGACCTTTTAGAAGCAGGTTACCAGGTTTTTCTTCCAAGGCTTCTGTGGGTGGGTTCAGCCTGCCAACTGTTTGGTTAGTGGTCGAGTGCTTAAATGTTTGAACCACCCACATATGTGTATATACATATTTATTTATTTAAATCAGGTGTAATTTATCATACTTTGATTTATCAGTTACCCATTTCATACCATGTAGGCTGATAGAATATGCTCTTATCACTAAGTTTCTTACTGTCTAGCAGGTAAGATGATTGTGATCACTCACTGCCATTGAGTTGATTCTGACTCATAGCGAACCCCATTGGGTTTCCCAGGCTGTAAATCTTTCAGACTTCATCTTTCTCCTAAAGAGTAGCTGGTGGGTTTGAACCACCACCACCACCTTCTGATAAGCAGCCAAATATCTTAACCATTATACCACCAGAGCAGCTTAAGATAATTTTTATAGTAGTGTTATATTGAATGTGGTATGGAAACACAGGGTGACTTTTGTCATGATGGTTTTAAGGGATGGGATACAACTGACATTTTGTCACAGAATGACACTCCCCCTTTTAATATAAACAATTTAAGTCAGAGATCATAACACCTATCTTTCTGTCCCTAAATAACATGCTGTGCTTAATTCCAATGTTGTTGTTATGTGCCATCGAGTCAGACCTATAGCGACCCCTCCTTGGGTTTCCGAGGCGGTATCACTAAGGAAGTAGATTGCCCAACCTTCCTTCTGATAATTACAATGGTGCTTAATAAATGGTCTGAGAGAAAATTTATTAACGAACATTTTTAGGTACTCTGAATTGAGAAATAAGATCCATTTTTTAGGTGTGTAAGTTAAGGTCTTTATTCTACAAATGAGAAAACTGATGATAAATAAGTGTAGCTGTGTTCTAATAAAACTTTATTTACAAAAATAGCTGGTAGGCTGGATTTGGCACACTGACTGTAGTTTGTTGACCCCTTATTTAAAGAAATAAGATATTAAAAGATAAGAACCATAGAGTTTAGTCACTAGAGGTAAATTCTACTGTGTTTATTAGTTGCTTATATGGAACAACTTATTTTACATCTCTGAGTCTTCCTGAGTGCCATTGTAAAGTAGGAACTCTTGACACCTATTTGAAAAAAAAAAAAAAAAAAAAACTCATAGTCATCTACTTGGTTCTAGTTCATAATGACCACGTAGGACAGAGTATTACTGCCCTACAGGATTTCCAAGGCTGTAAATCTTTACAGAAGCTGACACATCTTTCCCTGTCAGAGTGGTGGGTTTAAACCACCAAACTTTTGGTTAGCAGCTGTTCTGGTTACTTAGTGCTGCTCTGACAGAAATATACCACAAATGGGATGGCTTTAACAAACAGGAGTTTATTCTCTTACAGTTTGGAGTCTTTAAGTCCAAGTTCAAAGTGCCAGGCTCTAGGGGCTGTGTGAAAGACCCTTGACCTTGGGCTTCAGCTTTGCCTCTTGCTTCCAGCCCACTGAAGCTAGAGGCATCTCTTCACTCGGGCAGCTACTGGCTGCTGAGGCAAACAAGTCCAAGGTCGACAAATAAAAAGGCACAGTCCCAATGTTACCAAACCACATGGCAGGCCATTAATTCAAGTCCATTGGAAGTCCCAAAGTTGGCAGAGCATGGCAGGCTGCTGAACAATGACACAACTACACACAGGGTCTAAGTGTGCCATGAACTAGAGACCATTCCCAAAGCTGCTGCGTATGTACAGGAAGCAGACCACGTACCCAAAGCAGCTACTCAGCTGCTTGTGGTAGATCCCACCATGGAGTTGATAGCCAGTCTCATCATGGGGAACAACTACCACCAGCTCCCGAGCCACTTAACCAGGCCCACCCAAGTTGACACAAAAACATACCCACCACAGCAGCTGAGCATTTAACCAATAGGTTCAGCTAGCTATTGCCTGTAGGTAGTTTAAAATATTACATGGAATGATGCATGAGAAGTATCAGTCATTGAGCCTGGAACAGAGTAGGTGCTTATTCAGGAGCAATATTTTGACATTAATTCCTTGTTGTATATTTATAGGTATGAAAGTTAATTTTGAATGTCTTTATGTCTCTTAATAGAGTAAGGAACATTGGAAAATTGAAACTGCATCATTTTTCTCCTTTAATTTCCCACCATGAGTTTAATAGTCAATGCTCAATAAATATTTAACTAAGGACTTGAAGAGTAGTATGTCTGTGTTGTCAAGTACTAATCACAAGAGACGCCATAACATTGCTGCAGAACAGTGTTTCTTAACCTTTCTGATTTTATATTCTTCCCATTACTTTATCAAAGAATGTGGATCTCAGCATGAGGGAAATAAAAGGAGCACTTTATTCTGAGAAAGATATGGAGATGTTTATATGCAATGTGTTGTTGCATTTATCATTTATGATAAATTTTAAAGACAGGAATACTGCTTTTGTATTGATGGAAGTAAATTTTAAAACTGTGGCTTTAAAACTAATTCTGTTCAGTTGTGTTGAAATGTATAAGGATATAGATAAGAAAATAATGTATTGTCATGGTAACTGTTAAACTCAAAGATAACAATTTTTAAATTGAAGTGGTATCATTGTCATTTAGGGTTGGCAGGAGAAACCTGCAAAACTGGCTAAAGAACATACCAAGTGAAGCATAGTATATTCTTAAGAGTCATTTTGAAAGTCCTGCAGCCCACTGAGATGATTTCTTGCACCTGCAAGGTTATGCTTGTAGTTGGTTAAAAACAACTCTTTAGAAAACACAGGGGGGACAAATTCTATGTTCTCTCCCACAGATGGGAATTTTTCTGATGGTCTTGTGTCAGCACTGTGTGAGTGGAGGTTTTTAATTTGAAGGTGAAAAATAAGTCTATTTTGGGGGAAAAAAATTGGAAGAGTTAATTTTTGACACATGATTTAATCAGTATTTCAATTGCATCAAGTGCTGGGACAGTACTTGGTAATGAGGATATCAAAATGAATGAGATAATCCCTTTATCTGAAAAGGCAATAAACTATTTGGGTAGGTAAATAAGTAATTGCCCACTGCCATCCAGCTGATTCTGACTCATAGTGAACCCCATTAAACTTTATGGGGGTAGATTGCCTCATCTTCCTTCCATGGAGCTGCTGGTGGGTTTGAATCGCCAACCTTCTGGTTAGGAATCAAATACCTTATGCACTGCTCTACCAGAGCTCCTAAATAAGTATTTAGGAAATACTAATGCAATACTGGAGTCCCTGAGTAGCACAAATGGTTAAGTGCTGGACTACTAGCCAAAATCTTGATGGTTTGAACCACCCAGAGAAGCTGTGGACAACAGGCTTAGTGATCTGCATCAAAAAGGTTACAGCCTTGGAGCTCCAGTGGGGCAATCAGTTAGCACATGGTACTTAAACAAAAGGTTACACAGTCTTAGAAATCCCATGTACACATGAGGTGGTCATGAGTGAGATGGCAGCTAACAACAATACAATACTACTAGTTATATAGTTGGAGGCAGGGTGCTATTCAAGCATAAAAATTAAGTTAAAATTAATTTGAACTTAATTTATTGAGTTCAAATTAGTGATTCAGAGATGGATGTGCAAACTGTTTCAAAGAAAAAGATCTGAAAACAAATCAAGTTAAGAAGAGAATTCCAAAAGGAAGTTTAGCGCAAAATTCACTGGCATTGTTTTTCATATGCTGCTTTACTTCTTTTTGACTTTGCACATGTTTTTTCTTTGTCCTTGAATATCTTTGTTCCCTCTTGTCTATCTGGTGAAAATTATAGTTATTCTTCAAGATTCAGCTGAAATGTCTTTTACTTTGTAAAGCCTTCCTGTCTGCCATAAGCACATTGAATCACTCTCGCCTTTGTTCAGCAACAATGCCTTACATTCATGCCTATTATAACTCATATTATACTGTTTGGCAAATGTCTCTTCACTTGCTTATACCCTTCTTTAAGCTAAAGGCACCTTATGGACTAGAACAATGGTTCCAACCAAGAGATTCTCAAATTTTTGTTGGCTAGATAAATAAATGAATGTTTTCTTTTTCTATCTTGAATGATTATCTTTTATCCTCAACTAGATCTCTATCTTCTTAATAGCAGCCATGATATATAGATAGTTTTTGCATCGTCTAAGGGACTTAATAAATTGTTTACACAGAAAAATGTGTATCAGTTATAAACATTAGGTGGTAATTTTTTTGTGAAAGCTTATGTTCCTCCCTGTTCCCATTACTGTCAAGTTGATTGACTTGTAGTGACCCTATAGGACAGAGTAGAAATGCCTCATAGTGTTTCCAAGACTGGAATCTTTACCAAAACAAACTGCCATATCTCTCTCCCATAGGGTGGCTGATGGGTTCACACTACTGACCTTTCAGTTATCAGCCATGTATTTAACACTTGCACCACCAGGGCTCTTTTATATGTCACTAACGAGGTAACATTATTATTTATTATTTCTTTTCTTTCATTACATTATTTAAACCAGTTGACTATGAGAGAAAGATGTAATACTTTATTAAAACTAATGCTCTCTTTTTAAAAATGTATTTTTTAATCATGAGTGTGTGTGTGTATATAT
>NW_006922100.1:1138873-1143516 GCF_000298275.1 Orycteropus afer afer | reverse complement strand
TTTTCCTAGATTCATACTTCGTACATTCCATGTTCTGATGATTAATGGATGTCTGTGGCTGATGAAATAGATTGGAGTCACTTAATCTCAATTTTCTTATCTATAGATTGAGATGATAGTAATTTCCTTAAACATACCCCATTATTATTGTGAAGACTAAAGAGCTTTATAAATCACAAATCATTATCTGATCTTGGATAATTATCATATAATTGCGCAATAATAGATGAATGAAGACACTAAACCCTGGTTTTGTGGTTAGAAACCAGACATGGGTTTATACCCATGAGTATCGATGGCACATAACAACAACAATACACACATACTCTTGAGCTAAAAGACACAAGTTCTAGCTTTGACTCTTTTACTACTCAACTAATGTCTTTGAAAATATTTCATAACCTCTGTGTGTTTCCTCATCTGCAATTAGGTTGAACTATATAATCTCTAAAGCATTTTCTGTGTTGAAAGGTCTGTGACTGTAAATGAATCCAACCATACACTTTGGCTTACACTTCCTAATCATCTGCAAAATAAATTGCAGAGACAGCTGGCTGGGGTTAGGGGTACAGTCTCTGGCCACAGAATAGAATAAACTAAGGGGGTCACACAGCTATCAACAGATGACAGAGCTCTCATTAGCACTCTTCTGATGCAAATGACATCCATGGACAATTGCAGCTGGCATTTCCCCTATGCTAGGATGGCTCTTCAATAAGGTTTTCAGTTCTGACTTAGTCGGAACTCATCCTCTGAAACCTCAAGCAAGAGCTCTTTGTTAATAATCAAAGTTTGGGAAATAACTATTACGCTCACAATTTATAGCACATCTACTCTGTGTGTAACAGCACATTTTGCATGGCAAAATTAATCAAAAGTGGATGGTGTTCACCCTTCTGTTTTGGAAGGAGTATGTGATTTGATACCAGAAAGCTCTGGGTTCAGGGTTTCATCTGCTATTTACTGGCTGTATCTCTTTTATTCACCATTGTGAATCACTATGTTCACTGACTAAAACAAGACCTGAAAGAAAGTAGATGCCTATCATTTACTGACTAACTAACTATTCTTATTCTAGTTGCATATTTTCTCTAAACCTAAATTTCTTCTGATAAAGTGTAAATAATGTTACTCAATTTACAGAGTCTCTGTGAAAATGAAATGAGATAACAACAGAAGGTCCTTCATATGGTAGATCACTCAACAAATATACATTCCCTTCTCTTGAACAACCTGTCCTACTGTTCCTTATATTCTTGTGTGTAGGAAGTATAGATAGCATTTATGAACACTTTTAGATTTAAAGGTAAAATAATCTCTATAATAAAAAGAAGCAGTTAATTCTGACTGAAAGATAAATGTGATGAAAAACTAGAAATATGCAAATACTCAAAGCCATAGAGGTAATCAGCTCTGTCAGAGAGATTTATGAATAAGCCAAACATGGTGAAAGCCCCACTTCCCCTGTTTTTACTGCTTGACACACTGATGAGACTGCATCAAAACATAACCATGAACACACTTGCCAAGGATGCCCAAGATTGATGAGTATCCTGGATTTTGATTATATAGAATATTCTGGGCAACTATACAGAGAACTCACACATCAGGGGATTGGTTGTTTATTTTGTCTGCTTTTTAATAAAAATGTCATTATCTGAAAAGCAAAGAGTCACAGAGGCCCAAGTTCAAGACCTAGCTTTGTCACTTATATTTTGTGAGAACCTGGAAAAGCTATTTAAACACACACAATATAGTTTTTATTGGTGATAGCTTATTTTAAATTTTTATTTATGTGTATGAGTCTTTGATTAATGGCTGTCTTACCTAATAGAGCATGGCCTGATATGTTGTATTTCAATGAGGTTTCACAGTGAATACTGTCGAGTCAACTCCTACTCATGGGGACTTCCTGTGTGTCAGAGTAGAACTGTGCTCCATAGGGTTTTTAATGGCTGATTTTTTGGGAAATAAATAGTCAGTTCTTTCTGCCACCTTTGGGTGGACTTAAATTACCAACCATTTTTTTTAGCAGATTAATGTGTTAACTGTGCCACTCAGGGACTCCAAATGGCATATGCTGTTGTTAATTGTTATTGAGTTAATTCAGACTCATGGCAACCCCATGTGAGCAAAGTAGAACTGCTCCACAGAGCTTTCAAGGCTGTGAGCTTTCAGAAGCACATCAGGTGGCCTGTCTTCTACCTGGCTGTTGGCCTTGTCTCCATTTCTAGTCTTTTGAGCTCGATGATCAACTTTAATTGTCCAGTTTATTTATCTGTCTTCTTCACAAGGTTGCAAATATTTTGAATATAGGAGAAGTTTCTGCTTACAATTATATTTCCTAGGCCCTAGTAATTTCCTACTGCCTAGTATATAGCAAATCCTCAAATATCTGCTAAATGAATGACTGAATTAAATCTTGTGAATACCTAATGTCTTAGGCTGGGTTCTCAGAAGCAAAACCATTGAAGCTCATATACAAATGAGGGAGAGAATGATAGACAGAGAGAGATGTTTATATCAAGGAAATGGCTCACACAATTGTAGAGGCTGGGAAAATCCCATAACCATGGGTCAGACATCAGGCTGGGGTTTCTCCTGACTCACATAGCTACAGGGTCTGAGGAACTCAAATTTTGACAGTCAGTACAGCAGGCTGTTGGCTGCAAAGCCTGTTGAATCCAAAATCAGCATGTAAGATGGCAGGCTCTTGGTTTACAGACTGCAATGGCAACAATCCCAATATTGGCAGACAATACAGCAGGCCACTAGTTCAAGGCAAAAACTGGAGGTCAGATGATCATGAGCTAGATGCAGGATCCAGATCAAACATAAAGCCAGAGAGCTTTGCCAAGAAGTCCATATATATTGGAAGCAGGTCATACTTCTTTGTTTTGGCTTTTCTTCTTTCTTTACTATACATCATGCATACTGTAGGGCATTTGCAAAAAGAAAGTGTCTCAAGAACACAGCAGTCATTGGGACACTTTCCTACTTCCTTTTATGGTGTTCACAAATGGAATTTGAAATCATCTAATACAAGTTGAAGCCTCAGCAATGCCGTCTGTTATTTGTATGTGTTTCTACTAGTCAGTTATCTCAGGTTTTAAGTCGTTATCAATAAAATATAATTGGTAACAATAATGATTTTACATGGTGGTTGATACCATCAAGTAAAATATTGTAAATGAATGCACTTTATAAAATAAAAATAGCTTAACCTCATTATAATTTATTTTTACTTACTGATTTATGAGTTGTTTTATTTCTAAGACTTGTTGTTATGTACCATCGAGTCGGCCCTGACTCATAACAACCCCTCTTTGGGTTTCCAAAGCAGTATCACTACTGAAGTAGATTGCGCATCTTCCTTCTGAGGAGTGGCTGGTGGGTTTGAACCACTAGCCTTCTGGTTGGCAGTCAAGTGCCTTAGGCACTATGCCACCAGAACTCCCATTTCTAAGACTAGATTGCAAATATGACTTATTGCAGCACGATCAACAAATTTATTTTCTGAAAAAGTAAAGCTTATTAATGATTACATAGATGTACTTTCCTTAAGAAATTACCCAGAAGATCTCTGATCTATGATTTTTAAACATTGAGTCTAAATTATGATGCTGGTGAATACATATTTCATTTACTTTTAGGCTATAAATTAATGAATAACAATGCCATATTGGATGTTCAAAAACTGACCTTCTGGAAGAAGTCGCTTTTATAGTTGAGAACATTGGGAGTTCAAAAAAGGGGCACAGACATCTTTTTATTTTATTTTATTTTAAGGGCAACAAAACCAGCCAAGTGCTTGAAATGGCATTACTCATTGTATGCAATTCAGAGACAGCAAGATTCTTTCAGTTTTTATGCAAAAGAATGCTATACAAATTATTATAATTCTTTCATAAAGACATTTTATCTATCTTTAAATGATTATGGCTATTAACTAGTTTTCCAGGAAATATCTTCCTAGTTTTCAGTGGAGTTAAAATGTAACTGTTATTTTTACTTTATTTCTAAAAGAAATCAATTATCTTTATAAATCCAAAGAAAATTTTTTTGAAAATGAAAATCCTTTTTTCTACATTTAAACTTCACTCAAAGCAAATATGCCAATGACAAAAGCTCCTTTGATTTTGATATAAATGTCTTTTTTTCTCTCTTTCTCTTTCCAGGAGGAAAAAAAAGGTCATCAGAATATGTGGTTTCTATAGTGGTTTTGAAAGAAAAGCCTTCTCACCATGAAAGTTTTGACAGTCTCTGTGAAATCAATGCATAATTAATAGCAACTGCAAGCTATTGATGTTTACAGAGTCTAATAGATTAGAATAATACACTTGGCCATGACAGCTTCTCCTAAATATTTTGAAGCATATTAGGCAGCATAGACAACAAGCAAATCAACGTGTATAATTATGGGACTTAAATTGAAGTTTCTATACTAGGTTCTAGACAGAAAATTACAGGTGTTAAAGGACTGTGATTACTTAATTCTCCTTCCCAACCTAACTAATTAAAATAATTTTAGACTACTACTTAATTATGAGATTTTCCAAGCGCTTATTTTTTTAAAAATTTTGACATAGTAGGGCTCTGGTGGCGTAGTGCCTAAGGCATCTGACTGCTAACCAGAAGGCTGG
>NW_006922100.1:1138022-1138773 GCF_000298275.1 Orycteropus afer afer | reverse complement strand
CAAACCCACCAGCCACTCCTCGGAAGGAAGATGAGGCAATCTACTTCCATAGTGATACTGCCTCAGAAACCCAAGGAGGGGTCACTATGAGTTGGATCCGACTCAACAGCGCATAACAGCAACAACAACATAGCATTTACAAAGGACTCTATGCTTTACAGGATTCAAACAAATCATTTTATTTAATCTTAGTACCACACTTTTATGAACATAGATATGACAAGTATTATTACCACAATTTAAAATGAGATTCAAAGAAGTAAAGTAAGTTACCCATGGTCAGACAGCTAAAATTACTGAAATCAGCTTTACAACCACAATCTTCCCAGCTCTTGACTCCTTGTATGCTAACTATACCATAGTAACTACGTAGAAGAATCTTTCACAAGACCAAAAATAATCTAGGATTTTATTGATTGATTAACAATGTTACCTGAGGAGAAACATGGTATACTGAAATTAACAATAAATAAAAATTCAGAGGATAAGAATTGTTGACTTAACTTGAACTTTAGTGATTCTTGAACTAGATTTGTTGTTGTTGTTAAGTGCAGTCGAGTCGTTTCCGACTCATAGCGATCCCATGCACAGCAGAACAAAACACTGCCCGATCCCACGCCAGCCCCACAATCCCTGCTATACTTGAGCCCAACATCGCAGCCACCGTATCAATCCATCTCCTTGAAGGGCTCCCCCTCTTTCGTCGACCCTCCACCCTACCAAGCATGACATCCTTCTCCAGGGAATGGTC
>NW_006922100.1:1124885-1130677 GCF_000298275.1 Orycteropus afer afer | reverse complement strand
GGAAGGAAGATGGGGCAATCTACTTCCATAGTGATACTGCCTCGGAAATCCAAGGAGGGGTCGCTATGAGTCGGGTCCGACTCGATGGCATGTAACAACAACAACAACAACATACTCACTTTATTCATCAATAACCAAATGAGAGAAAAAAGGTTCTAACATACATTGAAAGTTTACTATTTGTTAAGATTCGTAGAGCAATTATTTAATTATTTTCATAATCCTATAAGTATCAAAATTTGAGTGTTATACATGAAGGAACTGAGTCCCAGAAGTTTAGTGACTTGTGCTTGAAAGTAACATATTCAGGGTTAGAACTTAGCTCTTCTGATTTGGAGTTTCAGGCTTTCACTTTCATAACGTAGCTGCATGTCCTCTGCAAATGGGCAAGGATTTCTTTAGAATTAGTCACTGCTTGGAACCTGTTTTTAAACTTTTTTTTTTTTTTTTCTTTTTAACATTTCCAGTTGATTTGTATTGATACTGCTGCCCCATACAGAAGACAAATTTGATATATGACCACAAAATTCTGTGTTGAGGTGTTAAGAACAGGGAAAAGAGTTGGCAAAAAATTAATATCCTGAATATGGCATAAGACTAGAATACAAAGCGTGTTTGTGAAAAATGTTGCCACATGAGATGGGTGAATTCTTAGCAGAACAATATAAAGTAGTTACAGATTATCATTCTATTATGAAATTGGATGGAGAAAACTGCATGTTTATAAAAAGGAAGGCAGATTATAAAATATCTTTGGGGCATCAGCCATGTGTCCATAATATAAAAAGCATATGGAATTTACACTAATATAGATAATGTTAGCTATGCAAACTGAGAAACTCTGAATTCTCATTTTCCTGAGACAATATAAGTTTACTTTTCACTCATGTCAGTCTTATGTTTTGTTCCTAGTCAGGTGGCATTCAGAGACCCAAGTATCCTTATGGTAACTCTCTTAGACTTCTAGGGCTTCTGTAAGAAAAATAAGAAGATAAAAAAGAAAGGGGAAAAATACTATGAAGTTATGGCTTTAAAGAATAGAAATTTATTTTCTCACACTTCTGGAGGTTAGAAGACTAATTCAGGGTGGCAGCAGAGCTGTGCTCTTTCTCTGCCAGCTCTAAGGAGAAGATATTTGCTCATCTCTTTCAGTTTTTGGCAGCCTTGGGAATTTTTTTTTGCTATTCATTGGCTTATAGAGAACCTCAGATATCTTACCCCTGTGTGTGACTCCATTTCCTTGTCTGTCCTCTTTTATAAGACACCACTTAGAAGGGGTTGGGATTAGGATTTACCCTACTCTGGTGTGACTTTATTAGCTTAAATGAAAACATATGCAAAGAATAATCTTATTTTCTCAAAAAAAAGTCAGTCACTACTGTAGGGCTAAGGACTTCAACATATCATTTTGGGAGACACAATTAAATCCCTAACAGTTCTGCTGTCTTGTAATTACTCAGTATCCTCTTTATTCAGGGAGCAGATAGGAAAAGAGACCATTGCCAAAACAAAATTTCTTCTTAACCACTTTGGCCCAAAGTGACATACCTCATTTCAACTCATATCCTATTATTGAACTGTTCTCATGGCCCCACCTAGATACAGAAAGTGCCATCAGATGTAACTGCGATTTGGCAACACTTCCCTACCATAAGTACACCATAGAAGAGAGCGAGAATGTCTGATGTTGACCAGCTACCTCTACCATAATATCTAGGTACTATTTAATGGGAAATATTAATAGAAACATTGAAGAAGAATTAAAAAAATTAAAGGCAAATAATACACTGGCAAAGTTAAAGAATAGATAAGAAGAGTAGGTTAAAGTGTAAAATTTTGAGGAATGGACAGTGATGTTACTGAAATTCAGGGTGGTTTGTGAGGAGGGTAATGAGATTTGAATTTTGCATTGGAGGAAGAAAGAGATTCAAATGAGTGGGGAATATGGGATTAGGGAGAAAACAAGCATTGGTGAAGCACTTGCTGTGATCAATTAACTTGTCAAACACTTTGCACATGGCATCTCATTTAATCATCATAACCATCACGCAAGGGTTATGTTACCAGTCCTTTTCTTACAGATAAATAATACTAAAAGAGATTTATAAACTTGCTCAACGTGCTCAGCTAACAAATGGCAAAGCTATATGTCAAGCCAAATTCTGTACAAATTCAAACCTTGTATCCCATGGACAGTATCAAACTGAGATCTCTTGAGAGGCTCTGTTCTAGACACAATTGTAATTTGTTAGCTTTTCACTTTAACTTTTCTTGAGTCGTGAAAACTGCAATTCCGATGGGAAATGGTTAGGGAGGAGGACTTAGGGTAAGATCTACTTGGAAAATATATCACACATTGATTAAATGGCTTATCTGATAATGGCTTAAATATAGATAGGTACAGAGAAGAGTGATAGAGAAACACAGGAAAAGGGAGAGAGTTCTAGTAGTTTTTAAATGCCTACAATATATCAAGAAAGGAGCTCTGATGGCAGAGTGGATAAAGCATTAGCCTACTAACCAGAAGGTCAGTGATTCAAGCTCACTAGTAGCTCCACAGAAGAAAGATCAGGTAATCTACTTCTGTAAAGATTTACAGTCTTGGAAAACCAGTGAGGGTCATTATGAGTCAGAATGACTTGATAGCAGTGAGTTTGGTTTTGGTTTTGGTTATGCTTCAAGAACTCTGTCAGGCACTTACTATACTATGTCTTATTGAAAACTCTCATAATTCTCTGTTAATGGTATTAATCATCTCTGTTGATATACATGAGGAGACAGACATTTATAAAGATTATATTATTGTTGTTAGGTGCCATCAAGTCAACTCCAACTCATAGCAACCCTGTGTACAATAGAAGGAAACACTGCCTGGTCCTGTGCCATCCTCACAGTCCTTGCTGTGCTTGAGCCCATCATTGCAGCCACTATGTCAATCCATCTTGTTGACGGTCTTTCTCTTCTTTGCTAATCCTCTACTTTACTAAACAGGAGATCCTTCTCCAGGGACTCATCCCTTCTCACATGACTAAAATATGTGAGACAAAGTGGCCATTCTCAGTTCCAAAGGGCATTCCAACTGCACTGCTTCCAGGACAGATCTGTTAGTCCATGGTATTTTCAGTATTCTTTGCCAACACCACAATTCAAAGGTGTCAACTCTTTTTATCAAGTCTTCCTTATTCATTGGCCAGCTTTCACATCCATATGAGGCAATTAAAAGTGTAAAGTTTGTACAGTTCCTCAATGGTAATGCCTTGGAAGAGTCTGAGCGTGGATTTGAACTCAAGTCTGCCAGATTGAAATTTTAGCTGTGGTATGAAGTGAAAACGAAAGAGAGAGAAACACAAAAGAAATGTCTGACTATGGAAACTTCAGATGAACTGAGACATCATGGAAGACCAGCAAAAGAGAGAAAGCAGTTTTGATGCCCCTCCCTTTTGATTTTGGTTTCTCTTCAGCTCTCTGAAAGGACGTAAAATGTAAAGATAATATTTTCTGAGGAAGGATAAAAATATGATGACTAAAATGTTCAAAATTTAAAAATATTTTGATGGGCTAAGATACGACACAAATACCTAACAAAATATGTTCTGTAGGAATAAAAGCAAAGCACTTTACTTTAAAAAAAAAAAAAAAATCAAAGTTAAAAAAAAAATTGAAATTGAAATGAGTTACGGGAGGAAATGGGAGCTCTGGACTGATAGCAGTCAACAGGGAAAGTAGTATGGATTTGGTTGGCTTGGATTACTTAATTAGACTTAAAAAGCAACTATAAAGTTAGGCCACAGTAAGAGAATTATGGTGTCCAAATGATGGAGATCTCATTTCTTTAGGTAGGAGCTTTCTCTGTCTTGTTTGCCATGACACGCCTAGGACACAGAATGCTTCCTAAAGCATTGCTTAACTGTTAAAAAAAAAAAATATATATATATATATATATATATATATATATATATATATTTTAAATGAGAGAGTAAGTGAATGAATTACATTTAAAGCTGATCAGGTGACTCAAGGTATTCATTTCACTAGTCAGTGTCTAAGTCAGGAGTTGTTATGTACTGTTGAGTTGGACCCAACTCATAGTGACTCCTCCTTGAGTTGGAGAGACACATTTATTCATTATTATGTTGCAAATATTTAGTGAGTTCCTGTAATATTTCAGGCACTCTGCTAAATATTGGAGATAAAATTATGTCAAGGTGGTTCATTTCTCTCAGAGAGCCAATACTTTTAGTGGCACACAGATGGAAAATTATCTTTAAATTAAACATTATTAGAAAGTGTTGAAGAGAGCTGTATGGACTATATAGTATATTTCAGAATGTGTAAGTATAAAAAATAGATATTTTGAGATATGTGAAATGCCGCCATTGAATCAGTGTTTGTAGCTCCAAAAATCTTAACAAGGAATAGTGTGTAGAAGTTGTAAGAAGGAAGTCTTCATATTAATAAGATAACTTTTTAACAATTATATCTCCACAAAATTAACATTTCTGACTCCTTAATTGAGGGATTGCTTTTTACAAATTAACTTTGGAAAAGATTAAGTGACTATTTTAAAGAATATTAAAAGGTAAACATAGATCAAAATGGGAGAAATGCAGAACAGAATTTCAAATTCTCATGGAATTCAGATTTCTTGAGGCATGGAGGCTGGATAAAGTCCTGAAACTATTTTCCTGAGATAATCTTTCACCTTAAAACAAAAATATCCCCTGAAATTTTCTAAAAGCCAAATAAAAGTTTGTTTTAACTAGTAAAGAATGTCTGCCCTGAGCATTATTCTACTTTAAGGCCTAACTTTTGTTGTTGTTGCGGGCTGTCAAGTTGCTTCCAACTAATAGAGACCTTATGTGCAAAAGAACAAATGCTATTTGGTCCTGCAATATCCTCACAATTATTGCTAGGTTGAGGGTCTTAGTTGTTGTTGTTGTTTTATGACCTTCTACTTTGCAAAGCATAATATCCTGCTCCAGGGACATGTTATCTTCACTTGTCCAAAGTCTCTCTATCCTCACTTCTAAGGAGCATTCTGGCTAACATTTTCCAAGAAAAAATTGTTTGTTCTTCTGGAAGCCTATGGTATATTCAAAATTCTTCTCCAACACCATAATTCAGATGCATCAATTCACCTTCAGTCTTACTTATTCATAGTGCTGCTTTCACATGCATATAAGGTGATTGAAAATGCCATGGCTTTGATCAGATGCACCTATGGCCTCAAATCGGTATCTTTCTTTTCAACGCTTTAAAGAGATCTTTTGCAGATTTGCCAAATGAAATACTCCATAAGGTGAACATTTACACACCAGTTAGGTACACTCCTTAGAACAATCAATATAGGAGATCAGAAAGGTAGTATTTGCACAGGCAGATACTTTATAGGGTAGGGATGTAAAGTTAAGAAGGGCACAGGGCAAAGGTAACCACAAGGAGGAAGTGGGAAGAGAGCTGTTACATTTTGGGGGTTGCAATCAATTCCATGGAACAAAATGTGAATGAGCTACTGTATGGAAAAGGAATTTGATATGCAAACTTTCACCCAAATCACAGTGAAAAAAAAAAATCAAATGAAATATGCCATTTAATTGTTTGATTGCTGCCTCCATGGATGTTGATTGTGGATCCAAGTTAAAGGAAATCCTTGACAATTTCAATCTTTTCTCTGTTTAGCATGATGTTGCTTATAGATCTCATTGTGAGGACTTTTGTTTTCTTTATGTTGAAGTTTAATCCATATTGAAGGCTGTAGTCCTTTATCTCCATCACTGAATTCTTTTTTTTTT
>NW_006922100.1:1121455-1124295 GCF_000298275.1 Orycteropus afer afer | reverse complement strand
CTTGGACTAATTGTTTCCATGTGTCTTTGGTGTTCTTCATTATTCTTTGCTCTGGATGAGGAGAGACCCATCATTGCATCTAGATGGCTGTTTGCAAGCTTTTAAGATCCCAGTCTCTACTCGCCAAAGTAGGATGTGGAACAATGTTTTGTGTAGTATGTTTTGCCAGTTGAGCTTGATGCCCCCTGTGACTATGATCCCAAGTCCACAGGTCCAACTATTTGCTCCTTCTGTGTAGCTGGCTGTGGCCAAGAAGTGACTACAGCCTTGTTCCTTGTCAGCTCTACTATATACCTGGGAATTCTTACAGAACAGACAGATACACTTTTAGAAGCATTGTCCGCCAACCCTGTACATGGTTATAGGCACACTCACCCCTGCATAGACACACCTAATAGTTCAGCCTCTCCACCCATCTATCCACCCATAGATCAACATCTGCCATCACTGACAGTGCAGGACTGTAACCACAATTGAATTCTTAAGGTCCTCTTCATTTTCAGCAAGCAGTGTAGTATCATTTGCATATTGCAGTTTGTTAATGAGTTTTCTTTCAATTCTGTCCTAGCTTCTCACATTATTTGCTCTACAGATAGAATTAATGTAGTGAAAAGATACAACCCTGCTCCACAATTTTCCTGATTTTAAATTATACAATATCACCTTGTTTTTTTCGAATGATTCTCTCTTAGTCTATATGCAAGTTCTGCATATACTCAATTAAGTGTTCTGGAATTTCCATTCTTCACAATGTTAACCATAATTTGTTATGATCCATACAGTTTGGTGCCTTTGCATAATCAATAAAACACAGGTAAACATCTTTCTGGTATTCTCTGCTTTCAGCCAAGATCCACCTGACTTTAGCAATGATATCCTTTGCTCCACACCCTCTTCTGAATCCAGCTTGAATTTTTTGTAGTTGCCTGTCATTATATTGTTATAACCATTTTTGAATTATTTTCAGCAAAATTTACTTGGAAGTAGTGTTAATGATATTAGATAATTTCTGCATTCTTTTGGGCCATCTTTTTTTTTCTTTTTTTTTTTTTTAGAATGGGTACAAATAGGAATTTATGCCAATTATTGAACAAGTAGAAGTTTTCCCAATTTCTTGGCATAGTTGTGTGAGTACTTCCAGCACTGCATTCATTTGTTGAAATGTCTCAATTAGAATTGGTATTCCATCATTTTCTGACTCCTTTGTTTTTGCCAATACCTTCAGTGAAATTTGGAATTTTTCTGCCGTACCATTGGTTCTTGATCATATACTATGTTCTGACAACTTAAAATGAGAAAATACAGCTGCAAACATCCATTACTAATCAGAACATGGAATATGAATGTATGAACTATGATTCTAAGAAAGCTGGAAGTTATAATAATGAAATGTAATGCTTGAAGATCAATATCCAAGCAACAAGTGAACTGAAATACACTGGTACTGGCCATTTTGAATCAATCATATGATCTAGTATGCCAGGAATGACATATTGAACAGGAATGGTAGCACATTAATTGTCAAAAATAGCATTTTAAGATCTATCCCAAAGTACAGTGCTGTCAGTGATAGGATACTATCCATACACCTACAAAGAAGACCAATTTATAAGACTATTATTCAAATTTATATACTCATCAGTGCCGAAGATGGCATTGTGTTTATAACCCACACATTTGTTGCCTCTTTGGACTTAATCCCAGAGTAACCAGGTAAAGCAGATAAAAATAAAGACACTAGAGTTATGGGCAACTAAGGCAAAGATAAAGTATTAGATTTAGTGAAGGCAGGGGAAAAAAAAAGCAAATTAAACAACTGGAAAAACATACAGACCTGCTTAGCCAGTGGAGACAGAGATGGCCGTGGAGAGGATTCATTAGAAACACAAAAGAGGTGGGCAGAGGGTAGGAGGAAAAACAAACAAACAAAAAAATACAATTAATAGTCTTATTAATTGGTCTTCTTTGTAGGTGTATGGATAGTATCCTATCACTGACAGCATTGTACTTTGGGATAGATCTTAAAATGTTATTTTTGACAATTAATGTGCTACCATTCCTGTTCAATATGTCATTCCTGGCATACTAGATCATATGATTGTCTGATTCAAAATGGCCAGTACAGGCACTGGAGACTCAGAATACCCACACCAGGAGATTTTGGCAGTGACCTTGGATGCTGAGTGGGTATGATACTCTTATGGGGAAATGAAATAAGAGCCGCCCCCCTGGCTTGGGGTGCTGCAGAGTCCAGAAAGGAGTGAGAGGAAGAGAAAAACTCCCTCAGAGTGGACAGAGCCCCAGAGCGATTGCACGGCAGTAGGTCTTTTTCTTTTTCTTTTTCTTTCTCCTGTTACTCCACTGCCTCATCCAATAGAAGAAACACATTAAACATCCACCAAGCAACAGGAGTTATTACACTGAACACACACCCAATAGACAGGCAACAACAATAACACCTGCACCACAGAATCAATGACAGATGATGGACAACACCTGCTTATCCCAACTCCAAATCCTCTTCATGATTGACAGACACCTGCACCCACATCCCCACCAGTGATTCCACCAACAGAGAGAGAGCTAGAGAGTAATCCAGTTCAGTCAAGTTAACCAAAAAAGTACACCTGATCCACAATTTCAGATATAGTAAAACATTAAATCAGGGTGAAACAAATCAATACATAACTAACAATTAAAGACAATATTTTTAAAATGTCTAGGAAGCGAAAGACAACCTAAATCCAAACAAAAACAGAGGACAAGACAATAGAAATAAAAGCCCAGGCTAAAAAACTAAAGAATTATTTATCGTGGAAGAAGAACAAGCAGTAGAACTA
>NW_006922100.1:1112842-1120985 GCF_000298275.1 Orycteropus afer afer | reverse complement strand
CTAACAGAAAATTTCCCCATGTCATTAAGAAAAGATATCTACTCAAGAAGCTCAATAAACCCCATACAGGATAGGTCCAAAGAGAAAGTCACCAAGGCATATCATAATCAAACTCTCCAAAACCAAAGAAAGAATCTTGGGAGCAGCTTGGGAAAAACAAAATGTACATCACCACTTAGAAACCAAACCAGAAATAGATGCTCAAAATATGCTCATAAAATAATGTACAGAGAGAAATAAGGGAGTCAATCTGCAGATGACACTAGCAACAAAACAAATAGAGGGAATAAAAGTTCTACTTACAAAACTTAGAAATGAAGAGGAAGACAGGACAATGTCTTTATAAAACTGACTGTTCCAAACTTAAGGAGATAAGAATTGACTTCAGAGTATCCATAAAAAAATTTAACAATCTTCCTAAGAAAACTCAGAAAAAAGAAAAACACTTGGGCTTAGGAAGCACAAAACCAACAATAATGAAGAAAAGAGAAGAAACATTTGATAACAAAATGAGCTCAGCACAGAAAAATATTTGGAACAAGGAAATCACCAACAAAACAACCAAAAACACAATAGAATGGCAGCCATAAATTCATACATATCACTAATTACACTTAATGTGAATAGACCAAATGCACCAATCAAGAGAAACAGAGTGGCAGATTGGATAAGAAAAGAAGACCCATCGATATGATGCCTACAAGAGACCCACCTTAGACACAAAAATAAAAGAAAATTAAACATTAAAGGGTGAAAGAAAATATACCAAGCTAATGGCATCCAAAAAAGAGCAGGAGTGGCAATAATAATTTCTGATAAAATAGACTTCAAAGTAAAAAACAGCATAAAGGACAAAGAAGGACGTTATTTGATGTTGAAAGGATCAATTGATGAAGAAGACATTACCATAATTAATATCTCTTCACCCAATGAAAGTGTTCCAAAATATGTAAAGCAAATATTAACAAAATTGAAAGGAAAAACAGACAACTCTATAATAGTAGTAGGAGAGTTTAGCACACCACTTTCAAGGAGGGACAGAACAAGTAGAAAAATACTGAACAAAGATACAGAAGATCTCAATACCACAATCCACCAACTTGACCTCAAAGACATATACAGAACACTCCACCTAACAAAAGCACAATACACATTCTTCTCCTGTGCACATGGATCATTCTCTACAATAGACCACATGTTAAGACACAAAACAAGCTTCAATAAATTCAAAAACATTGAAATACTACAAAGCACCTTCTTGGATAACAATGTTATAAAATCAGAAATCAGTAATAGGAAGATCAAGGATAAAAGACATCAAATATGTGGAAACAGAATAATACACTGCTCACAAACTACTGGGTAACATAATAAATAAAGTGTGAAATAAAAAAAGTCCCAGAAATACAAAAATACAAAAGAAATTTACAATATCCAGGAGTAAGGGAATAATAATGATCCGTGCAGAAAGAAAAGAAACAGAAAACAAAAACAAAAACAAAAATAGAGAAAATTAACAAAACATGAAGCTGGTTCTTTGAAAAGATTAATGATATTGACAAACCACTGTCAAATTTAACAAAGAAGAAAGAGAAGATACAAATAACATGAATAATAAATGAAAAGAGCAACATCATAACAGAACTAACTGAAATAAAGATTATGACAGAATATTAAGAATAACTGTACTCCAACAGATTTGAGAAGCTAGAAGAGATGCCCAATTTCCTACAACACAAGATCCACCTAAACTATCCCAGTCAGAGATAGAATACTTGAACAGACCCATAACAAAAGAAGAAATTGAACAGGTCATTAAAACAAACAAACAAACAAACCATCCACAAGAAAATGTCCTGGCCCAGATTGCTTCACGGGAGAATTTTACCAAATATTCAGGGAAGAGTTGACATGTATTCTACTAAAGCTATTCCAGAACATAGAAAAAGATGGAATACTCTCAAATTCAGTTTATGAAGCAAGCATAACAATGATAACAAAACCAGGGAATGACATCACAAGAAGAAAACTACAGACCAATATCCTTCATGAATATAGATGCAGAAATCTTCAACAAATCCTAGCCAACAGAATCCAACAACATATCAAACAAATAATATATCATGACAAGTGGGATCCATACCAGGTATGCCAGGATGGTTCAACATCAGAGAAACAATCAATGTAATCCACCACATAAACAAAACAAAAGAACCACATAAGCATATCAATTGATTCAGAAAAGGCATCCAGTAAAACCCAACACCCATTCCTGTTCAGAACTTTCAGCAAAATAGCAATAGAAGGGAAAGTCCTCAACATAATAAAGGGCGTATACACATAGCCTGCAGCCAACATTATGGTTAACTGAGAAAGACTCAAAACATTCCCCTTGTGAATGGGAACCAGACAAGGATGCCCTATATCACACCACTTCTATTTAACATTATATTGGAAGTATTGGAAATTCTAACTAGGCCAATAAGGCAAGAAAGAGAAATAAAAGGCGTCCAAATTGGCAAAGAGGAAGTAAAACTATATCTATTTGCAGATGATATAACCCTATACATAGAAAATCCAAAAGACTCAGCCAAAAAAAAAAAAAAAGAAAAAAATACTGGAACTAATAGAAAGGTTCAGCAAAGTGGCAGGATACAAGGTCAACGTACAAAAATCAGTTGGATCAACCAAGAGAACTCTGAAAATGAAATAAAGAAAACAATACCGTTTACAATAGCTACCAAAAAGATAAAATGTTTAGGAATAAATTTTACCAGAGGCATAAAAGACCTATATAATGAAAACTACAAAACATTACTACAGGAAACTACAAGGGATCTACATAAATGGGAAAACTTGCCTTGTTCATGGATGGAAAAACTGAATATTATAAAAATGTCAATATTACACAAAGAAATATACACATTCAATGCAATCCTGATCCAGATACTGTCAACATTTTTTAAGGATGTATAAAGAATAATTATTAATTTCATATGGAAAGGAAAGAGAACTTGGATAAGCAAAGCACTGCTGAAGAAGAAAAACAAAAGTAGGAGGTCTCACACTCCCAATCTCAAAATGTACTACAAGCCACAGTGGTTAAAATAGCATGGTATTGGTATAATGACTGACAGATAGACCAATGGAACAGAATTGAAAACCCAGAAATAGACCCATCCATCTATGGACAGCTGTTCTTTGACAAAGGATCAAAACCCATTAAATGTAGAGTAGAGATAACAAACAGTGCTGGCAAACAGTGCTGGGTATCCACTGCCAGAAATATGAAACAAGACCCATACCTTACCCCATACACAAAAACAAATGTAAGTTGGATCAAAGACTTAAATATAAAGCCCAAAATTATAAAGCTCATCAAAGATAAAATAAGGGCAAATCTAGGGGCCCTAATCTATTGATTGCATAAATGGACTGTCAAGCACGACCCAAAATGCAGAGGCAGTGGAAGAATAGCTAGGTGACTGGGACTTTTCGTAATTAAATTAAAGACTTCTCCAAAAGGATAAAAAGAGAATGTACAAATTGGGGGGAAAAATGGCTATGACATATTTGACAAAGGACTTATCTCCAAAATTTATAGAAAACTTCAACATTTCAACACCAAAAAGACAAAAAGCCCAATTCAAAAATGGGATAGGGACATGAATGGACACTTCACTGAAGAAGATAAACTGGTGGCCAACAAACACAGGAGGAAATGCTCACAATCATTAGTCATTAGAGAGATGCAAATCAACACAATGATGAGATATCATCTCACCCCAGCAATAATAACAAAACTCAACAAAACAGAAAATGACAAATGCTGGTGAGGTTGTGGAGAGATTGGAACTCTCATACACTGCTGGTGGGGCTGCAAAATGGTACAACCATTGTGGAAAATAGTATGGCATTTCCTTAAAAAACTGAAAATAGAAATACCATTTGATCCAACAATTCCATTACTAGAAATATGTCTTAAAGAGATGAGAGACAGGACACAAACAGAAATATGCACTTCCATGTTCATCGCAGCACAATTCACTATAGCAAAGAGATGGAAACAATCTAAATGCCATCAACACATGAATGGATAACCAAACTGTGGTACATTCACACAGTGGAACACTATACAACATTAAACAATAATGAAGAATATGTGTGTCATCTCACAATGTGGATGAATTTAGAGGACATTATGTTGAGTGAAAAAAATCTATTGCAGAAGGACAAATATTGTATGGATCCAATATTGTAAAAAGTCAAGGAAAGTTTTGCTCACTTTGTAGGTTACTGCGGATAGGAAAGGGGAGGTAAAATTTTGGACTAGTCTGGGGTCACATGCTGATTTGGGTGAGGGGAGGGGCAGTATAGAAAGAGTCTGTGACCAGCAAGATGACATTAGGGAAAGGAAGGACACTGAAATGTGCATATAAGATATAGACAACAGAGGCAAATGCTAGTATATACACAATACTGCATTACCATTAACATCAAACACTGGGCTACAGATAAATGGATAGACAAGTAAGAAGATCAGATGGGGGTCAGCAAACAGGAATACCCTAGACCAAGGATAGATTTGGCTGAAGATAATCTTACATATGCACATGTGCTAGGAAATTAACCACACACATTACAGAAAGAACAGAAGACAGAGTTGGAGTAACCTCTCAGAAACAACCAAACACCTTGAGAGAGAATCCTTGGGCTGCTGACTTGGGACCATAGTCTTGGGGGATGTCATGCTCAATTGGCACAACACAGTATATAATAATCTTGTTCTACAGCCTACCATGGTGGTCTTTGGGGGTCTTAAAAGCTTTTGAGGAGCCATCTAAGATGCAGCTATTGATCTCCTCTCATCTGAATCAAAGAAGAGTGAAGAAAATCAAAGGCATCTGAAAACAATTAGTCCAAGCATAAAATGGACCATGAGAACCTCAGCCTTCATGACCCTGAGACCAGAAAAACTAGATGTTTCCCAGGTACCAATACCAGACACTCTGGAAGGCATCAAAACTGGAGATTCTGGGTAGAGTGGGAGGAAAAATGTGGGAAAAATTAAAAAACACAAAAACAACCAGCATTACTGGGATGATGATGTCTGGTGGAACCCCCAAGACTATGGCCCCGGTTTACCCTTCAGGCCTAGAAATGGACTCACTCCCATGGATTGGCTCTCAGCCCAACAGTAGAAAGACGTACATGCATAACACCTACCCTAGGGTGATGCACTTACATACCCTAGGGAGATGCACTCCCTAAAGCAATCAGCCATGAGACACCAAAGAGGCAGCATTCACAAAGAGGGAAAGCTGGACAGACAGGAGTGCATAGTTAAGAAGGGCACAGGGAGGGATGGGACAGGAGGAGTGTTTGTTATAGTCTGTGATGGTAATTGGGGCATGAAATCAAATGTACAGGAAGTGTGGAATGTAAAACAAATTGGCTCTGTAAATTTGTACCCGAAGCACAATAAAATAAAGTAAAAAATAAAAAAGTGAAGGAGTACCATAAGGTAGTGTGGAGAGAGTGGGTTTTGTTGTCATACAAACACGATCATCAGACAAAACAGCTATGCAATTTGCTAGCTGTGTGATCTAGGAAAAAAAAATTAACCTCTAATTCTCACTGGAGAGTACCCAAAATAATGAGTTATAGGGAAGAATACTGGTAGACTATCTCAGAGGATAATTGTGAGAAAGAGAAAAAAAAAAAAAAAATCTGTAAAATGTAGTGCCAACATTTTGTGACATGGAATAGGCATTCAAGAAATGTTTCCTCTGTAAACCTACCTCCCTTCTTTTCTGTAAGAACTGACTCTAATGAAAAGCAAATAGCCTACCAATATAAGAGCTATAAATGTAGTACCAAAATAAAAATAAACAAAAAAACAGAAAATGTACATACCCATCACTAATGCCAAAGATGATAAAATTGAAGATTTTTAATAATTTCTGCAGTCTGAAATTGATGAAACATTCAATAAAGGTACATTGATAATTATTGATGATTGGTAGTTGATAGAAACAAGGAAGAAGGATCAATAGTTGGAAAATAAGACTTTGGTGATAGAAACAATGCTGGAGATTACATGAGAGAATTTTGCAAGAGCAACCACTTACTCATCTGAAAAAAATAATTCAACAAAATAAACAGTACCTATACACATGGACCTCACCGGAAGGGATATGCAGGAATCAAATTGATTATATCTGTGGAGAGAAACAGTGGAGAAGCTCAAAGAAGCTCATTATCATCAGTCAGAACAAGGCTGACTACGGAACAGACCATAACCGCTCCTATGAAAGTGCAAGTTGAAACTGAAGAAAATTAAAACATATTTGTGAGACCCAAAGTACTAACGTGAGTATATGTCACCTGAATTTAGATATCCTTCAAGAATAGATTTGATACATTGAACACTAATGACTGAAGACCTGATATGTTGTGAAATGACATCAAGGATATCGTATATGAAGAAAGCAAAAGGTCATTAAAAATACAGGACAGAGGTGAACAGTAACATTAATGTGGTACTTACTCCTTAGAATAATCAACCAATAAGATCAAAAGGACAGTATTTGTGCAGGGAGAAAGTATAGAAGGTAGGAAGGGATAGGAAAGAAGGGTAAATGGACATGGAAACACAGGGAGGAAGTGGGAAGAATGCTGTCATATTGTGGGTATTACAATCAATGTCATGAAACAAAAGAGGTATGAACTGTTGAATGGAATACCAATTTGATCTGTACACTTTCACCTACAGTACAGTTATAAAAAAAAAAGGAAGAAGAAGGAGGATGAGCACGAAGCAATCTCCATAAGGATATTGCTAAGGAACTGTCTGAGAAAGAGAAGTTTAAGAGACATACCCTTAGGGCCAAAAGAGAGAGAGAGAGCCCTCCCCTAGAGCTGATATCCTAAATTCAGACTTCTGGAGTCCTGAACTGACGAAAAAAAGCTGTTGCCCATTAGTTGCTGTCAAGTCAGCTCTGTTTCATTGTGACCCCATGTACAGCTATCTTCATGATCAGTCGTTAGTAGGTGCAAGCTATCAAATCCATTGTTGTAGTCACTGTGTATTTTGAATGCCTTCCGACCATTGTCCAGGGGGCTCATCGTCCAGCATAATGTCTGACAATATTCTGTTTTGATCAATCTGATTTTTCGTTGGCTAATTTTCAGAAATAGATTACCTGGCCTTAGTCTGGATGTTCTACTGAAATTTGTCCACCACAAATGACCTTCTGGTGTATGCGATAGAGGTGGCATAGTTTCCAGCATTATAGCAACAAGTGAGCCACCACAATATGATAAACTGACAAACAGGTGGTGGCAGATACTATAAGAGAGAGCTCACTGGGGTAACCAACAAGGGAGTATGTAGGTTTCCAGCTCGGAGCAGTTAAAGAGGGCTCAAGGAAAATTTTACACCATAAATAAACATTAAGTTGAATCTTAAAAGATAAATTGGTCTTTGCTGGGAAAATAATTTCTACTGTAATAATTATGAGATGTGATTTTTTCTATCAATACCTACCTACAGCCACCAAGTCAACAAAGTATAGCAGTAAATAAGAAAGTTAATAGAGATAATTAGGACTTTTTCATTTTTAACCATGTGAAATGTACTAAGGCAAGGAATTCATTAAATGCTTAGAACTCCAAGCAGAATCCAGATAGTAGCTTTAGTACAAAAAGCTAAACTCTCCCTGGGTTGTCAATAACATAGTATCATTTTGAACTGACTTGCTCTTGTCTATTTATTGGTCTTGTCATAAAGCATTTCATTTAAATTTATTGGGATGGATCCTCCATGTAGCATGTAACAAGCTATTAAAAATAGTGCCAATGAATAAAAGAATTACCAAAATGCATTGGCACCAGCTCAGTCAAAGGCTTGATTGGTTTCTTGTCCAGAATGAAAGGACTATGACAAGATGCCTTTATTTAAACCTCTCACAACCATATGAAGAAACAGAAAATTCATGTACATATTATCAGCTTTATATTGGAAAATAGATGGTGTGATGAATGTGAAAGAAAGGTAATACAGACATAGTAGTGGCTGACCAAAGGATCTTATGAAGGGAATTGAAAAAAGGTAGACTCAAGGGGGAAAAAAAAAAAAAAA
>NW_006922100.1:1099696-1112292 GCF_000298275.1 Orycteropus afer afer | reverse complement strand
AAAAAAAGCCTCACTGTTGTCCAATGGGACCTAACTCATAACGACCCCTCCTTGGGTTTCCAAGGCGGTATCACTACAGAAATAGATTGTCCAACCTTCCTTCTGAGGAGTGGCTGGTGGGTTTGAACTGGCAGCCTTCTGGTTAGTGGTCAAATGCGTTAGGCACTATGGCACCAGAATTCCTTAACTAAGTGTAGCGGAGGTGAAATGTGAACCCAGGTTTCTTTAACACCAAA
This sequence comes from Orycteropus afer afer, assembly GCF_000298275.1. Classification (NCBI taxonomy): domain Eukaryota; kingdom Metazoa; phylum Chordata; class Mammalia; order Tubulidentata; family Orycteropodidae; genus Orycteropus; species Orycteropus afer. Next base: position 1,112,056 of record NW_006922100.1, on the reverse strand, counting down.
GTCCAAATTTTTGCATACTATGAAGCTGTTGGAAGGTCCAGTATAAATAATAGTTTTTATTGTTGTTGTTGTTGTTATTTGCTGTCGAGTCGGCCCCGACTCATAGCGACCCCTCCTTGGGTTTCCGAGGCAGCATTATTAAAAGAGCTCTGATGGTGTAGTGCTTAAGACATTTGTCTATTAACCAAAAGGTTGGTGGTTTGAACTTACCAGTTCTGCATAAGAAAGATGAGGTGGTCTACTTCTGTAAAGATGTACAGCCTTGGAAACCCATTGAGAGTCTCTATGAATTGGAATTGACTCTCTGGCAGTGTTTGGTTTTTATTAGCATTATTATTATATAGTGACTTGAATTTCTGGTTAGTGGCACAGACAGCTCCACAAAATAGCAAGGTAGGGTGTTTTGTCTCTAAAATCTCCAAAGCAAAACCAGTCAGCCATAAATGGAAAATCATATTTCTGTATTAGGAATAAATTTAGACTAGAAAACCATTACTACCTCTTTTATTTCTACCATTTTCCATTATGTTTATTGCATGCAGCCTCTTCTTTAGCCACCCCAGATTATTTCTTGATACATAAAGATGCTTAAAAATACCCAACACTTTTAAGAGTATTATTTTAGTGAATTAGATCTGTGCTTTCTGGGTTAAATGACTGTCTGTAGAGCACCTTTAAGTGATTATTGGTGAACCGAACCATTGATGGTTATCACAAGGTACTTAGGAGCAGTGCAAATTGATGTTCCATTTGCAATTTGATATTTGAAAGCTCATTTTTGGCCAGGTCTTCTTGGCCACAGAGCCATAAGTGCACCACCCTCCTTTATTACTATAAGATAAGATAACATGAATTTTTACAAAGATCCTACATTGACTGTGTTCCCAATAGATGTCAGGCATGGTACTGGGCACAAGAAATAGTGAAAAATTCATGAATGAGAGATTATGTATGTGTTCATAGACCAGTTGTTGTTGTTGTTGTTGTTACGTGCCGTCGAGTCAAACCCCGACTCATAGCGACCCCTCCTTGGGTTTCCAAGGCAGTATCACTACGGAATTAGGATTGCCCAACCTTCTTTCCGAGGAGTGGCTGGTGGGTTTGAACTGCCAGCCCTCTGGTTAGCAAGCAAGTGTCTTAGCCACTATGCTACAAGTTAGGGAGATAAAATAATAGGTCATTTCTGACTCACATAGTTAATACACAGTCAAGTCCAAATCTGCACTCAGATCTACCACCTCCAAAGATTTGATATTAAGTCCCTACAATATTCTTCCTTGCTGTTTCTTTATCAAATTTAATCATAAATGCATACTAAACTATGCAGACTTCTATAAAATGAAACAATGTTTTTATGTTAGGAAAAAGGCTAATCTATTATTGTAATAAATAATTATGCCAACATTAAATAATCACAAACATCATCTTACAGAAAGTACAGTCCATGCACTCCTCATTTATTGATGTGGTTAGATTCCAAGGACTAGGGCATTATATTCTAATCAGCATTATGTGAAATGGGGGATGATGTCATTAGATCACAAAATGGAGGATGACTACATCATTACATAACTGCCAAACCACTGAAAATCGTGACTCAGCCAAGTTGATGTAGAACTTTAACCATCACAATCAGCATTATTCTTAATTCATACCTCAGCATTGTTCACGCTGTTCCATTTATCTAGAACACCTTATTTCTCTGTCTACATTCACTTAACTTTTAGTCATCTTTAAAATTCAATTAATGCATACTTTTTTTCTAAGTACCCTCTCTGAAGAATTCCTGTGCTGTCATGGCACCCAGGGTATATCTCTATAACAATATCTACCTCCAAAATAAATAAAACTTGTTTGTTAATTCTCCTTCCACTAGCCAAGAGGCTTCTGGAGGGCAGGCACCATGCCTTATCAATCTTTATATTTCTCTGGCCTCCTGCCAGAGACATTAACACCAACTGATAGGCATTAAAACAAACAAAACAAACTCACTGGCATCCAGTTGATTCCAGCTCATAACAACCTCCACTGGGTTTCTGAGGTGGCAAATCCTTATGGAAGTGGATTGCCTTTCTTCCTTCCATGGAGCACCTTGGGGGTTTGAACCTTCTAATTAGAAGAATGCCTTAGATATTACACCACCAAACCAAACTCACCGCTTTCAAGTCAGATCCAACCCATAGCGAACCCTTCTTGGGTTGCTGAGGTGGTATCACTACAGAAGTAGATTGCCCAACCTTCCCTCTGAGGAGTGGCTGGTGGATTTGAATCACCAGCTTTCTGGTTAGTAGTCAAATGTCTTAGGCACTACACCACCAGAGCTCCTTAAATGCTTACTATTTGAATACATGACTGTTAAACTGTGGAATATTTTTAAGGCATCAAAACAAGATGGTATTTGCTCACTGTTCACAACCTCCAGACCAGGGCCTGACAAATGTTCAATATTCTTTGTACATCCTTCCAAAGAGTATTTATGTAAATTTCTTCCTAGGAACTACCTTGATTTCCTTGGATTACATAAAAATAATTATTATGCTCTCCACATTTTGTACCACTCCCTCTCTTTTCCTTACAAGTTGCCTAATAACCAATAACCAATTCACCAATAACAAATTAGATGTTATGGTAGTTATGTTTGTGTGTCAACTTGGCTGGGCCTGGTTGATTGGCTGGACAGCTGGTGGTGGTTATTCCCCATGATGAGACTGGCAATCAACTCCATGGTGGGATCTACCACAAGCAACTGAGTAGCCTTGTGGTCTGCTTCCTGTATATAAGGAGAAGCCTTGGGGATAGTCTCTAGCCTATGGCATGCTTGAACCCTGCATGTAGCCATGTCATTGTTCAGCAGCCTGCCATGCTCTGCTGACTTTGGGACTTACAATGGACTTAAATTAATGGCCTGCCGTGTGCTTTGGTAACATTTGGACTGTGCCTTTTTACTTGTCAACCTTGGGTTTGTCAGCCTCAGCAGCCAGCAGCTGAGTGAAGAAATGCCTCTAGCTCCAGTGGGCCGGGAGCAGGAGGCAGAGCTGGACCCCAAGGTTGAGGGGTTTTCACCCAGCTCCTAGAACCTGGCACTTTGAACTTGGACTTAAAGCCTCCAAACCGTAAGAGAATAAACTCCTGTTTGTTAAGACCATCCCATTTGTGGTATATTCCTGTCACAATGGTACTGGGTAACCAGAACAGATGTGTTCTACAATCACTGAATCAAAAACACATATATCTAACTCACTAAATTAACTCTTACTCTTCTTGGGACATTTTATTTCATACTTATGATATCTCTGTAATTTGGACCCAGTGGTGGATACTCTGTCCTTTTTTGTAGATAACTAAGACCCAGAAAAGTTAAGTGAGTTACCAACTTTATACAACAAGGTACAGATGACTAGAAATCAGGTTTCTAATTTCTCATTCTTAAACCAATATATATTTTATTATACAGTACTCCCATTAATATAGTACACATATAGTAATAATATGATTAATTGTAATTTTTAATTGTGTTAATAAATACAAATTAAATACAACAAATATTACACATGTAAGACCTTTATATAAAACATAATGCATTTTTAGTAATTTAGTGTTACTTAAGAAAAATATTTTGTCATGAAAGAATTATATTCAGAAATATCAGTTGATGAAAAATAAAATAAGCAGCTAGAAAATAATGGAAATGGTATTTGAACCAGTTCTTCTGACACTAAATCCACAACAGTTCAAGGACACACAATCCTTGACAGAGAAACAAACACAGCAAAAAACTAATATACAGCACAGCTGACATTTGGCCTTCTCAGCCATAACCAAAAAACAAGCCCACTGCCATCAAGTTGATTCTGACTCATGGTGATCCCCACTGGGTTTCCAAGGCAGTAAATCTTTACAGAAGTACATTATCCCATCTTCCTTTCTGGAAGCAGCTGGTGGGTTTGAACCACCAACCTTCTTGTTAGCAGTCAATTGCCTTATGCACAATCAATATCAACTCACATGGTGAAATTAGTCATGATTCCACTCATATCTTAGGTTTTTAGGGTAAAAATGTTAGGGAGTGCTTCCTTTATTTTTGTAGAGCAATGGCATTAATTTTAAAATACGTTCTACATCTATTTCTGCTTACATATGTTTTGTTATCCTGCAGGACCAAGTTAAGGTATACGGTACAAACCAAAGCATCAATATACATGTCAAAACACTCTGTCTCTTAACTGTTTAAGTCTAGCTGTTATTTATTAAATATCTACTCTGAACCAGGTGCCCTGATGTGCACTCTGTATGCATTAGCTCATGTGCTCCTGACAATTATCAGGAAGCAAGTATTCTTACTTTCACTTCATACATGAGAGTAAATTGGCCAAGATCACAAAGCTAATCAGTGGTGGAACTAGGGTGCAAGTTCAAATTAGTCTGATTGAAAAGTACAAAAACAACTATTATAATTTTTAATTACATTACTATAATGCCAGGGAACTGGAAAGGACCACCATGTTATCTACAGATGTTCTTGTTGTTGTGTGCCACCGCTATGATTTCCTGACTCATAGTGGATCCTCTGTGACAGGGTAGAACCACTCCGTAAGATTTTGTAGGCTGGAATTTTTTTCCCCTTATCTTTGTATTGTTATTTGAGTGAAAGTTTACAGAAGAAATTAGTTTTCATTCAACTGTTTCTACAAGTTTTGTTTTGGGCCCTGGAATGCAGCCCCTACAATGTAATAACACTTTTGCCCAGGGGATAAATGCTGCCCTTTTCATTTGGCATTTTTTTTTTTTTTTATTCTAAGGAGTGTGCACCTCCCTGGTGATAATTGTTTACCCCATAGTTTGGCTGAAAGTTGAGTCATGGAGTGAGTTTAGCTCCTGGCCTGAAGGGTGAGTAAGGACCATAGTCTTGGGTGTTCCACTAACCAGTCTCTATCAGACCAGTAAAACTGGTCTTTTTTTTTACCCCAATGTTGAATTTTATTCCATATTTTTCTCCTGTTCTATCCAGGACTTCGTATTGTTATCCCTTTAAGAGTGGTTGTTAGTGATAGCCAGGCACCATCTAGTTATGGTCTCAGGGTCATGGAGGCTTAACTTTATGTGGTCCACTAAAAAAAAAAAAAACAAAAAACACAACTCACTGCTGTCAAGTAGGTCCTGATGACTCAGCGACCCCACCTTGGGTTTCCGAGGTAATATCTCTACAGAAGTAGATTTCCCAGTGTTCTTTCCGAGCAGTGGCTGGTGGGTTTGAACCTCCAGCCTTCTGGTTAGCAGTCCAATGACTTAGGCACTACACCACCAGAGCTCCTTGAATAAATCATTTCTATGGTCTTTGATTTTCTTTGCTCCTGATGAGGAGAGATCAATACTTGCATCTGAGACAGCAGTTCACAAACTTTTAAAATGTTAGTCTCTACTCACTAAAGCAAGATGTAGAACATTTTCTTTGTGGATTATGTTATGCCAGTTGTGGTAGTTAAGTTTGTGTGTCAACTTGGCTGGGCCTGGTTGAGTGGCTGGGCAGCTGGATGTGGTATTCCCCATGACAAGACTGGTAATCAACTCCATGGTGGAATCTACTGTGAGCAGCTAAGTAGCTGCCTTAAGGATGTTGTCTGCTTCCTGTATATAAGGAGAAGCCTTGGTGAATGATCTCTAGCTTATGGCATGCTTGAACCGTGCATATAGCCATGTCGTTGTTCAACAGCCTGCCATGCTGTTGAGTCCTGGAGTGAGTTCAACTTGAATTAATGGCCTGCTGTGTAGTTTGGTAACATCTGGACTGTGCCTTTTTACTTGTCAACCTGGGTCTTGTCAGTCTCAGCAGCCAGTAGCTGTCTGACTGAAGAAAAGTCACTAGCTTTAATGGGCCAGGAGTAAGAGGCAGAGCTCACAACCCTGAGACCATAATTAGATGGTACCTGGCTGCCACTACCAACCACTCTGAAAGGGATCACGATAGGAAGTCCTGGATAAAATGGGAGAGAAATGTGGAATAAAATTTAACATTGAAAAAAAAAGAAAAAAAAAAAAAAGATCAGTCTTACCGGTCTGATAGAGACTGGCTGGTGGAACCCCTGAGACTATGGTCCTTAACTCACCTTCAGGCCAGGAGCTGAACTCACTCCATGACTCAACATTCAACCAAACAATAGGCAGTCCTATGGGGTAATAAATATCATGAGGGAGGTACCACTTCCTAGTGGCTCTCACCCAACCCCTAAAACCTGGCACTTAGACTTAAAACTTCCAAACCGTAAGAGAATAAACTCCTGTTTGTTCAAGTGCCCCATTTATGGTATATTCTTGTCAGAGCAATACTAGGTAACCAGAACACCAACTACCTTGATGAACCCCTCAACTGTGGTCCTGGGCATCCAGGCCCAGTGACTCATTCCCTCAAGGTGTTTGGTTATAACTAAGAAGTTTTCATAACTTTTTCTGCTGCTGGTTCTACTCTGTTGTTGTTGTTGTTATGTGCCGTCAAGTGGGACCCGACTCATAGCGACCCCTCTTTGGGTTTCCGAGGCAGTATCACTACGGAAGTAGATTGCCCCATCTTCCTTTCGAGGAGTGGCTGGTGGGTTTGAACCACCAGCCTTCTGGTTAGCAGTCAAGTGCCTTAGCCACTATGCTACCAGAGCTCCCAGTTCTACTATATGCACGTATATTTTAATAACACATACAATTACCAAAACCAAACTCACTGCCATGGGGTAGATCTGACTCATAGTGACCCCTCTTTGGGTTTCTGAGGTGGTATCCTACAGAAGGAGATTGCTCGATCTTCCTTCCAAGGAATGGCTGGTGGGTTTGAACCTCCAGCCTTCTGGTTAGCAGTCAAATGCCTTAGGCATTACGCCACCAGAGCTCCTCACATACAACTACATATGTATAAACATCATCTGCAAAATGGTTGTGGGTATAGTCCCTGTGATAGTTGGGATTGTGTGTCAACTTGGCTGGACCATGATTCTCAGTGGTTTAACCAGGTGTGATGTGGTTGTTTCCTTGATGAGATCTGATGTATATGCTTCAACAGCCAATCAGTTGAAAAGGAGTTTCCTTAGGGGTGTGGCTTGCTTTCACTATATAAATGGTCAACCTGGGAAAATTTGGGAACCTTTTGTGGATCTGGATCCTGTCGTGATGCCTACAGCTGTCCTGTGAGCCAACAATCCACTATTTTGCCTGCTGATCTTGGATTCATCATCCACCAATGTCAGCAGCCTGTTACACTGCCTGACAGTCTTGAGTTTGTTAGCCCCTGCAGCTGCATGAGTCGGTAAAAGCCTCCAGCTTGACATTTGATCCAGGAACTTGAGACTTGCTAGACTCTGTAATTATGTGAGCCATTTTCCCAAGATAAATTTTTTTCTCTATATATGGTTTTACTGGTTTTGCTTCTCTAGAGAACCTAATATATAAGACATTTGGTATGAGAGAGTGGGATGCTGCTCTGACAAATACCTAAAATGAATGGGTCACACTGTGAATGGAGTGTGCCCTTGACCCAAGACCCTGGCAGAGAGACACTGGCAGAGAGACAGCAGCAGCAGAGCCAAGAAGAGATCAGCATGAGACAGTAGCAGCCTTACAAGCCCAAAGAATGAGAAAGCTGAATGCCTTTTCAGCAGGAAGCCTTCTGTCAGAATGGGTTGCCTTCAGGAATTAATTGGCAGAGTGGAAAGACCAAGGACACAAGAAGCAGAGCTGCCTCAGCCTCAAAGGGTGGGGCAATTGCCTCTGGGGGTAGAACCACCATAGCTTCCTAGGTTCCAAAGAGTCAGGCCTTTACTAACTTTGTTCTGGAGTATGGGGCTGCTGTTCACAAGGGCCAGTTGGATAGGGTCATATCTACTGCCCAAATGTAAGGGGGCAGGGCTGCCATGCCCAAGAGGCAGAGGAACATGGCTTACTAGGCCAAGGGGTTGAAGTTACCACTCAGATGACTGAGGGAGCCACCTAGTGAAGGAGGTATGTACACACTGACAAAGGGTAGAATTGTGGTCATTAAATTGTGTGTCAATTTGGCTGGGCCTGGTTTTGAGAGGTAGGGCAGTTGGATGTAGTTATTCACCATGATGAGACTGGTATTCAACACCATGGTGGAATATACTGGATATGGTCTACTTCCAGTATATAAGAAGATTTGAGGAAGGACTTTAGCTTTTGGTAAACTTGAATCCTGCATGTAGCTGAGTCATTGTTGAGCAATCTGCCATGTTGTCCGCCAATCTTGGGACCATTAATGGACTTGAATCAGTGGCCTTCCATGTGGTTTGATAATGTTGGGACTGTGCCATTTTACTTGTCGACCTTGGGTTTGTCAGCCTCAACAGTCAGCAGTTGCTTGAGTGAAGAGATGTCTCCATCTCCAGTGGGCCAGGAGCAAGAGGCAGGACTGAAGCCCAAGATCAAGGGGCTTTCACTCAGCCGCTAGACCTGACACTTTGAACTTGCACTTCTAGATTCCTAAACAGTAAGAGAATAAATCCCCATTTGTTAGAGCCATCCCGTTTGTAGTATTTTCTGTTAGACCAGCACTAAAATTACACAAGAGGAGGACAGAATCACAATCAGCAGCCCAGTGCCTGCTTCTGTGAGGCCAGACATGCTGCCACCCTCCAGCCCTCTTGCTAACCTTGGCACCAACTGTTCTTCCTGTGGCACCCACCACCTCCCTGCTGGGTTCAATAATTTGCTGCATTGGCCACAAAGAACTCACAGGTTATGGTGTTTGTTAGGGAAGCAATGGGCTACAATTCAAGTTTAGGAATGCTGTCAGTCTCTCAGCCAGCTGTCTCTCAGCCAACAGTCTCTCTCAGTAGTATGTCTCTCTCTCTCAGCAGTGTGTGTCTCTCCCATCTCTCTATCAGCAGTGTGTCTTTCTCAGCTGGCAGTCAGAGAGACTCCTTCTGCCTCTAGGAGGGCTCCTTTTTAGCCTGGCAGAGTGGCCAAACTAACCAATCCCAATATCAGAATTCTATACACCTGAGAGAGAGTGAACTTCCTGGAAGATTGCTTCATGCTGGTTCAACAGAAATATACCAGGTGGATAACTTTAACAATCAGCTACTCAGATGCTCATGGCAAAGTGGGAGTCACAAAGATTATGGCTGGAAAATCCATACCAGGTAATTTACTACCCCACCAGAATAACTGAAACAGTCCCATTCATCTACTCATACCTGATCATCTTTACCGTGTACCTACTTATCCATTCATAAATTAACATTTGTTATTACTGATAATGTTGTGTATGTAATAGTATTTACCTTTGTTGTTTGTAATGGTTGTGCACTTTTCCTTGTCTTCCTTTTCCTTAGTGATATTATGCTGGCTATCTACTTTTTGTATATTGCCTTTCTCTTTACATGTATTAATACATGTTTCTTACCTAGTTAATAATTTTCCTTCCCCTCCCATCCCTGGTAACCATCAAAGAATGTTTATTTCTACCTGTAAACATTTCCATGACTTTTTATAATGGTAGACTCATACAATATTCTCCTTTTGTGTCTTACTAATATCACTCAGTATAATGTCCTCCAAGGTCATCCACATTATGAGTTGTTTTTTGATTCTTCATTATTCAGTGTTACATAGTATTTCATTGTGTGTATGCACCATGGTTTGTTTACCCATTCATCTGTTGGTGGATACTTAGTGAATAGTGCCACAGTGAACATGGGTATGCATGTATCTATTCATGTCTCAGCTCTCACTTCTTTGGGATATATAACTAGTACTGAGATTATGGGACTAAATAGTATTTCTATTTCCAAATTTTTAAGGAAGCTCTATACTGTTTTCCACAATGGTTTCACCACTTTATAGTCCCACCAGCAGTGTATAAGAGTTCTAATATCTTCACACCTTTGCCAGCATTTATGGTTTTCTGTTTTGTTGAACTTTGCTATTATTGATGGTGTGAGAGATCCCATTTTTGATTTGCATCTCTATAATGGCTAATGATCATGAGCAGTACTTCATGTACTTGTTGGATGCCTGAATATCTTCTTTGGTGAAGTGTCTGTTCATGTCCTTTTTAAAATTAGATTATTTGTCTTTTAGTTGTTGAGGTATGAAGTTTTCTATACACTTAAGAGAGAAGTCCCTTGTTGAACATGCCATTGCCAAATATTTTCCCCCAATTTGTAAATTCTCTTTTTACTCTTTTAGAGAAGTATTTTGATGGACATAATAATTTAATTTTTAGAAGATTCCATTTGTCTAGTTTATCTTCTGCTTTTTGTGCATTTTTGGTTATGTTTGATAATCTACTTATACCATGTATCAGGGCCCTTAAGTTTGCCCTATAGTTTTAGGTTTTTACATTTAAGTCTTTGATCTATCTTGAGTTAATTTTTGCAAATTATATGCTATAAGATCTTTTTCTGCAAATGGATATCCAGTTTTGCCAGTACCATTTGTTAAAGAGACTGTCTTTTCAATATTTAATGGATTCCAGCTGTTTATTAAAGATCAGCTGTCCAAGTTTGGATGGATCTACTACTTCTGTGTTCTTAGTTCTGTTCTTGGTCTATGTATCTGTCATTGTACCAGTATTAGGCTGTTTTAACTACTATGGCTGTATAGTAGATTTTGATATCAGGAAGTGTGAAACCTCCTTCTTTATTCTCCTTCAGTAGTACTTTCTTATCCAAGGTCTCTTTGCTTTCCATATAAAATTAGTGATTGGTTTTTCCATCTCCTTAGAGAATGTTGATGGAATCTGGATCAGGATTGCATTATATCTATAGGTTGCTTTGGCTCGTATTGACATTTTCATAATTTCAGTCTTCCTATCCATGGACATGGTATATTCTTCCATTTATTTAGGTCTCTTTTAGTTTCTGGTAGTATTGTTTTGTAGTTTTCTTTGTACACATCTTTTCTTTCTCTCTCATCAGATTTACTTCTAAGTGGTTTATCTTTTTGGATGCTATTGTAAATGGTATTATTTTGCACTGGGTTGTGTTTATTGTTTTTCCAATATTAAACTATCCCTGCATACATGGTTTGAATTCCACTTGATCATGATATATTATTTATTCAATATAATGTTGAATTCTAATCAGCTAGGATTTTGTTGAAAATTTTTGTGTCTATATTTATGAGGGATATTGGTGTGTAATTTTCTTTTTTAGTGGTGTTTTTGCCTGGCTTTGGTATCAGGGTTATATTTGCTTCATAAAATGAATTTGGGAGTCTAACATCCTTTCCTATGTTCTAGGATATTTTGAGTAGAAATTTTGTCAGCTTTTCTCTGAATATTTGGTAGAATTATACAGTGAAGCCATCTGGATCAGCCCTTTTTTTTTTTTGGATATTTTAAAATTTTTGTATTACCTGTTCAGTTTCTTGTTTTGTGATAGGTCTGTTCAAATTTTATACGTCAGTCTCTGTTAGTTTAGGTAGGACATGTGTTACTAGAATTGGTCCACTTCTTTTAGTTTTCAAATTATTGGAGCACAATTCTTCATAGCATTCTGTTATTATCATTTCTATTTCAGTTGGATTGCAAATGACATCACCAATTTCATTTCTTATTCATGTTATTTGCATCTTTTCTTTCTTTTTCTTAGTTAAGTTTACCTGTGGTCATCAATTTTGTTAATCTTTCTGAAGAACAAATTTCTAGTCTTGTTGATTCTTTCTATTATTTTTCTGTTTCATTTATTTCTGCTCTAATCTTTATTTCCTTTTTCTGTAGAATGTAGGATTTTTTTTTTTTTTTTTTGCTTTTGTTCTAATTGTTTGTTTTTGGGTTAAGATATTAATTTTGATTCTTTCTTCTCTTTTGATGTGTTCATTTATTGCTATAAATTGACATTTGAGTCCAGCTTTCACTGTTTCCCAAAGGTCTTTGGTATGTAGTGTTTTCATTCTCATGTGCTTCTAAGAATTTTTGATTTTACATTTTATTTCTTCTGCTATCCAGTGGTTTTTAAGCAGGGCATAGATATTTATTATGGTTTTGCTCTGTTGCAGGGTTGAGACTTTTATCATTATGTAATATCCTTCCTTGTCTCTTATATTGGTTTTTGCCTCGGCATCTATTATATCAGAAATTAAACAGTTGCTCTTATTTTTTTGACTGCCATTAGCTTAATATATATGTATATATGTATATATATATGTGTATATCTATATATGTATTACATATATAGAGCTCTGGTGGCTTAGTGCTTAAGGGATTTGACTGCTAACCAGAAGGTTGGTGGTTGGTGGTTCAACTCACCAGCTACTCCTCAGAAGGAATATTGAGCAATCTACTTCCATAGTGATACCACCTTGGAAACCCAAGGAGGGGTCACTATAAGTTGAAATTGACTCGATGGCAGTGTTTTT
>NW_006922100.1:1070392-1099596 GCF_000298275.1 Orycteropus afer afer | reverse complement strand
TTTTTCTTGCAACTTGATAGTTCAGTTATTCTTCTAGTTCACTTAGTCTGTATTCTCTCTGTTCAACGTTAGTGTTGAATATTTCCCTTGCTTTTTCTAATTCAGTTGCTTTTATTCTTCAGTTTTAGTAGTTCTCTTTTAATATATATATGTGTGTGTGTGTATATATATATATATACACATATATATATTTACATATATTTATTTATTTGTTTGTTTGTTTGTTTTGTGACATTGTTTGCAATCCCCATAATGTAACAACTCTCTTCCCAGTTTCTCCCTGTGGTTACATTTTCCCTGTGTCTTTCTTTCCTATGCATTCCTGCCCTCTGTGCTATCTCCCTGTGCTAGTGCTACCCTTTTGATTTCCCATGGTTGATTGTTCTAAGAAATATATCTACTTGGTGTAAAAATTCACCTTCCAAGCCTGTCCATTATCTGGCTGGAAGCTATGGGAGTGAGTTCAATTCCAGGCCCAAAGGGTGACTAGGGCTCACAGTCCTGGGGGTTACACCATTCTCTGTTAAACTAGAAGTATTCCATATTTTTCTTCTGCTCTATCCGGGAACTCCTATTTTGATCCCTTTATGAGTGATTGACCATGGTGGCTGGGCACCATCTAGTTCTACTGATCTCAGGGTCATATAGGCTGAGGTCTGCAAAGTCCACTAGTCCCACAACCTAATTATTTCCATGAGTCTTTGATTTTCTTCATTCTTCTTTTTTCCATATGAGGACTGACCAATTGTTGCATCTTAGATAGTTGTTCACAAGCTTTTAAGACACCAGTCACTATTCAGCAAAGTAGAATGTAGAACAATGTTTCTGTGTAGTATGTTATACCATTTGAGCTTGATGTCCCCCACAACCATGGTCCAGAACCTGCAAGCCCAGCAACTCACTCCTTCAGGGTGTTTGGCTGTGGCTAAAACATTATCATAACTTTGCCCTGTCAGCTCTATTATATGTATAGACATTCTTTTAGCACATACAAATATGTATATAGAAATAGCAACTGCCAAACTTCTATACAGTCATGGGTATATTCCCTTTTTCCTAGACCTACTGAGATCATTTACTCTGTTTACCTATGTATCTACCTGGAGATTAATGTGCTTACCTTTCTTGTCTGTACTTCTTGTGCACCTTTCTGTGTCTTCCTTTTCTTTTGTGTTATTGTGCTGGTCACTAGCTTTTGATATATTGCCTTTCCCTTCATCCAGATTAATATGTGTCTCTTACCTATCTAGCAGTTTTTCTTCCCCTTTCCTTCCATCCTTGGTAACCAACAAAAAATCCATACCCACACCAGCACTTGGAATTTTGTGAATTTTTCGACTTTACTCCTGGTGCTGGGGTCAGATTATATCTCCTCGTTGTTTTGATTGGCATCTCTCTAATGGCTAATGATCATGAGCATTTCTTCATGTGTTTGTTGGCTGCTTGAATGTGTTCTTTTTTTGAAGTATCTGCTCGTGTACTCTGCCCATTTTTAATTGGATTATTTGTCTTTCTTTTGTTATGGTGTTGAAGATATTAGCCCCTTGTCTGATATACCATCATCAAATTATTTTCCCTTTCTTTGAGTTCTCTTTTTATCCTTTTGGTGAAATATTTGTATGTGTATGAATGTTTGATATTTAGGCGGTCCCAGTCATCTATTTTGTCTTCTGGTGCTTATGCATTTTTAGTTACATTTGATAGTGTTCATGCCATGTATCAGGGCTCCTAAGTTTGTCCCTATTTTTACTTTGATGATCTTTATAGTTTTAGTTCTTACTTTCAGGTCTTGGATCCAACTTGAGTTCATTTTTGTATAAAGTGTGACATATTGGTCCTGTTTCATTTTTCTGTAGTGGATATCCAGTTTTGCCGGCACCAGTTATTAAAGAGATTACCTCTTCCCTATTTACTTAGTCTTGCACCTTTGTCAAAGATTAGCTGATCTTCAGTAGATAGATTTACTTCTGGGTTCTGAATTATGTTCCACTGGTCTATGTACCTGTCATTGTACCAGTACAAGGCTATTTTAACTACATAGCTGTGTAGCAGGTTTGAGATTGGGTAGTGTGGAGGCCTCCTACTTGTTCTTCTTTTTTAGTAGTGCTTTACTTATTTGAGGTCTCTCTCTATTCCATGTAATGTTGGTGCTTAGTTTTTCTAACTCTTTAATGAATGATGATGGAATATGGACCAGAATTGCATTATATCTCTAGGTCACTTTGGGTATTATTGTGATTTTCATGGTGTTAAGTCTTCCTATCCATAAATATGGTATATTCTTCTATTTATGTACTTCTCTTATGGTTTCTCATAGTAGTGGTTTGTTGTTTTCTTTGTATAGGTCTTTTGTGTCTCTAGTTAGATTTATTCCTAAGTACTTAATCTTTTGGATGGTTATTGTAAATGATCTTTTGAAAGGTTATTGTAAATGATATACTTTTCCTGATTTCTTTTTCAGAGTTTGCTTCATTGGTATAAAGAATTTTGATTGATTTTTTATTTTGTATCTTGTCATGCTGCTGAAAATTTCAACTAGCTCCAGTAATTTTCTTCTCTCGCTCTCTCTCTTTTTTTTTTTTTTTGCCTCTTCCTACTCTAGAATTCTAATCACATGTAAAATTTTCCTCTTGATAGTGTCCCACATAATTCTTAGGTTTTCTTCATTCTTTTTCTGACTTTTCGTCACTCATATTGGTGTCAAGGGATTTATCTTTTAGTTGATGATATGTTTTTCTATCGATTTGATTCTCCCCTTTTGTTCTTCCAGTATGTTATCTATCTGAGTAATTTTAGTGTTAATCTTTCATATTTCTAATTGCTTTTTTTGTGTGATTTCTAATTTTCTATTTATTTGGTCATTTTCTTCTTATATTGTCTTCCTGAATTCTTCTAGGGTATTGTCAATGTTTTCCTTTATTTTGTTTGTGGTTTCCTTGAGCTCTTGGAAGGATGGAGGTAAATATATACATTGTGTGTGTGTGTGTGTGTGTGTGTGTTTGAACTTCTTATCAGGTAGTTTTATTACTTGTTCTTCCTTGAAGAGATTTCCTAGTTCTTTTATGGTCAATTCCTTGCAACATCTTGTTCTGTTTCTATACTTGATTTAAAGTTTTCTGTTGTCTCTGAGACATTTGGGGTTGTTATTTTTAATTGTTCATTATGTTTTGGTTTGTTTCACCCTGATTTTTTGTTTTGCCTTGTTTTGATACATATGGGCAGGTGGGTGGGCATGTTTCTTTGGTCACCAGGTTGGTAGAGTAACTGGCTAGAATGTGGGTGCAGATGTCTGTTTGTTGATCATGAAAAGGAGCTGCAAGTGGTGTGAGCAGGTGTTGTCCACTGTCTCTCATTGATCCAGTGGTTCAAGAGTGGGTAGTGGTGTTTCCCTGCTGGGTGAGGTATTACGTGGTAGGTGTAACAGGTATGGCTGACTAGTGGGGAATTACTGTCTACCTTGCATTGAGTGGAACAGAAAGTAAAAGAAGGAGAAAAAATAAGAAAGATAGGTAAAAAATAAGTGAAGAAAAGGGAGGAAAATAAATAAAAAGGTGGAAAAAAGAAAAATGAAAAAGATAGAAAGATAAAAGAAAATTAAAATAATAGGGTATTGGGGCTAGTGCAGCTATAATCAGTAGCAGCAGTGGCAAAAGACAGCTGTGGTGCAATCAGCAGGAGCACATGCCCATGGAGGGGGAAGGAGCCTGGTGTGCATGTGCACTTCTGACAGCTGGGCATGCGTGAGGACAAGATCTGTACATTACACAGGTGCTAGCATGCAGAGCTGCAGACACTGGCACTTTCTTCTTGGGGTGCAGTGTGGTGAGTAGCTGCTGGTTGGGGGAGATATCCTGAGGAACTCAATGGGTAGGGAGTGGCAGGAGGCATGTCCCTAGCCACCAGGTTGGTGGGGGCAGAAAGGGGACCTTACCCCTGATCACAAAGAAGTTGTAGTGGAGAAAGTAAATAAATACCCTCTCCAGTCTCAGTTCACTGACACGGACCTGGGCACTTCTGGGTGTGCACAACTGATTATCTAGTTCCTGCCCAGACTCAATCAGTTTTTGCCACCCAGAGTCCAGCATCTCTAACCATCAACACACAGACCTTCCCCTTTGTATGGGCCTTCAACCCAAATGACAGGTGTTCACTAGTATTAAGTTGTTTCACCCCCCTTTACTGGCTCCCTCCTTGTTCTGCAGTTGCCTGTGTCAGTGGGAATCTCATGTGTTTCCCTGCATTTTCCTTTCCCAGAATGAGCTCATATTCTGCTCACCTTGTTTCACTCCAGATATGTCAAACTGTGTGAATTCCATGAAGTTGGTTTCTCCTGGTATGATAAAATGGCCATGCTTCATCAGATCCTGGCTGCTTCTCTCTGTCTAGTCACTGCTCTTGTTCCTCTCCCTTTCCAGTAAGCACTCAATCTAATTCTTTATCCTCTCATTTGATGCTCAGAGTTCCTGGATCATAATCTGTATCTGTTTCACTTTGTTTCATGGATTACTGTTATAGAAGGATTGGGCATTGTGTCACCAGGATACCATCTTATTTCCTCCTCTTTTCTAGGCTAAAATCTTCAGAGGAGCAGACTGTCAGGTCTTTCCTGCCATGGAGTGGCCAGTGGAGTCAAACAACCAAACTTTAAGTTAGAAGCTGAGTACTTTAACCATTCTACAACAAGTCCTCCTTTCTCTATAGATAAGGGTGTTCAAAGGGGACTTATTTAAATTATTATTGCAATCCCTAATATTGTAGGAAATACAGAGATAACAATAAATATAGTTAAAAAGAAAAAGAAGAAAGCTAAAATTCTGATGGACAGAGAAGTCAATATAATTTCAATAGTTTGTGGCTAGTGTTGTGATAAATGTATGATTGATGTGTAGAGAAGAGCACCTTAATCATCCTTGGGAAGGGTCAGAGGCTACACTGGGTGGGAGTAGGGCAGTACTGAGGGAGATTGTTCAGGGAAAGGTTCCAGGAAAGCATGTCTTTCTCCACGGTTCTTGCTATAAACAGTTTATGACTTGAAACATAAGATTTTATTACAGTTATCTTTAACAGTATACTTCTTCAAATGTAGTTTTGGGAAGAAAATTACCAAGCTCTGGTCCTGAACTCCAGATGTGTCTAAGGCTGTGAATCATCCCCAATCACACATGGTGCAGAGCCACATTTCCATTTATTTGCTTGACATTTTACTTCCAAAGGGAGGAACAAGCTAGTTTTTCCCCATCTTCTTGAAAATATGAAATGCGTCAGCCAATTATCTCCCTCAGCCCTTCATCTATACAAAAGACAAGACTAGCTCACAAATTCCCCAAGAGAAATGCCAGTATGTGCTCTGTATTTAATCTACTTTTTGTTTAATGTCCTCATTGAAGAGGAAAATAATGTTCAATTGTCATGGAAACACATTAAATTCAAGTCCAATTTATTCCTATACAAACTCTAAAGATACTCTTCCCCATCTTTAGAATGAAATTTCATTTTTCTTTGCTTTTTTTTCCCTCCTATTTCTATCTTTTTAAATTTAAATTTTGTTTTTTATTATCATCAATCCAGTAAGTTTGCTATAGTGCTTAGGTAGGACGCATTGTAACCATAAAGTTTAAAAAATCCTTTATAACAGTTGTTGGTATTTTCACTATGCCAGGAATTTCACTTTTACTTTATTATTAGATATTCACAACTATTCTGAGTTTAATTTTATTCCAATTTTGCAGGTGAGAGAACTGAAAATCAGAAAGGTTAAATTATGGAACCAAAACACATCCCAGTATAAGACATAATTTAAGACGTAGACCTATAGAACATCGAAGTTCCTCTTTCTCTTCACATTTTTTGCTTTTTAATGGACCTTGAACATAAGTGCTGTTAAGTAACTGGAGAAACTCAGCAATTTTCTTCTCTTTATCTCAATTTCAAAATACAAACTCATACAAGTTATGTTTTAACTTACAAAGCATTTTCCATAAACATTGCTTTTTTGAAAGATCCCTTTGATCTTATGATTAAATGCTAGTATTTGTCCTGTATTTACACATGAAGAAAACAAAGCTCAGGTGAAAATGAATTATTTTACTGAAAATGTTACACTCAGTAAGTGACAGAGCCAGCACTTAAGTGGGAATTAGGAGTACAAACTCCATTTCATTACCATGGCTCATCATGAAGTGGGATTTTGCAGGTTCAGTGAGGTTGAGAATATAAGCATTTGTTAAATCAAGCTTTCAGTTATGATGGGAAATACGTGAAAAGCAGTGTTAGCCACAAGAATGGGTAGACTTGGAAGGGTCCTTCTTCTTTCCTTTCTTCCCCATTATATAAATGTGTGTACATCCATACATACATATACACAAAGTCTTTTGAATACTTTCTGAGAAAACAATTAGAAGCCAGAATGACCACGGCATTTCAGAGCACTATTTTCAAATTCAAAACCTAATCACAAGTTTCTCAGTTTGTTATGTTTTTGTGTTTCAGATGAGAAAAGTTTTCATTACAGAACTTGTTTTATAAATTGCAAATTAATTTATTATTATTATTATTATTTAAAATATAAAATGAGTCCATAATTTTTACATAAAATTTTACTTACATAATATTAATAATCACTCACTCCTTTTCTGTTTTAGAATTAGAAAGTGTATAATAAGGATTTTCCTAATAAAATAATTTAATTTAATATGAATTATTTAGTATTACTAACCTGGATTTTTTACATTTTAATCTTTATAGCTTTGTAGAACACATGGTGATAGGAAAAACAGTGAAATCTTATACATTTGCAATGACTGTAAACGAGGTTAATAATTTCTTCTATTTAAATATATTTCACACACTTTTGTACAAAGAGATGGCAAAATATTTACATTTCACTTTTGCAAACATTTCTTAAGTACTATTATGTCAATTCCACCACTCATCTGTCAGTTTGGCATACAGTGTGGCTTGCAAGTTGCTAGAAGGTTGAAGGCTATGCCACTGCTATTTCAAATACGATTAGAGTCAACCATGGTGGACAGGTTTCAGTGGCTTCCAGACTAAGACAGACTTAGGAGGAAGGTGCCATCCATTTCCCAAAGAATTGGCCAGTGAAAAACCTTAGAATAGCAGTGAAACTCTGTCTAATATATTACTGGAAAACTTAATAAATAGCTTTAAAACATTGTCTGATATAGTGCCAGAAGATGAGACCCTCAGGTTGGAGTACACTCAAAATACTACTTGGGAAGAGCTGCCTCCTCAAAGTAGTATTGACCTTAGTGATGTTGATGGAGTAAAGCTTTGGGGACCTCCATTTGCTGATGGGGCAGAACTCAAAATGGGAAGAAACAGCTGCAAACATCCATTAATAATTAAATGTAGAATGTATGAAGTATGAATAAAGAAAGATTGGAAGTTGTCAGAAATGAAATGAAATGCATAAAGATCAATAGCCTACAAATTAGTGAGCTGAAATTGACTGGTTTTGACCATTTTGAATTAGACAATCACCTGATCTACTATGCTGGGAATGACAAATTTAAGAGGAGTGGTGTGGCAGTCATCATCACAAAGAATATTTCAAGATCTACCCTGAAATTCAATGATGTCAGTGAAAGGATAATATGTCTACAAGGAAGACCAGTTAGTACTACTACTATTCAAATTTATACACCAACCACTAAAGCAAAAGGCGAGGAAATTGAAGATTTTTACCAACTTCTGCAGTCTGGAATTGACCAAACATCAAATCAAGATGCATTGATTATATAGCAAAAAGTTGGACACAACCTGTGTGCCCATCAGCAGAAGAGTGGATAACCAAACTATGGTACCTAAACACAATGGAATACTATGCAACTCTACAGAATAGAATCTGCGAAATACTGCATAACATGGGTGTACTTGGAGGACATTATGCTGAATGAAATAAGTCAGTAATAGAAGGACATATATAGTATTAATTCATTATTGTAAAAAGCCAAGGAATGGTTTATATATGGAAGGAAACTTTTTTTGTTGGTTACCAGGGGTGGGAGGGGAGAGGAGGGAACACTGCAAAACAAACAAAAAAAATGCAATGACCCATGTCATTTCAGTTTTGTGTATTTCACTGTACATAAATTATGTTTCAATAAATCCATTAAAAAAAGACAGGTATTGATTATTACTGGTGATTGGAATGCAAAAGTGGGAAAGAAAGAAGAATCATAGGTAGTTAACAATATGGCCTCAGCTATAGAAATGATGCTGGGGATTGCATGATAGAATTTTGAAAGAAAAATAAACATAAACAGCAGCTGCTCATGTGGACTTCACCAGATTGAATACACAGGAATCAGACTGACTAAAGCTGTGGAAAGAGGCTATGGAGAAACTCAATACCTTCAGCCAAAACAATTCCAGGAGCTGACTCTGGAACAGACCTCCAATTGTTCATATGCAAGTACATGTTGAAAATGAAGACAATTAAAACAAGTCCACAAGAGACAAAATATGACCTTGATTGTTTTCCACCTGAATTTAGAGACCATGTGAAGCATAGATTTGACACACTGAACATCAATGACTGAAAATCAGATGAATTGTGGGATGAAATCAAGAATATCATCCATGAAGAAAGCTAAAGGTCATTAAAAAGACAGGAAAGGAAGAAAAGACAAAAATGGATGTCAGAAAAGACTCTGAAACTTGCTCTTGAAGGAAGAGTAGCTGAAGAAAATGGAAAAAAAAAAATGACAAGATAAAAGGACTGAACAGAAGATTTCAAAGAGCAGCTTGAAAAGACAAAGTCAATTATTTTAATGAAATATACAAAGACCTAGAGTTAGAAAACCAAAACAGAAGAACATGCTCGGCACTTCTCAAGCTGAAAGAACTGAAGAAAAAATTCAAGCCTCAAGTTGCTATATTGAAAGATTCTATGGGTAAAATATTGAATGATCCAGGAAGCATCAAAAGAAGATGGAAGGAATACACAGAGTCACTGTACCAAAAAGTATTGGTCAATGTTCATCCATTTCAGGAGGTGGCATATGATAAGGAACTATTAGTTTAAAAAATTAGTGTCAAAGATAAATGAAACTGAAGACAATTAAAACAAGTCCATGAGAGATAAAATATGACATTGATTGTTTCCCACCTGAATTTGGAGACCATGTGAAGCATAGATTTGACAAATTGAACATCAATGACAGAGAAATGGAATAAATTGATCTTAGCTGAAAGCAAAGAATACCAGAAAGATGTTTACTTGTGTTTTATTGACTATGCAAAAGCATTTGATTGTGTGGATCATAACAAATTGTGATAACATTGAGAAGATTGGGAATTCCAGAACACTTCACTGGGCTCAAGAGGAACCTGAACATAGATTAGGAGGCTGTCATTTGAACAGAACAAGGGGATACTGCGTAGTTCAAAATCAAGAAGGGAGGGCATCAAGGTTGAATCCTTTCACCATACTTATTCAATTTTTATGCTGAGCAAATAATCTGAGAAGTTAGATTATATGAAGAAGAACCTGGCATCAGGATTGGAGGAAGACTCATTAACAATCAGAGATATGCTGACAACACAACTTTGCTTGCTGAAAGTGAGAATGACTTGAGGTACTTACTGATGAAGATTAAAGACCACAGTCTGTAGAATAGATTACACCTCAATATAAAGAATACAAAAATCCTCACAACTGGCCCAATAAACAGCTTCATGGTGGATGAAGAAAAGATTGCTCCTGTCAAGGACTTCATATTACCTGGCTCTACAATCAACACCAAAGGAAGCAGCAGTCAAGACATCAGAAGACATATTGCATTGGGAAAATCAGGTGCAAAGAACCTCTTTCAAGTGCTGAAGAGCAAAGATATTTCTTTAAAGACTAAAGCATACCTAACTCAAGCTATTGTATTTCCAATCGCTTCTTATGCATGTGAGAGCTGGACAATGAATAAGGAAGACTGGAGAAGAGTTGATGCTTTTGAATTGTGGTATTGGAGAAGAATGCTAAGAGTACCATGGTCTGCTAAAAGGACTAACAAATCTATCCTGGAGGAAGTGCAGCCAGTATGCTCCTTGGAAGCAAGAATGGCCAGACTTTTTCTCACCTAATTTGGTCATGTTGTGAAAAGGGACCCTTCCCTGGAGAAGAATTTCAGGCTTGGTAAAGTGGAGGGTCAACAAAGAAAGGGAAGGCCCTCAATGAGATGAATAGACACAGTGGCTACAAGAGTGGGCTCAAGTATAGCAAGGATCATTAGGCTGGCAGAGAACTGGGCAGTGTTTCATTCTGCTGTGTGTAGGGTTGCTATGAGTTGGACATGACTTGATGGCACCTAACAACAACAACAAATATTGAAGAAAGATGTCCAAGCTGCCCTGAAGGAATTGGTGAAAAACAGGGCCCCAGGAAATGTCAGAATACCCAGTGAGATGTTTCAGTAAACAGGTACCATGCTGGAGGTGCTTAGTCATTTATGCCAAGAAATTTGGAAGACAGCTACCTGGCCAACTGACTGGAAGAGATCCATAATTGTACCCTTTCCAAAGAATGGCAATCCAAGAAAATGTGGAAATTATCAAACAGTATTATTGATACCACATTCAAGTAAAATTTTGCTGAAGATAATTAAAAAATGTTTGCAGTAGTGTATTGATAGGGAACTCCCAGAAATGTAAGCTGGATTCAGAAGAGCAAATGGAACAACAGATATCATTGTTGATATGCTGAAAGCAAAGAATACCAGAACAAATGTTTACTTGTGTTTTATTGGCTATGTTTTATGTACTGTGTAGATCATAACGAATTGTGGATAACATTGAAAAGAAGAGAAATTACAGGACACTTAACTGTGCTTATTAGGAACCCGTACATAGACCAGGAGACTGTAGTTCAAACAGAACAAAGCGTTAATGCATGTTCTAAAATCAGGAAGGGAGTGCATCAAAGTTGTAACCTTTCACCATACTTACTCAACTTGTATGCTGAGCAAATAATTCAAGAAGCTGGATTATAGGAAGAAGAATGTGGCATCAGGATTGGAGGAAGACTGTAACAACCTGTGATATACAGATGACACAACTTTGTTTGCTGAAAGTGAGGATGACTTGAAGCACTTACTGATGAAGATTAAAGACTACAGTCTGCAGTATGGATTACACTCCAATATAAACAAAATAAAAATCCTCACAAATGGACCAATAGGCAACAACACGATAAATGGAGAAAAGATTGAAGTTGTTAAATATTTCATATTAATTAGTCCCATAATCAACACCAAAGAAAGTAGCAGTAAAGAAATAAGATGTATTGCACTGGGCAAATCTGCTGCAAAAGACCTCTTTGAAGTACTGAAAAGTAAAGATATGTCTTTGAAGACCAAGGTGCACTTAACCCAAGCCATCATATTTTCAGTAGCCTCATATGCATATGAAAGCTGGGCAATGAGTAATGAAGACAGAAGAAGAGTTGATGTTTTTGAGTTGTGGTGCTGAAGAAGAATACTGAAAGCACTATGGACTGCCAAAAAAATGAACAAAAATGTCCTGGAAGAAGTGCAGCCTAAATGCTCCTTTAAAGCAAGAATGACCAGATTTCGTCTCACCTACTTTAGTCATGCTATCAGAAGAGACCATTCCCTGGAGAAGAATATTATGTTTGGGAAAGTAGAGGGTCAGTGAAAATAGGGAAGACCCTCAATGAGATTAATTGACACTGTGGCAACAATGATGTTATCAGGTATAGCAAGGTTTATGAAGATGGTGCATGAATAGGCAATGTTTTGTTCTGTTGTACATGGGGTTCCTACAGGTTGGAGATGACTCAATGGCACCTAACAACAACAACATTATGTCAATTATGGTGTGCTATAATTATGGTGTCCTCCTAGAGGCAAGAATGGCCAGACCTCATCTCATGTGCTTAGGTCATATTATCAAAAGGGGATGGTCCTGGAGAAGGATATCATGCTTGGTAAAGTGGAGGGTTACAGAAAAAGGGGAAAACCCTCAATGAGATGGATTGACACAGTGGCTGCAGTGATGGGCTCAAGCAGAGCTAATATTATGAGGATGGTGCAGGACCAGGTGGTGTTTTGTTCCACTATGAGTCAGAACCACCTCGACAGCACCTAACAGCGACACATTATAATTACAAAAAATAAATGCCTACTAATGCATTTCCTTTCCTTCCTGCAAGGAACACACAATATATTGGGAAATAAAAAAAATTGTGGACAAATACATGACATAATAGTACAAATGCTTTTTAGAGATAGAGATAATATGAACCTCCTAGTATCTAACCTTTAGTTAATTAGGCAACAAGTGACATAGCAGCATTCCGGGCTAAGGTAACTTCATATGCTAAGATCCTATGGCAAGAGGGAGCTTAACAAGCCTGAAGGGCTGAAATAATCAATGTGACTATAGCAAGAGATTTGGAAGACAAATGCCACAAGATTTGGAACAGCTACCTGGCCAACTGACCGGAAGAGATCCATATTTGTACCCATTCCAAAGGTGATCCCACAGAATGTGGAAATTATTGAACAATATCATTAATATTGCAGGCAAGTAAAATTTTACTGAAGATAATTCAAAAACAGTGGCAGCAGTATATTCACAGAGAACTTCCAGAAATGCAAGCTGGACTCAGAAGAGAACGTGGAACAAGGGATATCATTGCTTATGTCAGATGGATGTTGGCTGAAAGCAAAGAATATCAGAAAGATGTTTACGTGTGTATTATTGACTAAGCAGAAGCATTTGATTGTGTGGATCATAACAAATTATGTATAACATTGATGTTATTGTTGTTGTTGTTATGTGCCATCAAGTCGGACCTGACTCATAGTGACCTCTCCTTGGGTTTCTGAAGCGGTATCACTACGGAAGTAGATCGCCCCATCTTCCTTCTGAGGAGTCGCTGGTGGGTTTGAACCGCCAGTCTTTTGGTTAGCAGTCAAGTGCCTTAGGCACTATGCTACCAGAGCTCCTATAACATTGATAAGAATGGGAATTCCAGAACACTTAATTGTACTCATGAGGAATCTATACATAGACCAGGAGCCTGTCATTCAAACAGAACAAGGGGACATTGCATGGTTTAAAATCAAGAAGAGAGTGTGTCAGGGTTGTATCCTTTCCCCATACTTATTCAATCTGGATGCTTAGCAAATAATCAGAGAAGCTCGACTATAATGAAGACAAATGTAGCAGCAGGATTGGAGGAAGACTTAATAACAACCTGTGATATAATGACAACACAACTTTGCTTGCTGAAAGTGAGGATGACTTGAAGTACTTACTGATGAGATTAAAGACTACAGTCTGCAGTATGGATTACACCTCAACATAAATAAAACAAAAATCCTCACAAATGGACCAATAAGCAGCATCACAATAAATGGAGAAAAAATTGAAGTTGTCAAAGACTTCATATTATTCGGTTCTACATCAACAACAGTGGAAGCAGCAGTCAAGATATCAGACAATGTACAGTATTGGGAAAGTCTGCTGCAAGAGACCTCTTTCAAGTGCTGAAGAGCAAAGATATCTCCTTGAAGGCTAAGGTGCACCTGACACAAGCCATGGTATTTTCAATTGCATCATATGCATGTGAGAGATGGACAATGAATAAAGAAGATCAAAGAAGAGTCGATGCTTTTGAGTTGTGGTGTTGGCTAAGAATGCTGAAAGTACCATGGACTGCTAAAGGAACTAACAAATCTGTCCTGGAAGAAGTGCAGCTGGAATGTTCGTTGGAAGTGAGAATGGCCAGACTTCATCTTACCTAATTTGGTCATGTTGTCAGAAGAGAACATTCCCTAGAGAAGGATATCATACTTGGTAAAGTGGAGGGTCAGTGAAGAAGGGGAAGGCCCTCAACAAGATGGATTGACACAGTGGTTACAACGATGGGCTCAGGTATAGCAAGGATCGCGAGACTGGCATAGGACTGGGTGGTGTTTCCTTCTGCTTTACATAGGGTCGCTATGAGTCTGAGATGACTTGATGGTATCTAACAACAGCACAACATAGCAAAAGTAATTACAAGGAAAGAATAGAATGAGATGAAACTGGAGAATTCGGCATAGACCTGATCACAGAGAGCTTTGAAAAATAAATAAAAATGATTTATATTTGGAAAGGATAACTGTAGCATCATTCTAGAAGAATGAATTCAGGGTCCTGTGGGAACATTAGTGAAGACACTGCTCAGGTCCATGTTAGTTGGTGTCAAGTTGGCTTCAACTCATTGTGATTCCATGTGTGTAAAATAGAAATGCTCCATAGGATTTTCAAGGCTTTCAGAATCAGATCACCGGTCCTTTCTTCTGAGACTCTCTAGATGACTACAAGCCACCAACCTTCTGGCTAGTAGTCAAGAGCTCAACCACTAGTGCCACACAGGAGATCACACTCAGACTCATAGCACTGAATTATGCAGAATTCTTAAATTGTTATATAAAGTCAGAAGGACACAGTCTAGGTAGAGAGGGGTCACAAAGGCAATTTCAAAGAAAATATAAGAGATCTTGTGCCACCCAACACAGGCATAAGTCAGCTATGCCTTACCTGCACAGCTGTTTTATGAAACACCAGTTATCCTACAATTCTTGGCTAATACCTTTTTTTCATGATGACTTGTCCTCTATTTTTATTTTTATTTTCTATTACTAGACATCAGTGGAGCACCAGAGGTTATCATCTAGAGATTGAAATCCACCATGGCATAAATGTCATGGATCTGCCTCCAAGACTCACTGGTAGTGGATCTGTATCCAGTTGACTTCCTTAAGCAAATTGATGAATCTAGATATATCTCCCAGTTATGTGTATCTATTCCCTTAGGAAAGTAATATACTATAATTTGTGGAAATTTGAATAGAGAACTTGATAAAAGTAGAACCATGCAATTATGAATGCAAATTTATTACCGTCCAACTATCACATTTCATAGTTACCTAATTCACAATTTAACATAGAAAGCAATGTGCCAACACTGATGTTAGTTATTCATTAAACAGTTATAAGGAATAAGGTGAGATTAGTCTATATAGTGTTCCTTTCTCTTTGTTTTTTGTGTTCACATAAGGAAAAAAAATAATAATTTACTTCCAGCTTTGTGTACACAATTATTTCTTGTCTTAACCAACAATTATTAAGCACCCACTAGGGAATAAAAATGATCAAAAACATCAAAGACACTTAGACAAGTAACAACTATATAGGCAAAATGAGTTTCTGACCTAAGCCATTGTACTTTCAATAGCCTCAAATCATGTGAAAGCTAGGTGATGAATGAGAAAGACAGGAGAAGAACTGATGCATTTGAATTGTGGTGTTGGTAAAGAATACTGAAAATAGAATGGACTGCCAGAGGAACAAACAAATGTGTCTTGGCATAGTACAGCCAGAATTCTCTTTAGGAAAGAGAATGGCCAGACTTTGTGTCATGTACTTTGGTCATATTGTCAGAAGGGACCAGTCCCTAGAGAAGGATAGTATTCTTGGTAAAGTAGAGGGTCAGTGTAAAAGAGGAAGACCCTCAACAAGATGGATTGACACAGTGGCTGCAACAATGGGCTCAGGTATAGCAAAGATTTACGACATTGCAGAACACGGCAGTGTTTTGTTCTGTTGTTCATAGGGTCTCTGTGACTTGGAGCTGAATCAACAGCACCAAACAGCAACAATGCCTGGGATATTTATCTTCCAGCACTCCATTTCATTTTGAGAACTTCTAGTTTTGCTAGATTCATACTTCATACATTCCACGTTTTGATTATTAATGGATGTTTGCAGATATTTCTTCTCATTTTGAGACCTGTCACTTCAGCAAATGAAGATTCCAGAAGCTCTACTCCATCTACATCAGTTAGTATCTACTTTGAGGAAGTACTTCCTTCATAGTCATATTTTGAGTGCCTTTCCACCTGAAGAGTTCATCTTCCAGCTCTCCATCTGAAAATGTTCTGCTGCTATTCATAAGGTGTTAACTGGCCAGTTTTTTAAAGGCAGGTTGCTACATCTTTTTTCCTTGTCTGTCTTAGTCTGGAAGCTCTGCTGAAACCTATCCACAATGGCTGAGCCTGCTAGTATTTGAATTACCAGTGGCATAGCTTTCAGCATCATAGCAACACACAAGTCATCATAGTAAGACAAACTGACAGAGAAGTGGTGGTATTAAGTACACATTGTAAGTAATGTATGCTCATATTTATGGCTACATCTACATGAGGATATATTTATATTTCTGCATATTCCCTAGAAAGTATAATTTTCATTAATTAATGAGGGTTCTGGACTTGTTTTGTTCTCTACTTGCTGTATAGATGCCTTGCTGTATAGTTTTCAGAAAATTAAGTGAGCTAGTAGGAAAGGAGGAGCTCTGGTAGCATAGTGGCTAAAGCACTTGACTGCTAACCAGAAGGTTGGTGGTTCAAACCCACCAGCCACTCCTCGGAAGGAAGGTTGGGCAATCCTACTTCCGTAGTGATACTGCCTCGGAAACCCAAGGAGGGGTCACTATGAGTCGGGGCCGACTCGACGGCACATAACAACAACAACAGTAGGAAAGGCGAGAAATTTTGAAAAGGATAATATTCAATGTGTATAGACTAACTCCATGTACAGTGTATGCTGCTTTAATTAGAACTATACCCCTGAGCTACAAGTTCTAAAAGGCTTAAAATTCTGCTTCAATCTCTTATGCTTCTTAATATGCTGGAGTTCTGGTGATCAGAGGGGCCTCTGTCCTCCAGACAGTTTTGAAGAGATACATGCTGTCATGGAGAGGTTAGAGGGTATCTGATGATATGTAGCTTGCAGGAGATAGTTGTTAGAACACAAGCTTTGGAATCACATAGACTTAGTTTCATGGAGCAGCTCCAAAGATGGGTTTTTGACTTTTTGCCTTGGCTCAGCATGTACTTCCTCAATCCCGATGGATTAATTTAAAGGAGTTAAAATGAAGCAGATCATTTTATTTGAAAACACTTAAGTTTCTGTAAACCAGTCTGCAGTATAGCCTCTGGAGTGGATTTGCAAACACATTGCTCTCTTGATCTTCAAGGATTATTGCAATCACTTCCTTGGCAAGCAAACCCACCTTCAGCTTTTATACACAACTATCCCTTTCTTTCTTGGCCTCTGCGACTGGTTTTCTGGCAAGCCCTCCCTTGGTCATTGCCAGTTTCAATGATAAATGTGGAGGGAAGGGGGCACATCTGTGTCCCTTTAAGTATACTGCTTCTTTTCTTCAAAGTTTTAGTTAGCAGTGTCACAGTTTAATGGGGTATGCACAGTGTCTTTTAGGAGCCCTGGAACAGATTTTTAAGTAAAGTAAGCCCTACATCCTGGGGTGATTGCATAAGAAAATTGGAATCATAGGAGGATGGAGCCAAAGTATTCACATCAACCTCTTGTTGTTGAACATATCATACGTGCTAGAAACTTAACCTATGGGATGGCTCATCCACCTGTACAGTTGGTATTGACTACTCCTTATAGTGAAGAAACTTATATAGAGAGTTCAAGTTAATCACTGGGTCCAAAGTTACACAGCTACCAAGTAGCAGAGTCAGATTGGAACTACAACTCATCATAGTTTCAGAGATGACATTACTGATACTATTAATAATAACGAGGAGCTCTGGTAGCATAGTGGCTAAAGCACTTGAATGCTAACCAGAAGGTTGGTGGTTCAAACCCACCAGCCACTCCTCAGAAGGAAGGTTGGGCAATCCTACTGCCGTAGTGATACTGCCTCGGAAACCCAAGGAGGGGTCGCTATGAGTCAGGTTTGACTCGATGGCACATAACAACAACAACAACAACAACAACAGTAGTGCCCTACATAGATTATCTCATTGAGAAGAATCACTCTAGGTGATTTAAGGTATTATTATTATCATTGTCATTTTACAAAGGAGGAAACTGAGCATTAAATACTTAAGCAACATAACCAAGCTTTCATAATCAAGTAACTAACTGAGGATATGTTCAGATACATCTGTAGTGGTTACACTCTGCTGCCAAAACAGAAATGCCACAAAAGGGTGCATTTAAACAAAATATATTTTTTTTTTTTTTCCCTAATCGTTCTAGAGGCTAAAATTCCAAATCAGGATCTTGGCCATGTTAATTTTTTTTTCCCCCCCTTTTGTGGGCCTCTCTCCTTGTTTCTAGTTTCTCTGGCATTTTTTGGCATTCATTTTCTTGTAGATGGGTCCTCACATGGCATCTGTCTGTCTTCTATGTGCATCTGTGTCTATTCTGCTCCTTTTATAACTCAGACACGATTAGGTTTAGGACACACTTGACACTGATACTGATAAAAGACCATAACAAAGGAAAAACTCTATTTCCAAACAGGATCCCATCCACAGGTAGAAGGGCCAGGACTTAAATATATGTTTTTCTTGGAGGGTGCCCAATTCAATCCACAATTGTCCAAGCTGATTTCAGAGCTCACCCTTTCCTAAGAAACATACTTCCTTCTCTAGCTAGATCAAAGGCAGTCTCATATGTTGTACTTAAGTTAATATTATAATAGTTAAATAATAACCCCTATTCTATTTTTGTATCAAAATATTCAGTATAGATAAGGGAATTTAACCAAAACTAGAACCTAAGTCCCCTGACACTCAATCTAGAATTCCTCGTCTTGTGCTGTGTTAGTGAAACAGAAGAAAAGTAGAAACTATTCAATGCACACAATTTATTTGATTTAGTTCTTTTAAAGCTTACAGAATTGTGATTTCTCTTATTTGAATATAGCTCAAAGACATGAAATAATAAATAGCTTCAAAATACTTCACTGCTCTGTGTATGAAATTCATCATTTTCTCATCCTGTATTCTGTATTTCACATACACTTTGAGAATAATTGCTGCCTGGACTTAGACAATTTCCCCATTTTTCTTTCTTTCTGCTTACATCAAAAATGCCTATCTACTGCCCCTCCATTGTTTTTAAATAAGAGTGACAAATTATCATGTCTGCTTGGGCTTGTAGCAAGGGTGAGGATTATTTAAACAGCATCTTACTTTGAAAGATGCTTTAGACAGTCTTCAATTTGTGAATGTGGGCTATCCATAGTCTGTTTAAATCAGACACTGGCTTTGTGTGAGCTGAGAATTATAAAATATTTAGGTGGGATCTTGTGTGCCTATTGGCTAAAGGAAATAAGTATGTATTTATTGAGTGGCTATTATGCACAAGGAGATGGGCATATAATCAGAACTCACTGGTTTGGATTCACTTATGCTGGTATGCTTGTACTGAAACACACAATTAAGTTTTCATGAAGTTAGCAATGAATAGGACATTCATAGAAGCAACTGGAGTATAGTGGAAAGAGTCATGGTGTTCACTTCTCCTTTTAACATTTCTGTTCGCTAATTCTGTGACCGCTGGAAAAGTATTGAACTTCTCTGATGCTTGTCTCTTCCTTTTGTGAAATGGGCATGGTTTTGGTGTGTGGTCTGGTATCACTGCAATGGTTAGAGGGAGACTACATTACTTGCCATCCCAACAATATTTGTTTCCATGAGGCAAATGCTCACAAGCAGCATTTATCTATTTTCAGTGTGCATACCTATAAAAAAGTGCTCTTTTATTTATACTAAGCTGTTGTAGGAAAATTATGTTTTGCAGTTTAGATAGTTAAGTCCATATACAATCATGTTTGTGCTTATCATGTTTTCAGCCATAACTCTTCTCTCATTGGGTTGTGTTGTGTTGAGAAAAGTAGAAGCATGATTTGTAATACTGTGACAAGAGGAAAACCATCTCTTCTGTTATCTCTCTTAAACATCTCTTGTGAAGTTCTAATTCAGTTAAGTAAGATATCTCATGGATGGACAACACAGAGTGGTTGGCACATAGTAAGCATTAAATATTTTTCATCTAAGTTAATGAATGGTATGAATACTCTGCTCTCTGTAGTTTATGATTAAATGCCAGAAGTTCATTTCCATATCCACATGCCAGTCAGAGGTTACTACAAAATATCCACAATAAATAAATATTTGTTTTGCTTACTGTCAGCACAGTTTTATCAGAAACCTCCAAATATTTTAATAAAAAATCTAATTATAATTATCAGATCTTATTGAAGAAGATACAGAATAGCTAAATTGTCTTGGAATCAATTCCAACCAATAGGATGGAATGCAGAAGATCTTTTCCTTAGGTCCCCAGAGAGTCAGCAAATTGAAAATCCTCTCTCATAAGAATATGGATCACCAGATTCTGTTTTTAGCCATAGTGACTGAATACATTGGTTGTAAGGAGAATCCCTGTTTAAAACTTATATTGCTTTATTCATTTGACAAATACTTAGTGAGCACCTCCTTATGCCAGGAGCTCTTCTTGATACTGAGCATAGAGCAATAAACAAAACATAAAAATATCTATTCTATCATAAAACTTACATTCTAGCAGGGTAAACTGACAACAAATAATGTAAAGGAATAAAATGTATATGATGTTAGTTAAATATGAATGCTAAAGAAAAAAAACACAAGAAAATATAATATGAGATATTATGGGATGCTGAAATTTTAGACAGCGTGGTATCATTATTGTTATTAGTTAGAAGGTTTTTTTCAGCAAGGCCTAAGAGGAGTGAAGGATTGATTCTTGAGGTGTCTGGAGGAAAACTATTTCAAGCAGAGAAAACAGAAAGCACAAAGAGTCTGAAGGGAATGGGATGGGGCATGCTTGGTGGATTAGAGGAAAAAATTGCCCAGCATGGCAGGAGAGGCATAATGTGATTTTAAAAGGCTTACTTCTAATTTAAGTTCTATACAGCTATGAATAATTAAGAAACCATTAAACCAAAAGACAAAAAATTAATAAAACTTACTGCCATCCAGTTGATTCCAACTCATAGTGACCTCTTTGGGTTTCCAACATGATAAATCTTTACAGAAGTAGATTTCCCAGTCTTCCTTCCACACAGTGGCTGGTGCGTTTAAACCATCAACCTTCTGGTTAGCAGTCAAATACCTTAGGCACCATGCCTCCAGAGGTCCCTTGGAAACCACTAACTCTGAAAGGAGCTCTGGTAGCTTACTGCCTAAGGCACTTGTCTGCTAACCAGAAGGCTGGCAGTTCAAACCCACCAGCCACTCCTCAGAAGAAGGGTTGGGCAATCTATTTTCATAGTGATACTGCCTCGGAAACCCAAGGGACAGGTCGCTATAAGTCGGGTCTGACTCAGCAGCACATAACAACAACAATAACTCTGAAATGAATATATTTAATATGCTAATATCACACCATCCACCTACAACATAAAAGGAAATAAATAAAAAAGAAAAGCCACATTAAGTTGATGGTACATCTTCTATGTAAAAGTGATAAGTAGACACAAGCTAGCTATCCTCACTTACTTCCTCAAAGCTCTTAAGTACCTTTATGCCAACTGTGTTCCAAACTATTTTTTTTCTTGGTAGATTTATTATTAATTTTTTAAAATTTTTTTATTGTGATTTGAGTGAAAGTTCACAGAGCAAATTCATTTTCCACATAGCAGTTCACATACACTTTGTCTCATGACATTGACTTCAGTTTCCCACAATGCAACAGCTTTCTTCCCACTTCCTCCACATAGTTACCTCTTCCCTGTGTCCTTCCTTCCCATGAGCTCTTGCCCCCCAAAGCATCTTCCTGTTCATATGCAGCCCTTCTGTTCTCCCATGATTGATCTCTCCAAGAAGTGTATCTACCTAATGTAAATGTTCAGCTCATAGGTCTCTCTTTTGTTTGGCTGGCAGCCACAGGAGTGGGTTCAATTCCAGACCTGAAGGGCAGCTAGGGGCCACAGTCTCAGTGGTTCCATCAGGCTCTGTCAGACCAGCAAAACTGGTCCTTTTTTTTTTTTTTTTTTTTTTAATGATTTTGAGTTTTGTTCCACATTGTTCTTCCACTCTATCCAGGATCTCTTACATAGATCCCCCTCCCAGTGGTTGACAATGGGCACCATCTAGTTCTTCTGGTCTCATAGTTGTATACGCTGAGGATTACATGCTGTACCGGTTACTTGGACTAATTATTTCTGTATATCTTTGGTTTTCTTCATTCTTCTTTGCTCTGGACAAGGAGAGACCCTTCATTGTATCTAGATGGCTGCTTGCAAGCTTTTAAGATCCCAATCACTACTCACCAAAGTAGGATTTGGTATAATGTTTGTGTATAATATGTTATGCCAATTGAGTTTGATGTCCCCTGTGACCATGGTCCCAAGTCCACGGGTCCAACTATTCACTCCATCTGGGTAGCTAGCCGTGGCCTAGAAGTGACTACAACCTTTTCCCTTGTCAGCTCTACTATATACCTGGACATTCTTACAGAACATATGAATATACTTATAGAAACATTGTCTGCCCACCCTATATATGGTCATGGGCACACTTCCCCCTGCCTAGACATACCTAATCGTTCATCCTGTCCACCCATGTTTCTACCCATATATCATTGTTTGTCGTGCCTAAAAATGCAGTAATGTATGTCCAAAAGGGTTCATCTTTGTTGTCTGTACTTCCCATGTACCTCTATGTCTTCCTCTTCCTTAGTGCCACCATGTTGATTACTCACATTTGGTACACTGCCCTTCCATTCACCCAAATCAATACTTGTCCCTGCCTATCTAGCAGTGTTCTCTCCCCTCTCCTCTCACCCTTAATAACCAATAAAGAGAATGTCCTTCCATATATAAACCTTCCCTTGACTTTTCACAGTAACAGACCGATGCAATATTTATCCTTCTGTGATTGACTTTTTTCACTCAGCATAAGGTCCTCCAAGTTCATGCACATTATGAGGTGTTTTGCAGATTCTACTTTATTCTTTACAGTTGGATAGTATTTCATTGGGTGTATGTATCATAGTTTGGTTATCCATTCTTCTGTTGATGGGCACGTAGGTTGTTTCCATCTTTTTGCTAATATGAATAGTGATGCAATGAACATGGGTGTCCATATATCTGTTCTTGTTCTGGCTTTCACTTCTTTAGGATGTATACCTAGTAATGGAATTGCTGGGTCACATGGTATTTCTAATTCCAACTTTTCAAGGAATCACCATACTGCTTTGCACAGTGGTTGTATCATATTATTATTAAATTGTTTTTAATTATGTAAAGGCTTGTGATTATTAGGGAAAGAGTGTTCTAAACAAAGAAGTAAAAAATCTGTAACTAGAAAATGCAACCATAACTGTATTCCTCTCCCCTTGGAATGATGAGCACATCTCAGACATCTGAGGGTGAGAAAAAAACAGGTGGAAGCACCTGTTTTAACTTGCTTGTGGTCTAATCCTCTAATCTACCAGAAGCAATCTCCTACATAATATATGCATGTCATAGTCTCTTAATGAGGAAGGAAAGGTGTCAGTATTTATTGTCTCTTAAAGGCAAAGTATTTCATTTTTAAAAAATTACATTTAATTTTTCTTACACATGAGCAATATTGGATTTGGTATGCTCATCTCATAGATGAAGAAAGAGAAAGCTGTAGGTATTAAATAACTTAGCCAAGTGAATTTAAGCCATATGTTTGAATCTGGAATCCCTGGGTGGTGCAAATGGTTAAAATATGAATCTGTGAACCAAAAATTTGTAGTTTCAAGTGGATTCCAATTTTCATTGGGTCTTTCACTTATTACAACTTGAAATCATCTTCTTTCTTCATTCACTTACCCGTTATCTATCTAATTTTCTTGACTGTAAATTCCATTAGAAAAGGCTCTTCATTATCTCTCATTCACCAGCATGTCTCCAGTGCCTGCACCAGGTACCCAGCAAGTGGTCAATAATTGTTTCCTACATGAATGAGTAACTGGTGTCACAGTTTTTAGATCTGTTTCTCATAGTATCTATTCTGTCCTAATATGGAAGGCAGAAGCTTCTTGTTCTCTATTATCATTGTTGCTATTGTGTGCTCTCAAGTTTTTTTAGACTCATAGCAACCGCATGTCAGAGTAGAACTGCCGCATCAGGTTTTCTAGTTTGTAATCTTCATGGGAGCAGCCCTGCTATGTCGTTCTTCCATAGAGATGCTGAGTTGTTTTGAACCACCAACCTTTTGGTTAATAGCTGAGCATTTAACCCACTGCATCAGCAGGGCTCCTTTTGCCATTAGTACTGAGATAATTAAGTAAAACCAGAGCCTTGAGCTAGTGCATAAAGCAGGGCATGTAAATGGCAATATTCCATTTTCTCAGAATTTTTCCCTTTGACCCACAATTAAAGGAAACACATCTATATTAAGACCGTTGCTTGCATATATTAAATCTTGCCCTGGGCACAAAATTTATTGCATGGACAAAATTGCTGTCTGCCTGGTTCCTACTGGATTCAGTAAGTCCTACTTTGTCAATATCTTCCCATTCCACCTCTCACTTTAGATAATTGCATATAATCCCTGGAGACAAATTCAAATGACTCCTATAGTTCTTTTGTCTGAGTTTTACATTTTGATGTTCAGAGTATCTGACACTTGCACCCTTCATATAGATTGTGTAAATTGATTTGAAAAAAAAAAAAAAAAAAATCCTGAGAGATAAAGTGATATTTGACTGTGGATACAAACATGCTTGTAAGAGCAGACTTTGCCAGCTGCTTCTTTCTAATTCAGTTATCAGACAGGCACTCTTTCCAGCTCACTTAATGCTTCAGCCAGACTGATGTGCTGTCAGTTCCCCACATGCAACAAGCTCTTTCTTTTCCCTCTGCCTTTTTTTAGATGCTTAGACCTCTGCCTGTAGTCCCTTGGTGGTGCAAATGGTTAATGTGCTATGCTGCTAACCAAAAGGTTCGAGGTTCCAGTCCATCCAGAGTCACCTTGGAAGAAAGATCTAGCAATCTACTTTTGAAAATTCAGCCATTGAAAACTCTATGGAATACAATTCTACTGACACACATGGAATCATGTGGAGTTGGAACTGACTCCAGGGAACTAGTGTTTTACTTTGTTTCTCTACTCTAAATCACACCTGAATATGAAAGATATGGTTAACTCTATTCTATTACATTCTCTCTGCTACTTACTTAACCATTAATTCCATAGAGTTGCTCTCTGCTGACATTGTTCTGAGGACTGTAATCTTCCTAGGAACCACATAAGGTATGTACTATTATTATTTCTATTTTATAGATAAGAAAATTGAGATACAGAAAGGTTAAATTATTTAATGGAGTCACAGATTTGGTAGATAATAGAGCTGGGTTTGAAATTTGGGACTCAACACCAGATGCCATGCTTTCACCCATTCCACACAATGTCTCTGCAATGCTGCATTCTCCACTTTCCAGTGTTTGTGAGATATGAAAAGAAGAGGTAGTACCTAAGGCATTTGACTGCTAAGCAGAAGGCTGGCAGTTCAAACCCACCAGCCACTTCTCGGAAGGAAGATTGAGCAATATACTTCCGTAGAGACACCACCTTGGAAACCTAAGGAAGGGTTGCTATGAGTCGAATTGATTCCATAGAAGTGAGTTTTATTTATTTATTTATTTATTTATTTATTTATTTATTTTTGTGACTATGAATCATATAGGGAGAAACTAGCTAATGAAATGAATGCCGTAGGATCTTTCAGGAATGCTGCTCTTCATAAAGGTTTTCAGAGGACTAGCTGTCGTTGGATGCCCTCATGTCTATTTTTGACTCATGGAATTTATTTGACAGAGTAGAAAATGCTCCATATGTTTTTCTAGACTGTAATCCTTATGGAACTGGATTGCTAGGTCTCTCTCACATGGAGCTACAGTTGAGTTCAAACTGCCAACCTTTTAGTTACCAGTTAAAGGCTTAACTATTGTATCGCCAAGGCTCCTTTCTGCAAGGAGTGTGGTGAATACAAGAAAAGAGCAGCTCTATTTGGACAGTCAGAATACTATGTTTGCTCAGGCCTCAGAGGTATATATCTGGTTGCATTAGGCTGGCCCACCTCTGTCTAGTATGACTTGGCCTCGGACTGGGTCCCATGATAACTACAGCCATCACCAACCCCAGAAATAAGACAGCCCCTTATAAAATAACTCGTTTTAACTAAGGACTTCCCAGTGAAGCTGGCCCCAGACTGCAGAGGATCTCAGGCAATTCAAATCAAATCTCCATCAGGTCACCTCTGTGGTGCCGAAGTTTCCCCCCTTTTATTATTCCTTTGTTCATTCACTCACATACCAACCCATTCACTGACTCACAGACAAGCTTTATTTTTATTTTTTTAAAAAGAGGAATGTTTTTAGAATCAACCGTTCTTGAGATACGTCCCAACTCTTTATGTTTTGATAGCTACATGGTGTTAAATAAATCACACGTATCCTCACTGAGCAGTTTCCTTATCTGTAGAGTAGGAATAATGGTATGTTCTTGCAGAGCAGTGTGGGGATTAAGTGGGATAATGTTTGAGAAATTGCATTTCAAGTTACCTAGCATAGACTGGGCAGATCAAGTACTTGCCTCCTACCCTATATCCTCCCATCTCTGTTACTTCTTACATATGTAACCATTGGAACCCAGCATCTTTAAAAAAACACAAAGTACTGCTTCATATGCGAAGTGAAGTGAAAGAGAACAATTGAAAAGTGAGAGAGATGAGGGAGAGGAGTCAAGCTGTTACCTTACCCAATCAATGCCCATACCTCCCATTGTTATTGTTGTTGTATGCCACTGAATCCATTCCAACTCATAGCAATACTATGTGACAAAACAGAACTGCCCCAAAGAGTTTTCTAGGCTATAATCTTCATGGAACAGATCACCAGATGTTTTCTCCCATGGAGATAGTGTTGGATTTGAACCACTGACCTTTTCGTTAGCAGCAGAATGTTTAACCATTGTGTTACCAGGACTCCTTATACCTCTCACTAGTGGGCTTCATTTATTTAGTCTCACATGTGATAAGTTCTTCAACAATATCTTCTTAACACAAAAATTACATGGTTACTTTAGAAAAGTTAGGAAAAAAGAAAACTACATCCCAGTACTATGACCCAGAAATTATTATTGTTTCCATTTTTGTGTATAACATGGTTGCTGGGTACCATCAAATTGATTCTGACTCATAGTGACCCTATAAGAGAGAGTAGAATTTTCTCATAGGGTTTCCTAGGCTATAAATCTTTATGGCAGCAAATTATCGTGTCTTCTGCAGAGTCACCAGGTGAGTTCAAAATGCCCACTTTTCAGTTGGGAGATGAGTGCTTAAATCTTATACTACCAGGGTTCCCCATGCATATCTTTAGAGCATATAAATACACACACACACACACACACAAAAAAAAAAAAAACATATGCAAACATGCACAATGATACATTGATAAAAACAAATATGTATTTGTTCACACCAAAATGTATCAAACTACATAAACTGCTTCAATAAAGCTTTAAATTTCAATATATCAGAAACAGTTACCATGTTTATAAACATGGATTGAAATCATATTTTTAATGACTGCGTAGAGGTAGTAATAACATAAATGCATGGGCTCTGGAGTCAAATTGCCAGGAGGTTGAATCTTAGCTCCTTTGTTTACCAGTTATGTTCTAAGTGACAACTTATTTAAAATGACTGTCCCTTGTTGTTAGTGTCGAGTAGACGCTGACTCATAGTGACCCTATGTACAGAATGAAGCTTGACCCAATCCTGTACCATCCTCACAATCATTGCCTTGCTTGAGCCCTTAGTTTCCTTAAAAATGAATGGCACTAGTTTTACCTCATAGGGTTAACACACATAAAGCTTATTGAAGAGCAGTATGATTAAAATTTTAAAAATGCTTGTATACAAGTAACACAATATGCCATTTAATTGTACTAAAATTTTCTTAACCATTTTCATATTTCATTTTTTTTTCTATTATCAATGTTCTAATAAATACCTCTACATATACATTTTTTTCAGGAAAACTTAGACACAGAAAAGCTTGGTTACAATGTATAGACATTGCTAATACTTTTAAAACATGTGTCACATTGCCCTCATTAAAGGTTTGTTTAATTAGCAATTCCTGCTACAGTTTGTGATAATACAAAGCACCATGGTTGAGTGGCTGAGAATCTCAGCTCTGGACTCATACTACTTGGGCTGGGCATCCTTACAGGCTGAATAACATGTATGAATTACTCAAAGGATCCTTCCTGAGGCCCTTTATCTATTAGATGAGGGTAGTAACAATACCTACCTCACAAATCTACTGCTAGTATTGAGTGAATTAATACATGTGAACCCATTAAAAAGGTCTGGATGGTGGTAAGGGAAGTACAAACTAAATTTAACTCTTAATATGTTAAGCCCCCCCCCTTTTTTTAGTATTGCTGGAACCCATACTAGAATTATATTAAAAATCTGAAGCAGAGTAGTGTGTCCTATGCCCCAGGTTTCATGGGATCCCAGTATAATCACCACCATGTTCAGCAGTATCACCGACTTCCTTGTCCTATAGGCTCTATGTGTTACAATTCTCTAGGTAAATAGTCTCACATCCACATCTTAGTGGGCTTAGGTTTATCCCCTAATTAGCTGGACTCTGAGTTCATGCTCACTGCTTCATAGCTTTGACAGGTTCTCAGAAACCGCTAGGTGTCTGTGGTATAAAGAAACTCAAGTGTTTGCCTTATCAAGCCTCCTGGGCTGCCCTTCCATAAGCCCCAAGAAACCTTCTTCTTCCTTCAACATGCTCTTTAAGATCCTGCTGACATATCCTTAATAGGAGTAAGTGGATCTTTTCTGCAGAGTCTGGAAGCTGCATCCAAGTGAATTATCTTTCCTCTATGCTCAAATCTTCAAAGATGCAACAAGAATTCCTCATAACCAGTAGGATTTAATGAATTTCTGTTATAGGCATAGACTGTTATTGCCTCTAGCACATCTTCATGCTCAGAGATAATTCAACTAGGACAGTCCTATACCCAGAAGTCCTATTCTACCTAAATTTTGAGAGAGTGAACAACTTCTCTTATCTGTCTTGCAAGAACACATCATTCTTAATGCGTTCTTTCTCTGCCCTCAAATATTTTGAAATAGTAACAATGTAGAATGGAGGCTACATGATACAGCAGAGTTCCTCACTTTGGTTCAAAACTTTAAGCTTGACAAGTTGTCAAACTCACTTTTCTCATCTGCAAAATGGAGTTATAATAGCTCATACAGGAACTCTGGTAGCTTAGCATCTAAGGAACTTGACTGCTAACCAG